>NC_066583.1:370197806-370505757 GCF_024323335.1 Lathyrus oleraceus | reverse complement strand
GTTTTATCCATTCTACCACGATACAAATAAACACTTAAGCCTCCCCCACGAGCATACAAGGAACGATTAACCATTAGAATACAACCTAAAAATTTGTTCACTAAAATGAAACAATAAATACATAGTTTTCTATCAAGAACTACATAGCTTTGAATTCCTCATCACACCAAAGGGTACATATAAGCGAGATTCAACGTCTCGTCAAGCACTATAACCAAAAAATCCAAAAGTACATTTGTCTTGCATAGAGCTATGTGAATAAAAAACTTCGTTTGTGCCCTTTTCATTTTTTTATTTTTAAAATTTTAATAATCATAAGAAAATAAATAACGTAAGCTAACATTCTATTTGAAAATCTAACTAAATGGTTCACATTGAGTAAAATGGATGTGAGGGGTGCTAATACATTCCTCTCACATGATTGACTCCCGAACCCGAATTTTGTTGTGACGAACATTTTCTTTTTCTTTTAAGGGTTTTATCAATATTTTCCCTTTCCTTTTGGAGTAACTTCGGTGGTGACTATGTTATCATCTCGAGCGTGCAAACTCCTGTAGTAATTTTTCGTGGCGCGACAGCTGGCGACTCTGTTGGGAATATGAAAATGGTTAACTAGAGAGTCAATGCTACTTTAGTTAGATTTATGATGAATGTTAGTTTTGTTTTCTTTGTTTCTTCTATCTTATTTTGCTTATCTTATTGTGTTGTTGCCATTACTTATCTACTTTTATTTCTCATGGTACTGGGGTGGATGTTCTGGTTGCTTGGAGCACTTTGTGAGATAGGCTCTACACCTGAGTCTTGAGAATAAATATAAGATAGGATGATGGTTGCATAGTGCCATCATACTGGACGTACTTGTCTTGTTGGGGTTGCATGAAAACCTCACTTAGGGTAGATCCTCTTGAGGATATTGTTGTCCGTCAAGTAATTTACCGAAGGCGGCAATATTTTCCTGTTGGGTCTAAGGAGAATTGCCATCTAAGGCGCAGCGGAATTTAAAAATTTCTCCATTTAGTGATCCTTACGAATGGGCATGATCAGTGATAGAATCGTTACCTCTTGTGGCGATTCAAACCTTTGGTGCAGATCTCTGATAATGATCAAAACCTTTGATACAGATCCACGGGGCGATCACGAACGTTGAACGATGACAACGTCTCTACTCAGTCCACATGAACGGATTCCTTCAATCGCAGTGCTAGCTGTTATGAATGAAGGCTTTGAGTGAGAGAAAGAGGGAAACAAAATTCCAAGTCTCTACTTGAATTTCAGTCTGAGTGGAGTGGAGTGACAATGCTTCTACCCAAGGGGTTCTATTTATAGAACCACTTGTGTGGGCTTCAAGCTAAAAAGCCCACTTAAGTGTATTTTGCCTATATCTCATAATATGCCAAAATCACTTAAGTATTTGGTACCTTACCATATTTCGTTTCCACTTAAGTGCACCGTACCTTACGGTGCTCCTTAGTTACTCTATTTCTCATCAATCCGTCCTTTGTGTGTCACCCTATAGGTTTTCGCGGCGTTGGCAATTATATTAAATCACGCATTTAACATAATAAACAGTGAGCGGTATCTAGCAACACATCACTGCTACCCAAGTCACGAAAATGTCATGTGATCTAACAAAACCTCCTGTGATAATAATTATGTGTATAATTACCCCTTTGCCCTTATGTCTATATTGAACACAAGGTATAGACCGTGTCACCCTTGTCCAGTTCAATATTGGGCCCATAGACATTTATCCTGTTACGCAGGATTCGCAAATTCCATCTAGGACACTCATGTCCCTCAACATGCTTCGTGGAGTACCCATCAACTGTCTTTATGGTTATCCAGTTACGGACAACGTTGGATCAGCAATAAAGCACTCGACTCTACATCTAGGATCCATAGTGGTTTCAGGTCGAAGAGTGGTATACACTATTATCACCATGAGAATAACTTATGACACTTTGCATAACTTTCTATATAGTATTCTCATAGCGGGTCAATCCGGTATAAATATTACTCCTAATATTCATACCTATGTTTAAGACTTGATAACTCTTTATCCATGATCCATGAGATGTGATCATCAGTCTACAAACATAATAGTCTTAATGCTTTAATGTTATCCCACTTCACATTAAAGCTCGACTACGGATACTTTAAGAACAATGCCCTTATGTTTAATGTGTTCTCATGATTAAGTCACACTTAATACATTAAACGGACTATCTATTCTAGGGACTTTATTAATCAACCATAATAAAGAAAATGCCTTTTATTATTAATAAATAATTCGATACAAGTACCAAAAGTATTGGCCTCTAGGGCTTACACCAACAATCTCCCACTAGCACTAGAGCCAATCAGGCATACCCCGTATGCCCATTGATCTAGTATGGCCATCATGCTTCTGCTGCGCAAGAGGCTTTATCAGTGGGTCAACTATATTGTCAAGTGTAGGTACTTTACATATTTTCCCATAACGCCTAAGTATGTGTTTGGATCGTTGGTGAGATCTAGGCTCCTTAGCTTGTGCGATAACACCATTGTTATCATAATAGAGACCAATGAGATCCACAATGCTAGGGACTATGCCAGGTTTATTGATCCAAACAGCTTCCTTTGCTGCACTTAAGGCAGCAATATACTCGGCCTCAGTTGTAGAATCAGCAATTGCATCTTGCGTTGAACTTTTCAACTGCATATTAAAGCGTCTCAGCACTTTGTCTATGTATGTACTCTGACTTAAGCAGTTTTGTGATCTATCTCTATAGATTCTGATTCCTAATATATAGGCTGCTTCACCTAGGTCCTTCATAGAAAAGCATTTCCCCAACCAAGACTTTACTTGTTGCAGGGTAGGGATATCGATTCCAATGAGTAATATGTCATCTACATATAATACTAGGAATACGATCATGCTCCCACTAACCTTCTTGTAGACACAAGGCTCATCTTCGTTCTTGATGAATCCATACAGTTTTATTGTTTCATCAAGGCGAAGATTCCATGAGTAGGTCACAGGCTCATCTTGATCCATGAGTAATACATCACCTTGATCAGATATCCATATATCTCAGGTAGGTGACGTATCCTGCCTGACCTACGTTGGTCTTGTTCTACTTGAGCAGGTTGCTCTTACACAACTACTTGTGTTTCCTGCTCTAATTCCTCCATAGGTGTATCGATGCTTTGTGATTCTTGAATTTCTTCAAGTTCTACTTTCCTCCCACTGGTTCCTTTGGAATTAAAATCCTTTTCTAGGAAAACTCCAGTTCGAGCGACAAACACTTTGCCATCCGAAGGATTGTAGAAGTAATATCCTCTTTTTTCTTTAGGATACCCCCACAAATAAGCATTGGTCAGATTTGGGCTTAAGCTTAGTTGAAATTTGTCGTTTCACATAAACTTCGCAACCCCAAATCTTCATGTAAGACATATGTGGTCTCTTACCACTCCATATCTCATATGGTGTCTTTTCAACCTTTTGGATGGAACACGGTTAAGTGTGTAAGCTGATGTCTATGGTGTATGTCCTCAAAAGGAGTTTGGAAGATTGGTGTGACTCATCATGGATCGGACCATGTCCAACAGGGTTCGATTTCTTCTCTCAGATACACCCTTCCATTGGGATGTTCCAGGAGGAGTAAGTTGGGATAGGATCCCACACTCTTTCATATGGTCATCAAACTCTAGGATTAAATACTCATCACTTCGATCTGATCGAAGAGTTTTAATATTCTTACCTAGTTGGTTTTAACTCGTTAGGTTTCACCCTTTTGTATTAATGCTATTAATAGGCATTTCATGATCAAGGACATATAGTCCATTGTTCATTTGTGCAGTAGCATAGAATATATCATTCAAATAAATTGAGCAACAATTGTTCTTTATTATAAATGAAAAACCAAACTTGTCCAAACAAGCAATGGAATAAATATTCCTGCTAATTACAGGTACATAATAACAGTTCTCTAACTGAATTATTAAACCACTAGGTAAAGTCAATACAAAAGTTCCTACGGCTAAAGCAGCAACCTTTGCTCCATAGCCAACTCGTAGGTCGACTTCACCTTTTGCCAAAACTCTACTCCTTTTTAGTTCCTGCACATTTGTACAAATGTGAGAACTGCATCCAGTATCTAATACCCATGATGCAGAAGTAGATAAATTAATAACAAAAATACCTGAAGTTGAAGTCTCTACTCCATTCTTCTTATCTTCCAGGTACTTTGGGCAGTTCCTCTTCCAGTGTCCGGTCTTACCGCAATGGAAGCAGTTGCCTTCTTTTGCTATGCCTCCACTAGGCTTCAAAGCAGCAGTGGGTTTGGGATTGGCAACTTCCTTGCCCTTCCCCTTATCACTCTGCTTAGTGGGCCTTTTGTTTTGTCTCTTTCCATTTCCGATCATCATAATGGACTTCCCTTTTGACTTCAGATTCTGCTCGGCAGTTCTTAACATGGCGAGCAGTTCATGAAGAGATTTGTCCATATCAATCATATTGAAATTTAGGACAAATTGACTGAAACTATCTGGCAACGATTGCAAGATCAAATCAGTTGCAAGTTCCTTTTCGAGGGGAAAACCCAATCTCTCAAGGTTTTCCACATACCCAATCATCTTGAGTACATGGGGACCTACAGGGGCTCCCTCAGCTAACTTGCTTTGAAAAAGGGCTTTTGAAACTTCAAACATCTCATGCCTTGCTTGCTCTTGATAGAGCAACTTCAGGTGTTCGATCATATCGAACGCTGACATGTTCTCATGTTGCTTTTGCAATTCTGAGTTCATGGTAGCCAGCATGAGACAAGCAGTTTCATTGGCATCATCGACATGCTTCTTATAAGCATCTCTTTCTGCCTTAGGTGCAGAACTAGGAGGTTCCTCTTCAGGGACAGGTGTCTCCAAGACATACAACTTTTTATCATGTTTGAGGACAATCCTCAGGTTTCGGTGCCAATCCAGAAAATTTGTCCCAGACAATTTTTCCTTATCAAGGATTGATCGCAGGATGTTGTTAGAGGTGTTTGCTGTCATGGTAATCTACATAAGGATTAATGAAAATATAAGTATCATTGACATATTCAATTAGGCCTTTAATTAAATATGCTCCCACTATTTTACTCAAAACAAATGACCCTCATCATCTGATTCGGAAAATCCCGTTGGAAGATTTTCTAGTGGGTCGAGATCCATATTTCACTTCGTTCTAAGTCCGCGTAGGCGGATTACACAAAACTAGGTTATTTAGGTAGGAACTCCTTCCAACTGTATCTCATACAACTCTCGAAAATTTCAATTGGGTGAATAACTCCTTATTCCAATCCATCATATGGATTATTCCCAACTCTTGCTTCTAAACATATATAAGAAAATTATAATCAAGTTTGACTCATCGTTTTAGCAATTGGATATTACAATTATCCCATCGCACCTTAACTAATACAAAACATGCACCTCGCGTAGGCGAAACCTACATTATTCGATACCAGTCTTGATGAGTGCTAAAACTTGGAAAGCAAATATATATAATATTCTCATAATTTGTTTAGTTAAGTTTGACCCATTGTTTTAACAGTTGGATATTACAATTATCCCATCGCACCTTACTAATATATAGATCATGCACCTCGCGTAGGCGAAACCTACATTATCCATTACTAGTCTTGATGAGTGTGAAAACTTGGAAAGCATAAACTTAATATTTAATTTGAGGGAATTGCAATTTTTCTGATCTCACCGGCTTGTTTATCATATAAACCGTCTCTCACATGCATCAACATACATTCACATGCATCAACATATATACATACATAATGAAACAGTTATGGCCCCTAGCGCAATTGTTCTCCCAAGCCAATGAGAGAACCTAAGCTAACCTAACAACGATCTAAGCTTCTCCAAGCAAGATCTTCAAGGTTGTCCTCCTTTGGTACTGACTTCTTTAGTTTCTTCATATCATTACATTATATAAAAGAAACTCGTTTTACATACGAGGGAGTGAGATGAGAAAAGAAGTTACATTTGGGAGATTAAGAGAGAGGCACGACACGCAGGTCGTATTTTAAAACCCAAAACAAAACAAAGGAAAACTAAGGCCATAACCGATCACCACAAGACAATAATAAACACTTTTATTATTATTATTATTAATTCCTTTAATTAATTAAAATCAAATTAAATTTCGACGACCGATCACACTACGCAGAGTTAGCCGGGGGTCCGCTGCCCGGGCAGCGCCCCTTGCAGGGTCGAAGGGGCAGCGCCCCTGCTCGAAAATTTTAATGAACAATTCATTTAAAATTGACATCGTTTTTCGTATCAACACTTGATACTTCAAAGCACTTTTTCTAGCCGAACGGGTGAATTTTTTCTTGCGCTAACCGGTTAACCATATCCGTTAACCGGTTAACCATATGCGTTAACCGGTTAACACTGTTTGAAAACTTTTAGAAAATTCTTTTTTGCCTTGCGTTAACCGGTTAACACTGTTGAAAAATTTCTTGGAAAACTGTTTTCCGCCTTGCGTTAACCGGTTAACCAAATACGTTAACCGGTTAACACTGTTTGAAAATTAAAAAAAATTATTTCGTATTGCGTTAACCGGTTAACCATACGCGTTAACCGGTTAACACTGTTCGAAAAAGTGTTTAGAACGCACAACTCTTGTGCAGTCAAACCCCAATCGCATAACTCTCTGACAACACAACCCTTGTGCCGTCACTAACCCTGATGCACCAATTTCAGACCGTCAAACACATCTCGATTGTTAATTCAGTATGATTGATCAACATGTCATTGCTTCACCATACTAATGTCGGATCAAGAAGAAAACGACCATTGATCGCTCAAAGGAAAACAATCATTGAGGGTTTGAATGAACGAAACGAGAACACTATATCATATATAATGTATTTTGCATCAGGATTCCATATATCACATATATGTAACTTGATCGATCTCAATTTAACCTTTGACTCATTCTGTCTTTAATCATATTATTACAGAACAAAAACAGTTATCAGATTCATGGTTTCGTAAGTGGCTCTGATACCACTGAAGGAGAATTGCCATCCAAGGCGCAGCGGAATTTAAAAATTTCTCCATTTAGTGATCCTTACGAATGGGCATGATCAGTGATAGAATCGTTACCTCTTGTGGCGATTCAAACCTTTGGTGCAGATCTCTGATACTGATCAAAACCTTTGATACAGATCCATGGGGCGATCACGAACGTTGAACGATGACAACGTCTCTACTCAGTCCACATGAACGGATTCCTTCAATCGCAGTGCTAGCTGTTATGAATGAAGGCTTTGAGTGAGAGAAATAGGGAAACAAAATTCCAAGTCTCTACTTGAATTTCAGTCTGAGTGGAGTGGAGTGACAATGCTTCTACCCAAGGGGTTCTATTTATAGAACCACTTGTGTGGGCTTCAAGCTAAAAAGCCCACTTAAGTGTATTTTGCCCATATCTCATAATATGCCAAAATCACTTAAGTATTTGGTACCTTACCATATTTCGTTTCCACTTAAGTGCACCGTACCTTACGGTGCTCCTTAGTTACTCTATTTCTCATCAATCCGTCATTTGTGTGTGGCCCTATAGGTTTTCGCGGCGTTGGCAATTATATTAAATCACGCATTTAACATAATAAACAATGATCGGTATCTAGCAACACATCACTGCTACCCAAGTCACGAAAATGTCATGTGATCTGACAAAACCTCCTGTGATAATAATTATGTGTATAATTACCCATTTGCCCTTATGTCTATATTGAACACAAGGTATAGACCGTGTCACCCTTGTCTAGTTCAATATTGGGCCCATAGACATTTATCCTGTTACGCAGGATTGGCAAATTCCATCTAGGACACTCATGTCCCTCAGCATGCTTCGTGGAGTACCCATCAACTGTCTTTATGGTTATCCAGTTACAGACAATGTTGGATCAGCAATAAAGCACTCGACTCTACATCTAGGATCCATAGTGGTTTCAGGTCGAAGAGTGGTATACACTATTATCACCATGAGAATAACTTATGACACTTTGCATAACTTTCTATATAGTATTCTCATAGCGGGTCAATCCGGTATAAATATTACTCCTAATATTCATACCTATGTTTAAGACTTGATAACTCTTTATCCATGATCCATGAGATGTGATCATCAGTCTACAAACATAATAGTCTTAATGCTTTAATGTTATCCCACTTCACATTAAAGCTCGACTACGGATACTTTAAGAACAGTGCCCTTATGTTTAATGTGTTCTCATGATTAAGTCACACTTAATACATTAAACGGACTATCTATTCTAGGGACTTTATTAATCAACCATAATAAAGAAAATGCCTTTTATTATTAATAAATAATTCGATACAAGTACCAAAAGTATTGGCCTCTAGGGCTTACACCAACAGGGTATGTGACTCTAATAACCTTTTAGAACCTAAAACATTGATGGTTGCATAGTTTTGGCCTACCAGATGTACTTGTCTTGTTGGGTTAACGCAATAACCACAACTATAAGAGGTCATCTTAAAGGTATTAACGTCTAGCAAGTAATTTTGCTAATAGGGGCATTGTTCTCAAGAATGATCTATGACTATGGGAACCTTCAAAACCTATAGTCACCTTGATTACTGAGTGGAAAGTAATGAGAGCCATCCTGAAATATGTACTTGGACTTGATTGGAACCACCTGGCCCTATAACCCCATGCATAAACATTGCATTGCATTACATGTAAAAAAACTTCGCATATTCTAAAAAAATGCAAAAAACAAGAAATATTTTTTGCATGCATTTGCATTTCAACAACATGCATATCATATTTTAAAACGAAAAAACTTATACCCTCTCTCCATCTTCTTCAGAACAAAAATTGACTTCCCAACATCGCTACGAAACGAGAAGCAACTACCATCGTACAATGGAACAGATTGAACAGAAGCAAGATGCGATGAAGGAAGAGATTGATGCTATCAAAAGGAAGGTTGATCAAATTTTAGAGACCATGATGGATCTTGCAAGAAAGGAAGACAACCCCTAGGTTATTGCGGATGCTAGGAACATTGCTTCTCTGTTTGGATCCTCTACACTCCGGATACCCGAGTTGGCTGATCCAGAGTTTGGGCTTTCATAGGGATACACCCCTCCTAAAGGGGTTACTATTTATGTACCTCCACCAATGATAATTCCAATTGAGAACTTGGTCACCCAATAGAATTTTATTTCTATAGTGAGACAAGGTTCCTAGTACGATGAGGAATTCCCTCGGTATGCATACTTCATGTAAACTCATATAACGCATCCAACAATACAAATAGTTGAACCACTGCCTAACCCCGATGATGATAGGATCTACACCCCTGAGGATAAATTCAAGGCCATGGAAGTACATGATACTCTAGGGATTGACACTGTTGATATGTGCCTGGTGTCAGGCCTGGTGATCCCTCATAAATTCAAGGTACCTGATTTCGATAAGTACATGGGATTCAGTTGTTCCAAAACACACTTAAGGGCATATTGCAGGAAGATGGTTACATACTATGATAACAATAAGCTTCTTATCCACCACTTCCAAGATAGCCTCAATGGGGTATCCTTGGAGTGGTATATGCAATTAGAGAGAAGTCATGTCAAAACTTGGAGAAACCTCATTAAGGATTTCCTCAAGCATTACTAGTACAATATGGACATGGCTCCAAATCGGACCCAATTTCATAATCAAAATCAAAGAAACAATGAGTCGTTTAAAAAATATGCACAACTGTGGAGAGAATCGTCTGTCAGGGTACAACCACCCCTACTTGACAGATAATTGGTTGATATGTTTATGGGCACACTACATACCCCATACCTGGAGAATATGATTGGTAGCATTTCTTCAGTATTTTCTGATCTCGTCATCATTGGCGAGATAATTGAAAGCAATATGAAGAACAACAAACTACCAGGTGATGTTGGCACCACAAGCGAAACAAAGAAATCTTCCTCCAACTTCCACAGGAAGAAGGAATGAGAAACCAACGCTATTACAACCAACAGGGGATGTAGATCATATCAAACAACATCGGCTCCTACTCCAATGTCCTAATATCAGTACCTACATGTATCAGTTATTCAGTATCAACAACCTTCTGGGCCTCCATATCATATGCCATTTCCTCAACGGGTTCAATATCCTTCTACAATTCGAGGTCCCCCTCAATATCAACAACAGATTCCACAAAAACATCAGCACCAACAAGCTCAGGGTCATAACTATAATCATAATCAGGTTGGGCCCCAAAAGCCCAGATTCGAGACATTGCCAATGACATATAGTGAGTTGCTTCCTTAGCTAATCCATAACTTGTTTGTATTTCCCAAGAAGCTTAAACCTATGGTTTATACATACCCAGATGGGTATGAACAAAATGCAAGGTGTGAATTTCATGATGGATCGCCTGGGCACACCACAGAAGATTGCAAAGCATTTAAGGTCAAAGTGTAATAAATGATGAATAATAAGGTTATAACCTTTAAAGAACAAGGCCCCAATGTAAGGAATAATCCTTTATCTGGCCATGTTGGTCCTCCGGTCAATGTTGTGTAAGAAGTTGTTGATAATAGGTGTTGAGGACGCTATAAAGAATATTTCTGAGATTATCATACCGGTCCCGATAAGCATGACGACCTAAAACTCTGGATAGAAAAAGGCCAGTCAAGCAACAAATCAAGCACGAGAGAATTTCCTTAATGCTGGTGACCATTAGGCCATCTCATTATTTTTCATTTTTGTAATCTTTCTTGTTTGTCAAGTATTGTTTGTCTTTGAACTTGTTGTTTTAATGGTAATATTAATGAAATGAGCATGCATCTTTCAAATTAATCCTTTCGTAATCACTCATTTTTTATCGCACAAAAATAATATAAATATTTATCCACCTTGTTATACTTATCAAACTTTTATTTATGCAAAGATTGGAGGGAGAATAAAGAAAATGAAATACCCAAAGTTGTTGACAACATGCTTTCAAAGAAAACTCTCTTGATGATGTGAGAAATTATTTCAATCCCCAAACACTAAGGAATTAAGGAGTTAATCCCTAGTCAATCCCTTTTAGTCTAGAAGTTGATGCTTCTTTCTATTTAAAAAAATTGTAATCTTGACCGGGGTCAGGGTAGTTTTTTGGCTAATTTGGCTATGCATTTAAAAGGAAACATCCCATCTAGAGATCAACCACATCTTCTTCCTCGCACACATCTTGAAGTGTCAAAGAAGTTGTGAAAAGCCAAAAAGTTTATAGTGGTTATTCACCAACTAACCAATAACAAGCCAATCACAATATTTCAAAATAAAAAAGAAAAGAAAAGAAAGGAAAATCTTGCTAAGTCGAACACGAGAAAAGGAGACTTAGGCAAAAAGCAGGGACACCAAAATTCTTGTCAAAAACAAAATTTTGTAACTACCCAAACAAAATTAGGTGACTGCCACCTCAAGAAAAAAAACCATTGGTTCTTGAACCATCACATCTCCCCTTTCAAAATCCTTTTGGAAGTTGAATGTGTAAGACCCCAATTTTGACCCCTAAGATCCCTCATGCCATCTCATAACTTAGCATTAGCATTGGGATCACTCCTTGGTATCCTTCTTACCTATCATTCATTGGGATCACTCCTTACCTATCATACTTTATTTTCTTTGTTTACTAACCAAAATCCAAAAATTTGTCTAGTGTAGCTTTATTTCTTTTGTAGGTAGTGTGTATGTCCACATGTGCCTCATCAAGATCACAACAAGGGTTTGATACCCTCAGTGTAAGGTATCAAGTTATAAAAGGTTCAAATTGGTTCTAAGTATCATATATGTATCCCCATGTTTTTTATTTGTCAGTTTGATAAAGAATTCATCAAGACTTTGAAGCTTGCTTGTCAAGGAAGCCCTAATTTATCTGGGTATCTTGTGTGCCTTCCTTAGTAAGTTTCTTCAACATTTGGTAAAATATATCAAGTGATACTCCATTTTAATTCATATTAAGCATATATGATTCTCCATGAGCCCCAAAGAGAAAAGGAATTTCAAGTTTGCAAGTTTCAAGGAGGTTGACCAGAAAAGTCAACTGGTCAAATCTAGGGTTCCCTAGACTCTATCTCCTATAATTTTTATCATATGAAAATTATTCCAAGATTAAAGTTACTCTTTATGACATTAAAAACAACTTTAATATTGACATAAAGAGCTAATTTTTCTTGGAAACTCAAATTTTATGGTGAAAGATTATAGGTCATTTTGTTTGTGCCCTAGATATAAGGTCAACCTCCAAGAACCATAGCTTCCTCAATTTTTATGATATGAAGATGATACAAGTTTCATGTTCAAATTCAAGATGTCTTATTAAACTTTTCATCTTTGATAAAGATCAAATTCCACTTGCAAGGGCATGTGCCATGAGGTAATATTATAGGTCCATTTTGGTCCTTATCATTGAACAAATAATTTTCCTCAACTTATAAAATCCATATCTCCATCATGAAAGCTCCAAATGGTGTCAAATTTGTAACCAAATTAAATATTATTTAAAGATTAACAACTTTTAAGAAGGAACCAAAGTCATTTTAAGCTCATAGCAAAAGCTATTCAAAGTGGAAAAATGGCTCATTTGACTTTTAACTTAGAAAAGTTTCAAGTATGTTTGATTCCTCCAACCTCAAGGTCATAATTCATCATGTTACAAGCTTCAAATGGAAAAATTACCAACATCAAAGTTGTTCCCCATGATGGTAGCTTTCCAAAGAGTCCAAGATCATTCCATTTGGATCAAAACTGAAGGGGTTGCATATAGTTTCTTTGCATGGCCCAATTTGGCAACTTTTGAACTCAAATGTTAAACTACTTTGCATGGTTCCATGTTATGATCTCAACACCATTTGTGCATGAATTGGAGTGGATTGTATTGATCATTTGGGTTTAAAAACATGACCATGCACCCATGCACATTGAATTACTACTTTTGGCCAAAACTTGAAACGGTGTGAAAATGAATTCATGAGCCTATAAATAAATGTGTATTGCCTCAGATTAGGACAAGCCTTTCCCAAGCTCTGCCCAACAATCCCATAGCCACATTGCATAAAATACATTGAGGATTTCATTGAAATCGAGTTTCTAGTTCAACTTATGTTTTTGAACTAGAACTCCAAGGATTCAAAGCCTTTTTATTCTAATAATCTCCTGCAAGTAAGAGGTAGCAATGCCAAGTGGAATTACATCAAGATCGAGCTTCAACACTACAACCCCAAGGTGATTTTTCTAGAAATTCAACTCTTCGATTCTCTCTCATTTATTAACATTTTGGCTTGATTTTTGGTTGACTGAAGCCCTACAAATGTAGGCATTTATATTGAGTTCCTTTGAGGTTGAATCAAAGCAATTTTGTTTGAATACCTCAATTTTCAACTCCATATTTCTCATTATAGAGTGAGAGTTAGAAAATTGGGAGGTGATATTTGGAATCCTCATGATTTTCTCTTCAAATTGATGTATGATCCATAAATTTTGGTGAAATTTTTATACTGACCAGTCCGGCGAGGTGGCCGAAGAAGATGACCGGAGCTAGGGCTCCGGTGGTGCGCTGGCGCAGTCCAGGTCATTTAATCTATTTGCCACGTTCTAGTCTCATCCCTTGATTATGATTACTCATGTTGTGCACGCGTTGACTAAGGTGTTTGGTGGATGTGATGCGTGTGTCCATTAGATCTGTCACCTCAATTAATGAGAGAGATCTGATGGCCCTTACTTTTCTGATTTAATTAATTTTCCAATTTATTTTTAAATAGAATTCTCTCGTTTAATTCACTATAATTTCAATTTTAATCACTACGCCAAAAATGACTTTTAACAGCGCATCTTAGACAGCACTTTTAAAAGAAAGCGCTGTCTAAGGTTAAAATTAAAATAAAACACGGAAAATGTTCCAAAAAAATAATGAAAGCGCTGTCTAAGGGGGGGTCTTAGACAGCGCTTTCTAAAAGCGCTGTCTAAGACCCCCCCCTTAGACAGCGCTTTTAGAAAGCGCTTTTAAATATAGACCTTAGTCATCGCTTTTGATAAAGCGCTGTCTAAAGTCTTTAAATTAAAAAAAAAATTAAAACCAAAAGTGTTGTCTAAGGGGGGGTTTAGAAAGCGCTTTTGGAAAGCGCTGTCTAAGGCATACCTTAGAAAGCGCTTTCCACAAAAGCGCTGTCTAAGGTCTAATTAAAATAAAATTTCAGACTCCATTTCAATTTTCGTTCTCTGTTCTTTTGTTTTCCCTCCTGCGAACGTTGAAACCCTATCAGCGAAAACCATAACAGCGAACACGAATACACTTCCATTTTTCGGTTTCAATCATTGAACGTGTTGTCTTAGTTGATCTGATTTTTCCTTTTTTGATTTTTTTTGTTTCCAACTTTGAATTTCTCGTGGAGCAGCCAAGGTCAAGATCGGAATCAACGGTAAGTACTCTAGTTTCTCCGATCTCTCGTTGTTTCTGCATAGATCGGAATTTTGTGAGATTTTGATGAGTTTTGGTTTGTTACTGACAGGATTCGGAAGAATCGGACGTTTGGTTGCTAGAGTAGCTTTGAAGAGAGATGATGTTGAACTCGTTGCAGTTAACGATCCTTTCATCACCACTGATTACATGGTATATACAACTCTTTCCTTGTTTTTACTTTGTTTAAGAGTTTCAGATCATAAATATTCTCGTGATGGAACTTTGGATTTGTTTATTGATTGTTTTTTAGTGTTAAGCTTTTTTGTTTTAGATCTGATTTGTATATGGCAATTTTTTGGTTGGTTTGGTTTGTGTGTAGACGTATATGTTTAAGTACGACAGTGTTCACGGACAGTGGAAGAACGACGAACTCACCGTCAAGGACTCTAACACTCTTCTCTTCGGTCAGAAGCCAGTTACTGTCTTTGCACACAGGTATATTTTTCATTTCAATTCTTGTGCCTGTGTGTGCATGGTTTTATGTTACACTAAGAATAATTGATGAATTCATTATGTATTCTGTTTCTGTATGTTATGGAGTAGAGGCCATTATTTTACTGTTTTGTTATAATATTGCTCAACGATTAAGTAATAGTTTCAGTATCTTGTGTGTTTCATTCATGATTGTTGTGCGCCTCAGGAACCCAGAAGAGATCCCATGGGCCAGCACTGGTGCTGATATCATTGTTGAGTCTACTGGTGTTTTTACTGATAAGGACAAGGCTGCTGCTCATTTGAAGGTTTGTATTTCTGTGGCTACACTTTTTTGAAGTTGATTATTCCAGCACTGGTACACATATATGTGGGGGTGTTGTCTAGTCTACATTTCATATTTCTTTGTTTGATTGCCGTCCATTGTTTGTATATGATGGTTTTGTAAGTCAACCTGTTTCTTTTATGGCAGTGGTTCTAATATGGGTGTTATGTTTTAATTGGTTTCTGTTTAGATCTAGTAGGATTCAGCTTGCAACTTCATATCTTGTTGTTACTCAATATTTTGTATATTGTTGCTATTGGGTTGATTAGGTTTCTTTATGTTGTGAGTGCGGAGTGATAATGTATTCGCTTTGTTTGATTCAGGGTGGTGCCAAGAAGGTCATCATTTCTGCTCCCAGTAAAGATGCTCCCATGTTTGTTGTTGGTGTTAACGAGAATGAATACAAGCCAGAGTTTGACATTATTTCCAATGCTAGCTGCACCACCAACTGCCTTGCACCACTTGCAAAGGTTTAATGAACCAAACATATATTTTAGCCTGTAATTTCCACATTGCTTTGTTGTATTAGGTCTTAATCGTGCCTTGTTCATTCTGCAGGTTATTAATGACAGGTTTGGCATTGTTAAGGGTCTCATGACCACTGTCCATTCCATCACCGGTGAGTATATTGCCAGTGGGTTACTATTGCATTTGTTATTTCATCTTAGAACTTGCTAATTCATTTCTTTCTTATTTTGCTGCTATGCTAATAATAATCAGCCACCCAGAAGACTGTTGATGGACCATCAAGCAAGGACTGGAGAGGTGGAAGAGCTGCTTCATTTAACATCATTCCCAGCAGTACCGGAGCTGCTAAGGTGAGAATATTTTGTTCTGTTTTCAGAATCTTTAGCACTGTTGCCGTTTTTACTGGTTCCATTATCTGGATTTGGTTCTAATTCTCTGTCCCTTAGGCTGTCGGCAAAGTGCTTCCTGCTTTGAATGGAAAGTTGACCGGTATGTCATTCCGTGTCCCAACTGT
The DNA here is from genome assembly GCF_024323335.1 of Lathyrus oleraceus. NCBI lineage: Eukaryota > Viridiplantae > Streptophyta > Magnoliopsida > Fabales > Fabaceae > Lathyrus > Lathyrus oleraceus. The sequence goes on along the minus strand of NC_066583.1, from coordinate 370,489,487 downwards.
GGATGTCTCCGTTGTTGACCTTACAGTGAGGCTCGAGAAGGCCGCCACCTATGATGAAATCAAAGCTGCTATCAAGTAAGCAGCGCACAATTCTTAGTTTCATATTTTGATTAAGTATTTTACTAAATTTGTTGAGTTCTATGATATTCTAAGCTGCTATTAATATTCGTGTCCCAACTTTAGTATAGTAATATATACTATATGTCTTGACTCCTGTGATATTTAATATTTGATGAATTCAAGTGTGCATTTTATACAAAGGATCAAGTGGACGAAATCAAAGAGGAGTGGTGTCAATTCATGATAACGCTCAATGTTTGTTCATAAATTTGTGTAATTAATGTGTACATTTGTAGTATGTGTTATGACTTGTAAATGTGTACATAAATTTGTATATATTTTGATACATTTAAGGCAAAATTGGTTTGAATTCGTATATATATATATTTGTTAGCCAAAAATTGGTAGAAAAAAGGCCAAAATGGCATATATAAAATGTGATAATTGTCTGTCAAAAGCTGGTTGAAAACAGGTAGAAATTCTGGTTTATAAACCTGGAAAAAATGTGGTTTAAAACAAAAGCTTCAAAAATTTCGTATACCTTAGACAGCGCTTTTGTAAAAAGCGCTGTCTAAGGGGGGGATTAGAAAGCGCTTTAGGCAAAAGCGCTGTCTAAGGGGGGGGCTTAGACAGCGCTTTTTGAAAAGCGCTGTCTAAGTTATACCTAAAAAATTTAAAATAAGAGGGTCTTATAAAGCGCTTTTGGCCAAAGCGCTGTCTAGGGGGGGGGCTTAGACAGCGCTTTTAAGATTTAAAAAAGCGCTGTCTAAACCTTTAGCAGCGGAGGTTTAGACAGCGCTTTAAAGCGCTGTCTAAGGCTAAAAAAAGCGCTGTCTAAGGTCTTGTTTGTTGTAGTGAATCCAAAAATTATGGGACTTTGACCAAAATTTCACAAATAATTTCCTCTTCCCATTTCTGAATTAAGATTAATTTTTGGATTAAGTTTGATATTTTTAGTGAATTTTGTGATTTTTGACTTGTTTTTAATTGATTTTAAATACTTCTGACTTTCAAAAAATGCCAAAAAATTAGTCAATGGTCCTTTGACCATCTTTGACCTATGATAAATCCCTTGGTAATTTCTTTGGTGATTTGAAGGGATTTTAGGTTTTTCTCCTTTTCAAATGTATTTTTCTTCATTTAAAAATTGATTTAAATTATTTTAATTGCTTTAATATTTTGTTGAGTTATTTTATTGACTTTGTGTTGACTCAATTTCTGTTTGGCATTGGTCTTGGTTGAATTAGACTTTAATTTAGTCAATACTATTGCATTTAGGGGGTTGATGAAGTTTGAACTTCATCCCTCAAGATGAATGGATAATATTGATCAAGTGAGGTTCATCCCTTGATCAATTTGAGATCTCTTTCATTTTATCTCTTCATCTTCATCTCACTTCTTTCCCAATCCACTCATGGCCAATGATTTCTCATAGATTAAAATGCTAGTTAATTCATCAATGACCTTGTGTCAGATGAATCAACATGAGCTTGAATGAGATAGGTTCATCCCTTCTTATTTTTGTGTGGGGTATGCTTTATGAGCTTGGTCTTTATACCTTGTCTCTAGCATGCATTAATTGGACTTGTACATAAGTCCAATTACGATTGCTTAACATACCGTTAAATTTGCCTGAAAGAAATAGCATTTTTGTAAGTGAGATTGTAAGTCTCCCATTCCTCATGGTATTGTGTGAAGATTTTGCCCCTTTTACATTTATGAGAGATAGTGGCATACTTGTTGATTTTATCCAAGTTGGAGCCCTTCTTATGAATGATGTCTAGGTTATATTCATGCTTGTGAGTGGATGGTTGAGTGTTCTCCAAAAAATGGCTTGAGCAATTATTTCTTTCACTAATATTTATTTGTATTGACTTTATTTTTAGTTCCATTTACTTTAATGCAATTTAAATTCTTGCAGTTTATCATTCATTGTCATTTACATTCATGCAAATTGTTTATATTTCAGTCATTTTCACTTTGCTCACTTCAGCCATATTGTATTTGTGCTTGTGACATATTTTGTGTTTGTGATTTTGTTTTATTTGTGGTCTTAGGACCTTAAAACACTTAATAAAAACAAAAACCCTAAAAAATACATTGTTAGACTGTTGGACTTCTGTCTGTGACTTGATTTGACCTTATGGACTTAGAGTAGGCAACATCCATGAGCTATGGAAGAAACTTGGCCAATGCCATTAATTTGAGACCATTTCTTGGCCAATGACATTCATATGATGCAAGCTAGAGAGACTCATTTGGTTTATCTGTTATACTTATTCTTATCTTTGTCTGAATTGTTATTTTGATCTTGTTGATATCATTTGATGCTTTCTCTTTGAGTTTGTTTCTAGGGATTTTCATTCGATACATCTAAAAGGCATTGAAGACTGCTTTCTTTGGAGTGCTTGATTGGATGTTTGGTTATATTTATTTGATACCATTTGGTCTTCTTATTAATTGCTTGGATGATTAAGCTTTGTTACTTACTTGACAATCTAAATGAAATGGGTTTCTATCTGACATTATTGTCTTGTGGATGCTTCCCATTGGTTAGACCTTTTCAACTCTAAACTTTTGAATCTTGTATAGGGCCGAATCACCATACACATCAAGATGTTTGATTCTCAAATCAATACATTCTTCCAATCCCATAATACAGGCCTCATACTCAACCATATTATTCGTGCATTTGAAAGTTAGCCTTGCTGTAAACGGAATATACGTACCGTGAGGAGTAATGATTACTGCCCCAATTCCATTTCCATACTGATTTACAGCGCCATCAAACACCATCGTCCATCTGGAACCAGGTTCCGGACCTTCATCAAGTGTAGGCTCATCACAATCTTTCATTTTCAAATACAGAATCTCCTCATCTGGGAAGTCGTACTGAACAGACGGATGATCTTCAATCGGCTGGTGCGCTAAATGGTCAGCCAAGATACTACCTTTGATAGCTTTCTGAGCTCGATACTCAATATCATACTCGGACAACAGCATCTGCCAACGGGCAATCCTCCCAGTTAAAGCAGGCTTCCTGGATATCAACCAAGTTGTATGATTTATTATGTACTGGCGCAAACGCTTAGCAGCCCAAGCCAAAGCACAACACGTCTTCTCAAGCATAGAGTATCGAGACTCACAATCAGTAAAATTCTTACTGAGGTAGTAGATAGCATATTCTTTCTTCCCTGATTCATCTTGTTGACCGAGTACACAACCCATCGAGTCTTCAAGAACAGTCAAATACATGATCAGAGGTCTTCCTTCTACAGGCGGAGACAAGATCGGAGGTTCAGACAGATACTCTTTGATACTGTCGAAAGCTTTCTGGCAATCCTCGGTCCAGTCATGAGACTGATCTTTCCGGAGGAGCTTGAATATCGGCGCACATGTGGCAGTCATGTGGGATATAAATCTGGAAATGTAATTCAAGCGGCCAAGAAAACCTCGGACTTGCTTTTCAGTTTTGGGTGCAGGCATCTCTTGTATTGCTTTGACCTTTGCAGGATCAACCTCAATACCTCTCTCGCTGACAACAAAACCCAACAACTTGCCGGAACGGACTCCAAATGTACATTTGTTCGGATTCAGACGAAGTCTGAACTTCCTCAAACGCTAAAAAAGCTTCAACAAATGCTCAACATGTTCAACTTCCGTTCGGGACTTAGCAATCATATCATCAACATAGACCTCTATCTCCTTGTGCATCATATCATGAAACAAGGTAGTCATAGCTCGTTGATACGTGGCTCCAGCGTTATTCAGACCGAAGGGCATCACTCGATAACAGAATGTTCCCCAAGGTGTGATGAATGTTGTCTTCTCCATATCCTCGGGTGCCATCTTGATTTGATTATAACCGGAAAATCCGTCCATAAAGGAAAAGACTTTGAATTTAGCTGTATTGTCTACCAACATATCAATGTGTGGTAGAGGGAAATCATCTTTCAGACTAGCTTTATTCAAATCTCTGTAATCAACACACATACGGACTTTTCCGTCTTTCTTAGGCACAGGCACAATATTGGCCACCCATTGAGGATATGTAGAAGTCACCAGAAACCCCGCATCAATTTGCTTCTGAACTTCCTCTTTGATCTTCACTGCCATATCTGGATGAGTTCTTCTGAGCTTCTGCTTCACAAGCACGCACTCAGGCTTCAGAGGCAGGAAATGTTGCACAATATCTATATCTAGACCCGGCATGTCTTCATACGACCAAGCAAAGATATCGGAATATTCTCGTAGCAAACTGATCAACCCTTTCTTGACAAATTCTTCAAGAAGTGCCCCAATCTTCACCATACGAACACAATCTTCAGACCCCAAGTTGACTGTTTCTAGATCTTCGAGGTGTGGCTGAATGATCTTCTTCTCGTGCTCAAGGAGTCGGGTAATCTCATCAGGAATCCCTTCAACATCATCTTCCTCTGCCTCGAATACAGGGAATTCAAAATTGGGAGATGGCGTTGGATCATTATGTTCAATGGGTTTTAGAATCAACCTGCATAATGATTTTGGTTAATAAAAACTTCAGAATTTAAACAAGTAAACCATTATGCAGATGAAAAAATTGCTTTTATTCTTGTTTTTAGGGTTTTTTGTGATCACTGATTTCATGCAAAAGCAAAAAGTGAAAATAAATGGAAAAACAAATGTTTAACAATGCATTAATTGAATGAAATATCATTGTATAAATGCTGCCAACAATGTCATCACTTCTCCTTTTGGCATGGGAGAAGGGTTTTGAACAAAGTGAACAAATTACGCTGACTTACGAATGACCGTAGGAACATCCACAGCGACCCAATTATGGCAGACACCACCAGGTATGATGAAGTTGCTCAAGTCCTCTGCATCCTCTTCCAAGATAGCAGCAGCTTCTTCAGCTTGATCAGCATGGATGAAATCTCCACTCTTGAACAATCCTTGCTCGTTGAATGCCCCGGAAGAATAGCCAATGCCAGCCCGGGATTGGTTGTCTTCAAGCTCGATCATTTTCCCCAAACCAGCAACAGGAATAAATCCATCAAAAGCACTTTGTCTGGCAAATTCCTCCTCGAGTTCACAGTTCTCTTGCTCAAAATGATCCATCAATCTGGAAGAGATAACCCAGTGTAGTATCGGCGAGTCAGTGCGTCTTCAAAATAAATGAAGAGCACAGGGATCGGACCACAGGACCAAAGGTTGGGAACAACGCCCGCTTATGCAAATGATGCATGCAACGCTCGTGCATATGCTTTGCTTTTATTTCAAAGGAACTCGAGGGTTTTATTTGCAAACTTTGAAATATAAATCATTTTGTCGCATATGGAAATATCTCATGGAAATAAATCTTTGTCTCTCCATGTCTGAAAAGTTTTGCAAAGAAACCCTTTAAGTTCCTTGGAAAAAAAATTCTCATTTTTTGATGATATGGATGCAGATGAATGCATGAATGTATGAATGCAACAATCACACTCAAGGATCAAGCAAGTCAAACCAGACAAAGGTCATGGGAAAGCTCATAGTATCCTTAATATCAATCATCCATTTTGGTGGATTATGGTTTTCACCTTATCGACACCCAAGTTCCATTGATATTAACGGTACCTAAACCGGCTCAATCATCTTTAATATCAACCATCCATTTTGGTGGATTATGGTTTTCACCTTATCGACACCCAAGTTCCATTGATATTAAGGATGTCTGAACGACTCAACCATGAATCACGGGTTTGTTGAGAGTCACGAGCATGGAGTCTCGGTTGAGAACCACCCAAAGGGAGTGTACTAGGGTTTAAACCTGCCGAACATGTTCTACAAGAGGTTCCCATAATCATCATCCCATCTTTCGGATATTATCGGAGGAACGAATACTCGTATTCCAAAAATATTCTCAAGAGAGACTCTTATGAGTGTAGTATCGTGTAACAATCGCATCAGATCTTACATCTGAACGACCTCCGCACTACGTCCTAAGAATAGGCCGAGATGGGCTTGGTAAACTAAGGTCCTTGGCTTCTAAGGCACATGATTGAAAGAATAATGCCTAACCACAAATGACTTGTGTGACATTATTAATCCAACATGACCTCCACCAAGTGAATGGACTCGCAAGTCAACTTGTTAAGGAATACTCCACACAAGTCGACAAGACTACGCCATTCTCCTATCCTAAGGTGCACTCGAGTTCGGGTATAGAACTCATCTCACAGAGATCACCAAGCAAACAGCAATTGTATATCAAGCAATTCAAACATTACAATCAATACAGTTATCCCAAATTGTACAAAAATATGTCATAAACAATATATCACAACAAGTGTGAAAAGTTGGCAAACCCACTAGGAACATCTTTATCCCCAGCAGAGTCGCCACTTTTCTGTAGCAGTGTATTCGTCACTTTATGATTTATTGATTAAATCAAAAGCAAAGCATACAAAGAATCGAGTCGCCACCGCACTTTTATTTATCCAAAGGAATGGCTAAAAAGTGAACAAAAGCCTAAGAAGTTTTACACATAGAAAACTAATGAAAAGATCAGAGATCGGGGTAAGGGGTTAATTACGCAATGGGAAGGTGTTAGGCACCCAAAACGTCCTAGGTACTCCTAGGGAGCCCTTTTCACACTTGTTGTACAAAATGTTATTTGTTTATGAAATATTTATTGTGCAAACATGGATTGCAGAGATGAGAAAAGAATATACAAGTTATTATTTTTGTGTTTGAACGGATGAACCCGTTGCCTACGTACCTTCCAGGAAAGGTAAGGATCAAAACGCCGTAGTTCGGCTAAAAGATTTCTAAAATATGAGTGGATTCATTTTAAAACAAAAGGCCTAAGGTCTTTGTTATCCACGGGAGAAAACTCAACCTCATACAAACAACAAGTCCACCATGTGAGAAAAGCTTCAACTTGCTAGTGAGGGGTTAACCCTATAATAAGCAAGCAAGTCTTACAATTCAATCACTAAGGACAAAAAGGTGAGATTAACATCAACCAACTAGGATAAATCAAACCTATGGCTAATGTATGAAAACTTATCAAGAATGGACAAAGCCACAAAAACAATTGAATGAGTGAAATTAACCAATTAGGATTTATTCACAAAATATGGTCAAAGTATGATTAGAATTCAATTCAAGGAAGTATTATGAAAATGAAGTTTGTAAAATCAAAGGCTTAAAGCCTAGGTTTCTAATTTGAAAAGAAATGACAATGTTTGCACAATATTTTCAGGTTTGGGTTTAACATGCAAATGGAGGTTTAAAGAAACAAAAAGATGGGAGGGTGAGGAAGTAAAACTTCTTAGATGTTCACCTCTTGAAATCATATGTAGATGATTCAAGTGATTCCTTTGAAATAGGCAATGAGCAATAAGCAAGTGAGCAGAGCAAATGGATACCGGATGCCAATCAATGGACTTACACCAATCTCACAAACAAAGATGGATATCGGATACCAATCAATGGATTTACACCAATCTCCTAAAACAAACATGGATATCAGATGCCAATAAATGGACTTATACCAATCTCCTAAAACAAAACAATGATACCAGATGCCAATCAATGGACTTATACTAGTCTCACAAAACAAAATAACAAGGATACCAGATGCCAATCAATGGACTTACACTAGTCTCCCACCATATCATAGGAACAACTGCCAAGCAATGGTCTTATGCTTGTCTCCTCCATGGTCAAAGAAAAATGCTATAAAGAAAAGTTTATGGAATGATATACAAATGATGATGATAAATGCACAAAGGCACACTCAAGCAAATATGCACAGATGAATCAAGTAAGCAAACACACAAGTCAATTAGCACACACCATATACAAGCAATTAGGCTCAAACAAGGTTAGACTTTAAAGTCAACTGGAATAGGGTATGTTGTGCTCTTAACCTTAACATTGAGAGTTAAGGTGAAGCAGATGAAAGGGAGATGAGGGGTGTTCCTCATAGCTCTTATCCCTGGCCTGGGAGAGCTTTGAACAATAGAAGGTGTGGGAGTTCAGAAAGTTGGAACTCTTCTCCACAAATAGACTCTATAAGATCTTGGGTTAATATCCACAATGCATCAACATGTTATGTGAGCAAAGGGATGACACACTGAATAGTAGGAGATGGATTACACATCTCTTTTATCTACCAATTGCCTCATAAGAGGACTTTTCCTGCTTGGCACAAAAGATAAACAATCACAAGCATTGCCTCTTAAGGAGGACTTCAGACAGGTGCCTGCCCCCATAACAGGACAGGTCTTCCAGACTACATGAAGAAGAGAGGTTATACCTAAGTGGTTAAGCAACCAAGCAAAAGCAAGTTCAAAGTGAACTTAAGCAACTAATGTACCTGTGGAAACATCAAACAAATCAGTACAACTATACAGACAAACAACCAACAGTTATATCAGACAAACAGACAAGGTTCACAATGTGCAAGCCTAAGGTCAAACTCAAATGAGTCAACATCAACCTACAAAACACAAAGATTAGTAATCAAAGGCAAACATCAATGCTCAAATGATGGAGCATCAACAACTATGGAACTTGGATGTTCAACCTGAAATCAAAGCTCAAATGTGAGAGGCAAACCACTAGGTCAAAGCCTAGGGTCAAAGATGGATAAAAAATTCAAAACAGAAGCTGAAAATTAACATGAATCAACTTCAAACACATCTTGAAACAATCCAAAAGGTCTCACATCAATATCAATTACCAAATCCATTTCATGATCAATTGAAGTTCAAGACTATTTTAAAGCTCAAATGTGATCAACCAGATTGAAAAATCTCAATTAAATCAGAAATCAATCGAATAATTCCAAGAAAATCCATGCTCATTCACAACATCCATAATATGCATCACACAAATAATCAGGACAATTGGAATTCATTTGGCATGGAAAACACATCACATAAGATGAACAAGCAAAGGTGTGACACAAATTGTCACACCTACCTTAACATGATCATAAAACAGCAATGGCACATGATAAAAATACCAAATCAACACCATAATTTCAAGCAAAGTGTCTAGTTTCACAAATGATATGGCAAGGCAAGGTACAAAATGCATACATGTTTACAAACCCTAGCACAAAATATTTTCCAGCCAAGCACAATTTATGGAAAAATGATCAAAAAACAATAGACAAAATAAGGAATGCAATGCAAAAAACCTCATAATTTTTGGATCAAATTTCAATTTGTTTTGATTTTTTGAAGATTGGAAATGAAATGAAATGAATTTGTAACAATTAAATGAATTAAAAGGAATTATTTATTTGAATTTTTAAAATGGCACCAGGAACAGCACAAAACGCTGTCGTTCCATTAATGTGGTGGCAAGCATTGGCGCGGTCGACATAAACAGACCAATCAGAAATGCGCATGGAGCTCCTCATGCACCAATCACGTGCAAGCCCTAGCATGAACATAAGAGAACGCTATTTCGTGGCCAATGAGAATCAAAACCGTTCTCTAAAATCCTGCACTTCATCTTCATCGTGAAACAGAGGAACAGTACTCGTGTTCATCAATTCAAGAACAATTTTTCCAGATTTCAAAAATGATCATATCAACATGCAGCACATACATCATAGATCACGAATCAAGGCATGGCTAAGCATAATTCATCAAGACAAGATCAAATCGAAGCAATCATCAATCATGCACAAAACTTTAAATCGACCTAACTAACTCAATTTTGCATGGAATTCAATGGTTTAAAGCTCAGATTAACCAGCATCACAAGATCTACAACAATAACATGATAATTTTGAGAAATAAAGAGATCGATTTTGTGACCTCTTGAAGTGCAGAAGTGGAATTCGATGGATTCAAGCCTTGTGATGCTCAACAGATATTCCACAGTGCTTGTACAAGTGATTGGAAGAGAAAACTCAGCTCAATTGCGCACGATCTTGCAAGAATTTGGATCTGCCATGGATGCTTCAAAGCTTCAAGAATGCTTCAACCTTGCACGAATTGCTATGGATCTTCCTTCAAACTTGCTCAAAGATGCTTCCAGATGATGGATTGATCAAGAAAAGTGGATTGTGTTTGAAGAATTTGAAAGAAAAAGTGAGAGAAAAATTTTGGTGTTTGGATCTAGATCTGAAAATTGTGATTGTTGTTAGCTGAAAACAGTTAGGTTTAGGCTTATATATGCAATGCTTATCCAGTTCTTAATCATGTTTAAGCCAATGCAAATGTAATTAACAAAAATGAGGTGTTTGTGCAATTTAGCATTTTCACCATTATGCATGGTGTGCATGTGAATAGTGCACGAATTTGTGTTTAATTTCACTCAAAAATCTGTTTTGGAGCTATTGGCAATGATAGAATGTTCAAATAATTGACCAATTTTAAACTTTAATTTTTCTCTCCAAAAATCAAGTGAAATGGCAAGTGTTCATATGATGATAATGCATGCCATGTAATGCAATATTTGGAAAATAGAGGTTAAAATGAGAATTTAGCAAAAAGAACCACTTGAATTGGAGCTTTGGTTGAGAAGTTATGCACATTTGAAGTTCAATACATCCTTGGCCAAGTTTTGATCATATCTCCTTAACCACACATGAGAAATTGATGACCTTGGACTTTTTGGAAATGGGAGAGAAATATCTACAACTTTCATGTTCAACAAAATTTCTTTTGAAGCTTTCTTGATGATGTAATTTGAAGTTGAAGTTAGGTTAAAACCTTTCCATTTTTGGAAAATTTGAATTATAGGTCGCTTTCTATTTTTGGAAAGTTTTGACCTGACTTTATTTTCTTCAATGTTGATGTTTGAAATGTCAAATGAGACTTGTTTGAACATGAATGAAGTATTTCTAATCATTTCCCACCTCCAAATCCACAATTGACTTGGCAGTTGACTTTCTAGGCCTTCAATTGATTGGGAACTGTTCTGATGAGATTCAAGCCTCTACCACTTGGGATTTTGATTCAAAATGATATCATAGCTCATATGAACTCTTGATAATGATTATGGGGTCCAAATTCTCAAGAATGGCCACCATCTATTGCTCAATGACTGCCTTTGACTGCTTTGACTGTTGATTGCTTCATCTGCAAGACAAGGGTTAGATGACATATTTTTGTACTTTTGGTTAGTGATAAAAAGAAAAGCAATGACATACAAATGCAAAACATGCTTGGTGATCAAGAACCACTCTCAAAAGATAACCCACCCACAGGGAAGGAAGCAAGGTGCACAATGATCCTTGAGGCAATGAAATGATATGATGTGATGCCATGAGGGATCTTAGAGACAAAATTGGGGTCTTACAGATGCCCCTATTTAAGGTCATTCTAGCCGGAGAAGTGAAGTTTAGAAATCTTCATCTCGATGCGGTAGAATGGGCTTAAATAACAGTAATGAGACAAATTTTGGTCCCTAAGAGACCTCATGATGCAGATGTATGCATGCAAAAGACAAACTCTGTGGGGATATGGGTCCACAAAGAAGAAAAGACGATCCATCGGAGTAATACACTCACCAGGAACAAAGACTCTAACAGGACTCTCATGGGGATAAGAAAAAGGAAGAAGAATGCGTGAGCAGGACACGACTCTGAATTAGGGTAAAACTGACGCTGCATGAACAAAACACGACTGGACTAGAGACCTCACAAGGGAAGTGAAGGACTCAAACAGGGAAAAGAAGAATTCCAAAGGAAGACACATCCATTGGAAAGACTCAAGCTGACTCAAACTATCCACAAAGGATACTTCGGATAAAAATCTGGTCTCGGACTGGGGAAAAGATTCACACAAAACCTCCCTGCCGGGGAAAACTTGCATATATTGGGGAAAACGCCAATACAGCAAGAGGGTAAAAATCACAACAGAAAACTCCACTGGAGAAGGTCTAACAAAGAGACTCTCCTGGGGAAGCAACAAAGAATGAGGTGTTACCGGTATAAGGGTAACAAACTCAGGAAGAATGAATATCTAAGACCGGTATAAGGGTGAGAGATATCAATCAACCAAACATCTGAGACAGACCTGAAAAGGTACATCAACTCAGGGAAATCTGACTCCACAGGGGACCAAGGTCATAATAGGGAGCAGAAAGGAAGGAACACCAGGGATACCGGTTACTGGGTATATAATAGGTGACCGACCAAAGCGTGAATTGGTATATATGCCAAAACACTCATCATCCGAAAGGAGGGCTTGAAAAAGAAAATCGACTTACAGGATGGACATTCGAATCCACAACGGGAAAACAAATCTTACTCAGCTAGGGAAACAAACCCAAAGAGCGCATGAGATATAATATCCATTACCGTCAGAACGTGGATAGAATACTCGCATGAGATATATTATCTATTACCGTCGGAACGTAGACAATATACTCGCATGGAAGGAAACACCAGAGATACCAGTTATTGGGTATATAATAGGTGACCTACCGAAAACGTGAATTGGTATATATGCCAAGACACTCATCATCCAAAACACAAACTTGTTAAAGGATGGATATTCGATTCTACAAAGAATACGAATCTTACTCCGCTGGGGAAAATCAACAAAGGGTTCCAACCAAAGAGTGCATGAGATATATTATTCATTACCGTCAGAACGTGAATAATACACTCGAAAAGGAAGAGACACCAGAGATACCGGTCACTGGGTATATAATAGGTGATCTACCAAAAAGAGAGACAATCGTTACCAACAACAACAGGGTAAACGAAAGACAACTCACAGGGGATAAATTGCAAGCATCCGGCAATTATCCAAGAAACACACAAATATTCGATTCCACAAAGGAATACGAATCTTACTCGACTGGGGATGCACAACAGGCTTCGACTGAAGAGTGCATGAGATATATTATCCATTACCGTCAGAACGTGGATAACATACTCGCATGGAAGATTATCCATAACCGATTACTGGGTTAATAAAGGATAAATCAATCGAAAGGAAAGGCATCGGGATACCAAATTAGGTATATAAAGATGACCAATCAAAGGGAGCAACAATCATTACCAAGCAAAAGGGTAAATGAAAGAGGACTCACTGGGGATGAATTGCAAGCATCCGACAATTATCCACAAGACTTGTTGGGGATACAATTGCTAGCAAACGGAAAACACCCAGAAGCAAGGAGGGAATATCAACATCGAATATTGAATGAAGATAACCACAAAGAGTAACCATCATCGGTTAGGATGAATCAACAAGGTTAACTCTGCAAAGGGGAGAAATTAGGGTTTACGACTACCGAATACGGGGTAGAAAACCAAAGACTCAACTGGGGATAGGGTGAATGAATGCCAAATACTGAGCAATTATTCAACTTATTCCACAGGGAGACACAAACTCCGTTGGGGATAAAACCGCAACACAAAATCCACCATCAATCAGACCGAACCACAAAGGTTACCTCGGCTAGGGGAAAAGAGATAGGACTTACAACTACCGAATACGGGGTAGTAGCCAAACTCTGATGAGGATAAAAGATAGGGTTTACATCTACCGAATACTGGATAGAAGACCAACAACTCCGCGTGGGGAATGAAAGAACCACAATTCCGCATGGGAAACAAAATTAGGGTTTATAACAAACCACAAACTGCTGGAGAGCAGGAAAATAGGATTTACGACTACCGACTACTGGGTAGAAAACCAACGACTCTTACTGAGGAATAAAAGGTATATAACCACAAATTCTGCCAAGAAGCAAGGAACATAGGACTTACAACTACAGGTATAAGGGTAGAGGCCCAAAAAGATTCCGCTGGGGAAAAAAAAGAACTATTGCCGGTTACTGGGCAATTTATTCCTTTATTCCACAGGGAAACACAAGAAACAGTTGACAAATGCCAATTCAGGATCAAACCGAAAAGACAGACTGAATCAAGACTCATCCTTTGAGGATATAACTCAATAGGAAGATCCATCCCAATATATGTGTTGGGAGGAAATGGAAAAAACCGTCATCCACGAGGACATCTTAGTGGGGAACTGCAGAAGGAAAGACAGACACTTTCTGCTTATGGGCTGACTCTATATGGAGAGATTTAAACACCCGACATCTGCTTGGAAAAGATCTATTGGAGAGATCTATATTACCATAGCAGGGAACAACAAACAAAAGATATATGGCAAAAAAATGCAATTATGAATATCTGAATGTTTATGATTATGCATGAATATGCGTGATTTATGTTTGATGAATGCTGACAAAACAGACATTTCTAACACAAACAGGTCCAGGAATCAAACGCCCGGTACTACACTTCCAGAGGGAAAATCCAAGAACCAACTGGAAAGCCAAACTGCTGGAGATCTACATGCTAAAAGCAAAGATCTGGGGGGAGGCAAAAGATCAGAGATATCAAGGAAATCACAACTCTCTGAGTGATGGATCAACAATCAACCCAACTGGGGAACAGAAGCTCACAACAGGCAACAACTGCCACAAAAGCAAATCTGTTGGGGAATGGGAGAAATCCCAAAATTTCTGCAGGGGATCCTCAGTATCAACTGGGAAACAGAAATTCACTGCACAAGCAAGAACTGCCACGAAAGTAACTCCAAATAACTCCGCTGGGGAACAACCCACAAAGGGAGAACATATCATCCATGTAGAATCTAACTGCACAAGCAACTCTACTGGGAACAATGTCAGCCACTCCATTGGGGAATAAACCCACTGAGGGAAAATAGATCACAAAAGTAGATTATGCAACAAGCCACTCTACTAGGGATCAAAAGCATCAGGAAATCAACCAAATCCATGGATGATAGATCACCAACCGACCCTACTGGGGAAAACAACTCTGGCGGGGATCCTGACTCTGTTAGGGATACCAACTCTGGCGGGGACTCTAGGGAAATCACAGCTACAGCCCACTATACCACAAATCTACTGGCGGCTTTACCGGGAAATCCACTGGGGAATCCACCGGGGATGAGGAGGAGAGCTAGGGATCAACCACCAAATGCTGAACCTTCCAAGAGAAACCCAACAACTGCTGAGGAGGAAAATAAACACTGCTCTGCTGAAGGGATAAGAGGTGAAAACCTCAACAAGCGCTCTGATGGGGAAAAATAGCATAAATGCAGTATATCATATCAACAAACCCTGCAGACTGTGCTGAGGAAACAGATAAGGTACCGGGATATCAACCCACCAACTACTGAATCTTCCCAGAGGGAAAGCACCCATGCTGAGGAGAGAAATACTGTTGGAGAGAACTGTGAAGTCTCTAACAAACACTCTGCTTGGGGAACAACCCCAACAAAAGCTCTGCTTGGGGAACAACCCCAACAACAAAATCTGGAGAAAAAGGATACAACCATGCCAGGAATATGAACAAATGTCTTACCTGTTGAGAATCATGCCACCCTTGGGAGAGCACTGAGAAATTCTTAAGTATCCTTTCATCATTGTGAATGTTCACTTTGTTTAAAACAACAAATTTTGAAAAATTTTACTTGTTTAAAACAATGACATTTTATCAATTAAAACATGCAAAACATTTGTTGAATTGAAACAAATAAGAGTGCAAATAATTGGATAAAAGTTCAAATTGATTTGATGGAATGGTAGCCTGCAAATGGCAAGACTCCATAGATCTGTACAAATTTGAAATCAGTGATATATATTGGAAGAGGGCTACATTGAACATAATGATCCTTTCTCTACCAATTTGAATCTCGATGTATTCGAAGCTTCAGTTGACGACGAATCGAGAATCTCTGACGAACAGACAGCTGTGGAACAGAAAGTCTTGTCAGGATGCAGTTACTTGCCATATCCCTAATTTTTGCCTAGATTGCCCCAGGGTGAGGTACTCAATCTAGCGGGATGCAAATATTCTTTTTTCAAGTCTCTAACTTTTTCCTGGATCGCCCTTGCGGGTTCTCCACCGAGACGCTCATTTTTGCCTAAGCCACCCTTTCGGGTTTTCAACTTAGCGAGCTATTCTGTTCTTCTTTTGCATATACTTTTTTTTTTAGGCAAAGTATTTCTTGACTGCATCTGAATTCACAGGACGAGTGAAATCCTCCCCATCCATTGTTGTAAGCATCAAAGCTCCGCCTGAAAAGGCTCTCTTAACAACATATGGACCTTCGTAGTTTGGAGTCCACTTGCCCCTGGAATCGGGCGCGAAAGATAAAACTTTCTTGAGCACGAGGTCACCTTCTCGGAACACACGAGGCTTGACCTTCTTATCGAATGCTTTCTTCATTCTCTGCTGAAATAACTGACCGTGGCACATGGTAGTCAATCGCTTCTCTTCAATCAAATTCAATTGGTCGTAACGACTCTGAATCCATTCAGCATCAGTCAACTTGGCTTCCATCAAGACTCTCATTGATGGGATCTCCACCTCTACTGGGAGAACAACCTCCATGTCGTAAACAAGAGAGAAAGGGGTTACCCCTGTTGAAGTGCGGACAGATGTACGATAACCATGCAAAGCAAATGGCAGCATCTCATGCCAATCTTTGTACGTAACTGTCATCTTCTGGATAATCTTCTTGATGTTCTTATTAGCAGCTTCGACAACCCCATTCATCTTAGGTCTGTAAGGAGAGGAATTATGGTGTGCAATCTTGAATTCAGCGCACAACTCTTCCATCATCTTATTATTCAGATTAGATCCATTATCAGTAATGATCTTATCTGGCACACCATAACGGCAAATCAGCTGGTTCTTAATAAACTTCACAACCACCTGCCTGGTCACATTCGCATACGAAGCGGCTTCAACCCATTTGGTGAAGTAGTCAATTGCTACGAGAATAAACCTGTGCCCATTGGACGCCTTCGGTTCAATCATGCCGATCATGTCGATTCCCCACATAGAGAAAGGCCATGGTGATGAAATCACATTCAGAAGTGTCGGAAGAATATGAATCTTATCCGCGTAAATCTGACACTTGTGGCATTTCTTCACATATTTGCAGCAGTCAGACTCCATTGTCAGCCAATAGTAGCCTGCTCTCAGCATCTTTCTAGCCATGGCATGTCCATTGGAATGAGTACCAAATGAACCCTCATGGACCTCAGTCATCAACAGGTTTGCTTCGTGTCTATCCACGCATCTGAGCAAAACCATATCAAAATTTCTCTTATACAGCACTTCACCACTGAGGTAGAAACTGCCTGACAACCTTCTCAAAGTTTTCCTATCTTTCACAGATGCCCCAGGCGGGTAGACCTGGTTCTGGAGGAAATTCTTGATATCAAAATACCAAGGCTTGTCATCATTCATTTCTTCAACTGCAAATACGTGAGCTGGTCTGTCCAAGCGCATCACGGCAATGTTGGGAACTTCATTCCAATACTTGACCACAATCATGGAAGCAAGCGTAGCAAGAGCATCTGCCATCCGATTATCCTCTCGAGGAGTATGATGAAAGTCAACTTCTGTAAAGAACGTTGAAATCCTCCTCGCATAATCTCTATACGGAATGAGACCTGGCTGATTCGTCTCCCATTCACCCTTGATCTGATTAACAACTAGGGCCGAATCACCATACACATCAAGATGTTTGATTCTCAAATCAATACATTCTTCCAATCCCATAATACATGCCTCATACTCAGCCATATTATTCGTGCATTTGAAAGTTAGCCTTGCTGTAAACGGAATATGCGTACAGTGAGGAGTAATGATTACTGCCCCAATTCCATTTCCATACTGATTTACAGCGCCATCGAACACCATCGTCCATCTGGAACTAGGTTCCAGACCTTCATCAAGTGTAGGCTCATCACAATCTTTCATTTTCAAATACAGAATCTCCTCATCTGGGAAGTCGTACTGAACAGACGGATGATCTTCAATCGACTGGTGCGCTAAATGGTCAGCCAAGATACTACCTTTGATAGCTTTCTGAGCTCGATACTCAATATCATACTCGGACAACAACATCTGCCAACGGGCAATCCTCCCAGTTAAAGCAGGCTTCTCGAAAATATACTTAATTGGATCCATTCTGGATATCAACCAAGTTGTATGATTTATCATGTACTGGCGCAAACGCTTAGCAGCCCAAGCCAAAGCACAACACGTCTTCTCAAGCATAGAGTATCGAGACTCACAATCAGTAAACTTCTTACTGAGGTAGTAGATAGCAGATTCTTTCTTCCCTGATTCATCTTGTTGACCGAGTACACAAACCATCGAGTCTTCAAGAACAGTCAAATACATGATCAGAGGTCTTCCTTCTACAGGCGGAGACAAGATCGGAGGTTCAGACAGATACTCTTTGATACTGTCGAAAGCTTTCTGGCAATCCTCGGTCCAATCATGAGACTGATCTTACCAAAGGAGCTTGAAAATCGGCGCACATGTGGCAGTCATGTGGGATATAAATCTGGAAATGTAATTCAAGCGGCCAAGAAAACCTCGGACTTGCTTTTCAGTTTTGGGTGCAGGCATCTCTTGTATTGCTTTGACCTTTGCATGATCAACCTCAATACCTCTCTCGCTGACAACAAAACCCAACAACTTGCCGGAACGGACTCCAAATGTACATTTGTTCGGATTCAGACGAAGTCTGAACTTCCTCAAACGCTGAAAAAGCTTCAACAAATGCTCAACATGTTCAACTTCCGTTCGGGACTTAGCAATCATATCATCAACATAGACCTCTATCTCCTTGTGCATCATATCATGAAACAAGGTAGTCATAGCTCGTTGATACGTGGCTCCGGCGTTCTTCAGACCGAAGGGCATCACTCGATAACAGAATGTTCCCCAAGGTGTGATGAATGTTATCTTCTGTATATCCTCGGGTGCCATCTTGATTTGATTATAACCGGAAAATCCGTCCATAAAGGAAAAGACTTTGAATTTAGCTGTATTGTCTACCAACATATCAATGTGTGGTAGAGGGAAATCATCTTTCAGACTAGCTTTATTCAAATCTCTGTAATCAACACACATACGGACTTTTCCGTCTTTCTTAGGCACAGACACAATATTGGCCACCCATTGAGGATATGTAGAAGTCACCAGAAACCCCGCATCAATTTGCTTCTGAACTTCCTCTTTGATCTTCACTGCCATATCTGGATGAGTTCTTCTGAGCTTCTGCTTCACAGGCACGCACTCAGGCTTCAAAGGCAGGAAATGTTGCACAATATCTGTATCTAGACCCGGCATGTGCCAAGCAAAGATATCGGAATATTCTCGTAGCAAACTGATCAACCCTTTCTTGACAGATTCTTCAAGAAGTGCCCCAATCTTCACCATACGAACACAATCTTCAGACCCCAAGTTGACTGTTTCCAGATCTTCGATGTGTGGCTGAATGATCTTCTTCTCGTGCTCAAGGAGACGGGTAATCTCATCAGGAATCCCTTCAACATCATCTTCCTCTGCCTCGAATACAGGGAATTCAAAATTGGGAGATGGCGTTGGATCATTATGTTCAATGGGTTTTAGAATTAACCTGCATAATGATTTTGGTTAATAAAAACTTCAGAATTTAAACAAGCAAACCATTATGCATATGAAAAAATTGCTTTTATTCTAGTTTTTAGGGTTTTTTGTGATCACTGATTTCATGCAAAAGCAAAAACTGAAAACAAATGGAAAAACAAATGTTTAACAATGCATTAATTGAATGAAATATCATTGTATAAATGCTGCCAACAATGTCATCACTTCTCCTTTTGGCATGGGAGAAGGGTTTTGAACAAAGTGAACAAATTACGTTGACTTATGAATGACCGTAGGAACATCCACAGCGACCCAATTATGGCAGACACCACCAGGTATGATGAAGTTGCTCAAGTCCTCTGCATCCTCTTCCAAGATAGCAGCAGCTTCTTCAGCTTGATCAGCATGGATGAAATCTCCACTCTTGAACAATCCTTGCTCGTTGAATGCCCCGGAAGAATAGCCAATGCCAGCCCGGGATTGGTTGTCTTCAAGCTCGATCATTTTCCCCAAACCAGCAACAGGAATAAATCCATCAAAAGCACTCTGTCTGGAAAATTCCTCCCCGAGTTCACAGTTCTCTTGCTCAAAATGATCCATCAATCTGGCAGAGATAACCCAGTGTAGTACCGGCGAGTCATTGCGTCTTCAAAATAAATGAAGAGCACAGGGATCGGACCACAGGACCAAAGGTTGGGAACAACGCCCGCTTATGCAAATGATGCATGCAACGCTCGTGCATATGCTTTGTTTTTATTTCAAAGGAACTCGAGGGTTTTATTTGCAAACTTTGAAATATAAATCATTTTGTCGCATATGGAAATATCTCATGGAAATAAATCTTTGTCTCTCCATGTCTGAAAAGTTTTGCAAAGAAACCCCTTAAGTTCCTTGGAAAAAAAAATTCTCATTTTTTGATGATATGGATGCAGATGAATGCATGAATGTATGAATGCAACAATCACACTCAAGGATCAAGCAAGTCACACCAGACAAAGGTCATGGGAAAGCTCATAGTATCCTTAATATCAATCATCCATTTTGGTGGATTATGGTTTTCACCTTATCGACACCCAAGTTCCATTGATATTAACGGTACCTGAACCGGCTCAATCATCTTTAATATCAACCATCCATTTTTGTGGATTATGGTTTTCACCTTATCGACACCCAAGTTCCATTGATATTAAGGATGTCTGAACGACTCAACCATGAATCACGGGTTTTTTGAGAGTCACGAGCATGGAGTCTCGGTTGAGAACCACCCAAAGGGAATGTACTAGGGTTTAAACCTGCCGAACATGTTCTACAAGAGGTTCCCATAATCATCATCCCATCTTTCGGATATTATAGGAGGAACGAATACTCGTATTCTGAAAATATTCTCAAGAGAGACTCTTATGAGTGTAGTATCGCGTAACAATCGCATCAGATCTTACATCTGAACGACCTCCGCACTACGTCCTAAGAATAGGCCGAGATGGGCTTGGTAAACTAAGGTCCTTGGCTTCTAAGGCACATGATTGAAAGAATAATGCCTAACCACAAATGACTTGTGTGACATTATTAATCCAACATGACCTCCACCAAGTGAATGGACTCGCAAGTCAACTTGTTAAGGAATACTCCACACAAGTCGACAAGACTGCGCCATTCTCCTATCCTAAGGTGCACTCGAGTTCGGGTATAGAACTCATCTCACAGAGATCACTAAGCAAACAACAATTGTATATCAAGCAATTCAAACATTACAATCAATACAGTTATCCCAAATTGTACAAAAATATGTCATAAACAATATATCACAACAAGTGTGAAAAGTTGGCAAACCCACTAGGAACATCTTTATCCCCAGCAGAGTCGCCACTTTTCTGTAGCGGTGTATTCGTCACTTTATGATTTATTGATTAAATCAAAAGCAAAGCATACAAAGAATCGAGTCGCCACCGCACTTTTATTTATCCAAAGGAATGGCTAAAAAGCGAACAAAAGCCTAAGAAGTTTTACACATAGAAAACTAATGAAAAGATCAAAGATCGGGGTAAGGAGTTAATTACGCAATGGGAAGGTGTTAGGCACCCAAAACGTCCTAGGTACTCCTAGGGAGCCCTTTTCACACTTGTTGTACAAAATGTTATTTGTTTATGAAATATTTATTGTGCAAACATGGATTGCAGAGATGAGAAAAGAATATACAAGTTATTATTTTTGTGTTTGAACGGATGAACCCGTTGCCTACGTACCTTCCAGGAAAGGTAAGGATCAAGACGCCGTAGTTCGGCTAAAAGATTTCCAAAATATGAGTGGATTCATTTTAAAACAAAAGCCCTAAGGTCTTTCGTTATCCACGGGAGAAAACTCAACCTCATACAAACAACAAGTCCACCATGTGAGAAAAGCTTCAACTTGCTAGTGAGGGGTTAACCCTATAATAAGTAAGGAAGTCTTACAATTCAATCACTAAGGACAAAAAGGTGAGATTAACATCAACCAACTAGGATAAATCAAACCTATGGCTAATGTATGAAAACTTATCAAGAATGGACAAAGCCACAAAAACAATTGAATGAGTGAAATTAACCAATTAGGATTTATTCACAAAATATGGTCAAAGTATGATTAGAATTCAATTCAAGGAAGTATTATGAAAATGAAGTTTGGAAAATCAAAGGCTTAAAGCCTAGGTTTCTAATTTGAAAAGAAATGACAATGTTTGCACAATATTTCCAGGTTTGGGTTTAACATGTAAATGGAGGTTTAAAGAAACAAAAAGATGGGAGGGTGAGGAAGTAAAACTTCTTAGATGTTCACCTCTTGAAATCATATGTAGATGATTCAAGTGATTCCTTTGGAATAGGCAATGATCAATAAGCAAGTGAGCAGAGCAAATGGATACCGGATGCCAATCAATGGACTTACACCAATCTCACAAACAAAGATGGATACCAATCAATGGATTTACACCAATCTCCTAAAACAAACATGGATATCAGATGCCAATAAATGGACTTATACCAATCTCCTAAAACAAAACAATGATACCAGATGCCAATCAAAGGACTTATACTAGTCTCACAAAACAAAATAACAAGGATACCAGATGCCAATCAATGGACTTACACTAGTCTCCCACCATATCATAGGAACAACTGCCAAGCAATGGTCTTATGCTTGTCTCCTCCATGGTCAAAGCAAAATGCTATAAAGCAAAGTTTATGGAATGATATACAAATGATGATGATAAATGCACAAAGGCACACTCAAGCAAATATGCACAGATGAATCAAGTAAGCAAACACACAAGTCAATTAGCACACACTATATACAAGCAATTAGGCTCAAACAAGGTTAGACTTTAAAGTCAACTGGAATAGGGTATGTTGTGCTCTTAACCTTAACATTGAGAGTTAAGGTGAAGTAGATGAAAGGGAGATGAGGGGTGTGCCTCATAGCTCTTATCCCTGGCCTGGGAGAGCTTTGAATAATAAAAGGTGTGGGAGTTCAGAAAGTTGGAACTCTTCTCCACAAATAGACTCTATAAGATCTTGGGTTAATATCCACAATGCATCAACATGTTATGTGAGCAAAGGGATGACACACTGAATAGTAGGAGATGGATTACACATCTCTTTTATCTACCAATTGCCTCATAAGAGGACTTTTCCTGCTTGGCACAAAAGATAAACAATCACAAGCATTGCCTCTTAAGGAGGACTTCAGACAGGTGCCTGCCCCCATAACAGGACAGGTCTTCCAGACTACATGAAGAAGAGAGGTTATATCTAAGTGGTTAAGCAACCAAGCAAAAGCAAGTTCAAAGTGAACTTAAGCAACTAATGTACCTGTGGAAACATCAAACAAATCAGTACAACTATACAGACAAACAACCAACAGTTAATATCAGACAAATAGACAAGGTTCACAATGTGCAAGCCTAAGGTCAAACTCAAATGAGTCAACATCAACCTACAAAACACACAAAGATTAGTAATCAAAGGCAAACATCAATGCTCAAATGATGGAGCATCAACAACTATGGAACTTGGATGTTCAACCTGAAATCAAAGCTCAAATGTGAGAGGCAAACCACTAGGTCAAAGCCTAGGGTCAAAGATGGATAAAAAATTCAAAACAGAAGCTGAAAATTAACATGAATCAACTTCAAACACATCTTGAAACAATCCAAAAGGTCTCACATCAATATCAATTACCAAATCCATTTCATGATCAATTGAAGTTCAAGACTATTTTAAAGCTCGAATGTGATCAACTAGATTGAAAAATCTCAATTAAATCAGAAATCAATGGAATAATTCCAAGAAAATCCATGCTTATTCACAACATCCATAATATGCATCACACAAAAAATCAGGACAATTGGAATTCATTTGGCATGGCAAACACATCACATAAGATGAACAAGCAAAGGTGTGACACAAATTGTCACACCTACCTTAACATGATCATAAAGCAGCAATGGCACATGATAAAAATACCAAATCAACACCATAATTTCAAGCAAAGTGTCTAGTTTCAACATGTAAAATTTCAGATTCATTGGATAAAAGCTCAGCATTTCACAAATGATATGGCAAGGCAAGGTACAAAATGCATACATGTTTACAAACCCTAGCACAAAATATTTTCCAGCCAAGTACAATTTATGGAAAAATGATCAAAAAATAATAGACAAAATAAGGAATGCAATGCAAAAAACCTCATAATTTTTGGATCAAATTTCAATTTGTTTTGATTTTTTGAAGATTGGAAATGAAATGAAATGAATTTGTAACAATTAAATGATTTAAAAGGAATTATTTATTTGAATTTTTAAAATGGCGCCAGGAACAGCACAAAACGCTGTCGTTCCATTAATGTGGTGGCAAGCATTGGCGCGGTCGACATAAACAGACCAATCAGAAACGCGCATGGAGCTCCTCATGCACCAATCACGTGCAAGCCCTAGCATGAACATAAGAGAACGCTATTTCGTGGCCAATGAGAATCAAAACCGTTCTCTAAAATCCTGCACTTCATCTTCATCGTGAAACAGAGGAACAGTACTCGTGTTCATCAATTCAAGAACAATTTTTCCAGATTTCAAAAATGATCATATCAACATGCAGCACATACATCATAGATCACGAATCAAGGCATGGCTAAGCATAATTCATCAAGACAAGATCAAATCGAAGCAATCATCAATCATGCACAAAACTTTAAATCGACCTAACTAACTCAATTTTGCATGGAATTCAATGGTTTAAAGCTCAGATTAACCAGCATCACAAGATCTACAACAATAACATGATAATTTTGAGAAATAAAGAGATCGATTTTGTGACCTCTTGAAGTGCAGAAGTGGAATTCGATGGATTCAAGCCTTGTGATGCTCAACAGATATTCCACAGTGCTTGTACAAGTGATTGGAAGAGAAAACTCAGCTCAATTGCGCACGATCTTGCAAGAATTTGGATCTGCCATGGATGCTTCAAAGCTTCAAGAATGCTTCAACCTTGCACGAATTGCTATGGATCTTCCTTCAAACTTGCTCAAAGATGCTTCCAGATGATGGATTGATCAAGAAAAGTGGATTGTGTTTGAAGAATTTGAAAGAAAAAGTGAGAGAAAAATTTTGGTGTTTGGATCTAGATCTGAAAATTGTGATTGTTGTTAGCTGAAAACAGTTAGGTTTAGGCTTATATATGCAATGCTAATCCAGTTCTTAATCATGTTTAAGCCAATGCAAATGTAATTAACAAAAATGAGGTGTTTGTGCAATTTAGCATTTTCACCCTTATGCATGGTGTGCATGTGAATAGTGCACGAATTTGTGTTTAATTTCACTCAAAAATCTGTTTTGGAGCTATTGGCAATGATAGAATGTTCAAATAATTGACCAATTTTAAACTTTAATTTTTCCCTCCAAAAATCAAGTGAAATGGCAAGTGTTCATATGATGATAATGCATGCCATGCAATGCAAGATTTGGAAAGTAGAGGTTAAAATGAGAATTTAGCAAAAAGAACCACTTGAATTGGAGCTTTGGTTGAGAAGTTATGCACATTTGAAGTTCAATACATCCTTGGCCAAGTTTTGATCATATCTCCTTAACCACGCATGAGAAATTGATGACCTTGGACTTTTTGGAAATGGGAGAGAAATATCTACAACTTTCATGTTCAACAAAATTTCTTTTGAAGCTTTCTTGATGATGTAATTTGAAGTTGAAGTTAGGTTAAAACCTTTCCATTTTTGGCAAATTTGAATTATAGGTCACTTTCTATTTTTGGAAAGTTTTGACCTGACTTTATTTTCTTCAATGTTGATGTTTGAAATGTAAAATGAGACTTGTTTGAACATGAATGAAGTATTTCTAATCATTTCCCACCTCCAAATCCACAGTTGACTTGGCAGTTGACTTTCTAGGCCTTCAATTGACTGGGAACTGTTCTGATGAGATTCAAGCCTCTACCACTTGGGATTTTGATTCAAAATGATATCATAGCTCATATGAACTCTTGATAATGATTATGGGGTCCAAATTCTCAAGAATGGCCACCATCTATTGCTCAATGACTGCCTTTGACTGCTTTGACTGTTGATTGCTTCATCTGCAAGACAAGGGTTAGATGACATATTTTTGTACTTTTGGTTAGTGATAAAAAGAAAAGCAATGACATACAAATGCAAAACGTGCTTGGTGATCAAGAACCACTCTCAAAAGATAACCCACCCACAGGGAAGGAAGCAAGTTGCACAATGATCCTTGAGGCAATGAAATGATATGATGTGATGCCATGAGGGATCTTAGGGACAAAATTGGGGTCTTACAGACCTTATTTTAAAAAATACAAAGAAGAACTAACAACCCCATCTAATCCTTTTGTCCACTTTGTGCCTTTTCCTTTAATTTTTTTTTAAAAGAGAGCATTTAGATTTGAGTTATCTTTGGTTGAGATATAATTCTCACATTCCATCATATTTTGATTGTAATACTTTCCATTTATTAGGGGTTAGTTGCATACTTATTTATTGAATCCAAGTTGGAGCCCTCCTTCTTAAATGTTGTAAAGCCCTTATTATCGGTGGATGTTTGGTTGAGTATTCTCCCATTGATAACAAAAGATATTTAAGCTTTTGTTAAAAATAATCCACCCATCTTTGAAATTTTTACCACGAACTATGAGATTTTGATCCCTCATTTTATGTTGGTACGTAGGCATAAGATCAAAGGTCTTGTCAAACACAAAATTATAAATAAATGAGTTCTTTTCTCATTCCCTCATTCTAATTTGTTAGGAAACATCTTTTCAACTAAAACACTTACACACAAAAAAGGGCTCCCTAGGAATATCTATGACACTTTGGATGCTAATACCTTCCCTATGTTTAACCAACTGATCGGCCACCGATTCTACAAGTTTTCTAACACTCATTCGACATTAATTCACGAAGTCAGTAACACTTTGTTTTACCATTTTGTATTATTTTGTCAAGTAAATTGGATGTTCGCACTTCCATTCTCGTTTGGTTATTATCTTTGGTTTTCGTCAATGTACTACATTTTATGCTTTCTTTTGGTAGTTCTGTTGGTTTTCACGTGCAAGCAAGAACACCCAAAGACTCGCCAAGGGAATCGGGCGTTCCGGGCTCATGGGGAAGAATTTTTGAAGTTACAGTGGCCCTAACATGGTCACCCGTGTCGCTTGACACGGCCCGTGTCAGGGGAAGGAGAAAAGAGGATGATAAGAGGAAAAACAGTAGGCTGACACGGGTGCCCGTGTCAGCTGACACGGGCCGTGTCAACAAGTATAGCAAGGGCGTTTTGAAAACTAAAAGCAGTAAGCCAACACGGCCAACCGTGTTGCCTGACCCGGCCAGTGTTGGCTTGGACGCCTCATCTTCTAATTTTACTGGATTTTTGGAATTGCTGATCCCAAAGGGCATTTTGGGTATTTGCTACATCAATTAATTGATCAATGACTATTTAGGATACTTTTTGGAGAAAGAGAAGGGGACTTTTGGGACACGAAAAAATATTGGTACGATTGAGATTGGTACGATCAAGAGTTTCGGAGAACGGATGTCCTTCAAGAGCGGATGCGA
The DNA here is from genome assembly GCF_024323335.1 of Lathyrus oleraceus. Taxonomy (NCBI): domain Eukaryota; kingdom Viridiplantae; phylum Streptophyta; class Magnoliopsida; order Fabales; family Fabaceae; genus Lathyrus; species Lathyrus oleraceus. The sequence continues at coordinate 370,461,895 of NC_066583.1, read as the reverse complement.
TTGAAGATCAACAGAATCCGTATTTCTTGTAATGTCTAATTTGAATATTGTATTTTCTTTGAATAATATAAGCGGATAAACCCCCCAATGCCAGGGGGTCCCTGATTAGATCATGTAATGACTTTGAATTCTTAACTCCCTCAATGTTATGTTTGTTATTCAATTTAACTATGCAATGTTTTAAATGCTTTTGTTATCACAAAAATAAGGATTGTTATATGGTTAACAAATTGCGGGATCGCAATTGTTAAGGTTTTTGCACACTTAAGTTGTAGTAGATATTACCTAGGAGTAGGGATACCCTATGGTCACTGATTATATCTTGTTATTTCAAAAAGCTTGGTTTCTTCATAATTTTCTAAGGACTTGGGTATTAGAATGAATGACCAAAGGTTTCCATCTAAGGTTTTGGGAGGAAACAATCTTAAGATCTGATAATTGAATATTTGAACTGGTTGAGGAGATATACATTCAAGGTCATCGCAGGAAATAATCACACACCGTACCTTGGTATAATTCTCCTATTTGTGTAAAAGCTTTATTTTGCATTCTGTTTAATTCAATTATTATGCAGAATTATTCCAAACCTTAAAACTCGTATTTTTGTTTAATTGAATCACGATTTAAACTAATATTACTGCGCAGTCCTCGAGATTGATATTTGGGAAACTTCCCTATTATTACTATATTGGAAAAATAGTACACTTGCTATTTTACCGATCAAGTTTTTGGCGCCGCTATCGGGGACTGCCAAACATAAAGTTTAAATTTATTTCAATTGAAATTTTGTTGCTCTGCAACTAAAATTTATTCTCTGTTCTTTTAGTATTTATTTTGATCATTATCAACTAATTTGTATCTGATATTTGTATGCGAGGTAAGGCCTCAGCTGATTTTCCTTTTAACGCAGAAATCGAAAGAACTTTGCGTGCAAGACTCAAACAAGCTAGATTAGCAAGACTGGAATCAGAAGAAGAATAACTTTCCATTCATCCAGGTTCATATTCAGGTTCAGAGAGAGAGAGAGAGATTGAAATAATGGGGGGAACCTACCGCCACAGAAAGACTATTCGGTGACTACGGAGGCGCAAATGCACCAACCGGAATATTAACAATTTCAACCAACCGGTGAATGTGCTAATTTTCAGCTACATCCTAGTACTATTAATCAACTTGAAAGAAAGCATTTCACTAGAAAGGTAAATGAAGATGCAAACAAGCATTTGCAAATATTTCTAACCATGAGCAACACTCTAAAAATTGATGGTCACACAGAGGAAGCAAAGAAGTTAAGAATGTTCCCGTTCACCTTAGCGGAAGAAGCTGAAGAATGGTTCTATTCTCTCCCATCCGGTACCATTACATCATGGGAAGAGATGGAAAAGGCTTTCCTGATTGAGTATTTTCCAACATCGGTGTTCTTGAGAAAAAGGTATGAAATACTGAACTTTAAGTAGAAAGAGAGTGAATCTTTGGGAGATGCCTACAAGAGATTCAAAAGGGTCCTAGTAGCTTGCCCAACTCATAATATGGATCCAACAAAACAGATGCAAAAGTTTGTAAATGGTCTTAAAATAAAGACCAAACAGTTAATTAATACCGCAATCGATGGCTCAACTAATTTCTCAACAGCCACCGGTATCAAAAATATCATTGAAGCAATTGCTGCTAATGAGCACTTGGAGTTGTACGACAGATGTGTAAGTAAACCTGAAGGAGTTATCGATCTGAAGCTTGAAACTAATAGAATCCGTATAGAAGATATTATTGCTGCCGAATTCGAAAAGAGGCCGAAAGCGATGAATATAGGTACCCAACAGGTGGCTCAAGTCCAACCTGCTCCTCTCGTCTGTTGTGATATTTGTAATGGACCACACCAAACAATGTATTATTTTGAAACTCCTCAACAAGTTGAGGAAATAAAATTTTTGAAGCAGAATAATCCCTATTCCAGCACGTACAATCCTGGTTGGAAGAATCATCCTAACTTCTCATGGAAAGATCAGAAAGGGAACGTTCCTCAACAAGTTCAAGGTCAATATCAAACTCAATATCAACAACAATAACAAGCCCCTAAGAAAGAAGATTGGGAGATTGGAATTGAAAGAATGGCAGCTCATAATGTTCAATTCCAAGAAGAAACTAGAAACAATAAAAAAAACACTACTGCATCCATTAAAAGTCTTGAAGTTCAGATGGGTCAGATGGCACAAAAATTAGCCTCGAGTTCTCAAGCACAAGGTGCTCTACCAAGTGCAACTGTGACAAATCCTAGAGAGCATAATAATGTTAGTGTTGTGACAACGAGAAGTGGTAAATCTCATGAAGTCCTTGAGGAGAGAGTTGAAGATAAAGATCAATTGCTTGAAGTAGATCTTGAGATCAAGGAAAATGAAGTTGTGAGGGAAGAATTGGTTGCACCTAAACAAGTGGTGAAAGAAAAAGTCATTGAACCAAAATTGGTCATTAAGCTTCCCTTTCCCACCAGAAACAAGAAAAAGGGGCAACATGAGAAAAACTTTGAGAAATTCCTCGAGTTGTTCAAGAAGCTAGAAATCAACATTCTGCTTTTGGAAGCACTTGAACAAATGCCTATCTATGCCAAGTTCATGAAAGACATCATTTCTAAGAGGAAAACCATTGACACCAACCCGATTATTCTAACCGAAACTTGTAGTGCTATTTTGTAGGGTATGAAAATTCCTCTGAAGAAGAATGATCGAAGAGCTGTCACTTTCCCTTGCACCATCGGAGATAGGTCATTCAAAAAAGATCTTATTGATTTAGGAGCCAGTGTGAGTCTCATGTCGTTATCCATTTACAAGAAACTGGGTATAGGGGTTGTGTGAGATACCAGGATGACACTTCAATTCGCCGATCATTCAGTTAAGAAACCTAATGGGATAATTGAAGATGTTCTAGTGAAGATTGACAAGTTTGTATTCCCGGTGGATTTCATGATTCTAGAAATGCCTGAGGATGAAGAGATTCCTCTCATTCTTGGGAGACCCTTTTTAAAGACTGGAAGATGTTTGATCAACATAGAGGAAGATACTATGACTTTGAAGGTTTATGATGAGGAATTAAAGATTGATGTTTGAAACACCATGAAATACAAAGATGATATTGGCACTAGTCATACCATAGAGGTTCTAAATCAAGTGATTTCTTATGATAGTCCTTTGAATGCACCGTAGTTCCCTTTCTAAAGAGTGTTAAGCTTATCCATTTTGTATGGTGATAAAAAAATGGACAACAGAGAATCAGAAGTGCTAGCGATGATGAAAGCACAACCCCCTTGGAAAGGATCTCGACCACACTGGTGGGAAGATTTACGACTACCTCAATCATATAAGGAGAATAAAGAATCCAATAAGGGGATAGAGTTGAAACAACTTCGTAAGAATCTCAAATATGCCTTCCTGATGTGCATGTATGCATGAATGCAACAATCACAAACAAGGGATCACACACAAGGCAAACACAAACAAAGGTCAAGGGATGGATCAAGTCATCATCAATATCAATCATCCATTTTGGTGGATTATGGTTTTCATCTTATCAACACCCAAGTTCCATTGATATTGACAAGACTTGATCGGATCACCCAAGAATCAAAGGGTTTGTTGTGAGTCACAAGCATGGAGTCAGGTTAAGAACCATCCCAAAGGAGTGTACTAAGGATAAAAACCTGTAGATCATGTTCTATCAAAGTTCCCAGAGTCTTAATCCCATCTATCGGATATTACAGGTTAGGATGACTGACTCATCAACCCATAATACTCTCAAGAGAGACTTGTCTGAGTGTAGTATTGTGTAACAACTGTTATCTGGTCTACACCTGAACAGCCTCCACACTACATCCTAAATAGGCCAAGTTGGGATAAATGTTCTGCGCTCCTCAGCTTCTCGGACCCCAAATCAGAGAAAGTAATGCCTAACCACAAATAACTCGTGTGACATTAGTAACTCCAAAAGGGTCTCCACTTAGTAGATGGGTCTCAGGCCAACTTGTTAAGGACTACTCCACACAAGTTGAACATGACTATACCATCTTCCTATCTTAATTGCACTCAAGTTCGGGTTAGAACTTATCTCACCACTCAGAGATCACCAAGCACAACAGACAAATTATATCACACAAACAAATATACAAACATCAAATATACAAATATATACACATAAAAAAGTAGGCTAAACCCACTGAGGACTACTCCTCAGCAGAGTCTCCACTTAATTCCAGTAGCGGTAAATTCATGACCATCAAGTTATGGATAAGCTTAACGTCAATAAAACAAGAGTCGCCACCACACTTTTATTGTTTCCAAAGGAAAAGGGAAAAGTACGAACAAAACACAAAGATAAGAAGTTTTCAAATTAATACTAATAAAATGTCAGAGATTACAGGTAAGGGGGTTGGTTACACAAAGGGAAGGTGTTATCACCCAAAGTGTCCTAGGTACTCCAAGGGAGCCCTTTTTCATGTGTGTACATATTTTTGGTATAAAAGATGTTTGAGAAAAATGGAGTGTGGGGATGAGAAAAGAATTCATTGATTATATTTTTGTGTTTGACAAGACCTTCGGTATTGTGCCTACGTACCAACATAAAAACGAGGGATCAAAACCTCGTAGTTTGTGGTAACAATTTCAAAGTTGGTGAATTGCTTTTAATCAAAAGTTTAAACGAAAATAGGGCACAAAGGGCCAAAAATTTGAATGAAGTTGTTAGTTCTTTTTGTCTTTTGAAATTTTAAGTCAATATGATTAAGTTTATTTACAAATTTGGTTTAAGAAAGAGTTTGAAAATTCGTTGGCATAAGGCCAAAGTTTCTATTTAAAATAAGGTCTAAGTTTGAAATCACAAGCAAAGAAAGTTTTTGAAAAGGGGGAGAGATTTTGAAATTTAAGAAGTGGGAGAAGATGAAGAGGCTATCCTAAGCACAAAAATTAAAAGTTAAGAGTTGAAAAGATATGACCAATGGGATGCAATCCAACAAACAAGAATATCATATAGAAAACCCATTTTCCCTTTGGACTTTGAATCAAGCAATAATCAAGGAGAAATTAGCAATATCCAGGTATTATGAAGATCAAGGCATCAAATAAAGATAGCCACGGCCAAACAAGCAATTCCCATAACTAGCAGTATTCTTTGTTTTCCAATGTATCAGATGAAATATTCCTTGATCAACTCAAGGCAAAACATCAGACACAAGGTCAAAATGACAATTAGTACCAAGACAAAGTAGCAGATGAATTCAAACAAATCCCAAGACTTGCATCAGGTGAAGGCTTGGTTCACAATGAATTAGTCTCAAAATGTTGGCATTGACCAAGTCCTTTTTGCACAGGGAATGTTGCCTAATCATAAGTCCAAGAGTCCATATCAAGATCAACAATCCACTAAACAGTTTTTAGGGTTTTTGTTGTTATTAAGTATTTTAAGGTCCTACGACCACAAACAAAAACCAAACTGCACAAACAATATATACAATCACAAGATATGACTCAAATGAGCAAAGTGAAAATGACATAAACATAAACAAGTTAGATGGAATGTAAATGGAAATGAATGATAAATGACTGAAATTTAAATTGCATAAAGTAAATGACTTGAAAGTAAAGCAATATTAACAAGAGTTAGTCAAATGTTAGTCAAAGGTTAGTCAAGTGTTAGTGGTATTTTTTAATTGATTAAGTCATTCTTTGGAGAATACTCAACCATCCATTCACAAGCATGGATCCTTAAACCAAGACATCTTCCATGAGAAGGGATCCAACTTGGATAATTCAATAAGTATGTCACTAGCTCTCATGAAAGGAAAAAAGGTCAAGTTTCCCTACAATACCATGAAAAATGGGAGACTTACAATCTCACTTACTAGAATGATATTCCTTTAGGGTCAAATTTAGCTATATGTTAAGCAATCATAATTAGATTTATGTAGAAGTCACAACTATCTGAGGTCAGGCAATAAAAATTTAGGTGTTAATGCATGTTAGAGATTTGGTACGAAGAACCAAACTCCTAAAACATACCACACACTAAAAGAAAAGATCAAGAGGGATGGACATTTCTCAGTCATACTTGTATTGGTTCATCTGACACAAGGTCGTTGATGAACCAATTAGCCTTAAGACATTAGAGATTTCATTGGTCAAATGAGGGAATGGGAAAGAATAGGGATGAAGATGAAGAGGGGGGGGGGGGGGGGGGGGAAGATAGAAACACAAATTGATCAAGGGAGAATTTTATCAAATTAAAACCATTCATTCATTTTGGGAGATGAAATGTACATTTCATCAATCCCCTAAATCCAATGGTTTTAATCCAACAAAAGTCAAATCAACCTTGACCAAGGCTCAAACAAATAGTCAAACATCACAAGACCATAAAAATGACTCAACATAATTTTTACATATTTAATCAATTAAAAATCAATTTAAAAATGAATTAAAATACAATTTAATTTGGTCAAAACCTTAAATCTCTTCAAAACACCAAATAAATGGCCAAGAGATTTATCCTAGGTCAAACAAGGTCAAAGGACCTTAGACAAAAAATTTCATGATTTTTGAAAAGTCAGAAGTATTTTTAAATAATTAAAAATATGCACAAAAATATTTAATTCATAAAAGATATCAAAATTAATCCAAAAAATAATTTTAATTCAGAATATGAAAGAAATAATATTTAAAGATTTTTGGTGAAAGTCCCATATTTTTTGGATTAAAAATGAAATTATTATGAATTAAACAAAATAAAAGGATTAAACATAAAATCAAAAATTAAAATAAAAATAGAAAAAACAAGGGCCATCAGATCTCCCTTATTAATTGAGATGGCAGATCTAATTGCCACACGCGCGTGTTCCATGATGGCCTCTAGTCAACTCAATGTACGCATGGTAATCAGATGCAACGATATAGATTAGAACATTCAAACTTGATCAGATGGCCAAGAAGTGTGACAACACACCACCGGAGCTAGAGCTATGGTCATCTTCTCCAGTGACCTTCACCGGACTGGTCCAACTTCATCTCAATGGAAAATGAAAAACAAGGACACTATTTCAAAGAGAAAATGCTCAGGATCACGAATCTAGCCTTAATTTTCTCCAATTCCAAGTATATAAAAAGATACAGGGATTTGAATTTTGAGGATCATGAACTGAGTTGCTTCGATTTGACCTCAAAGCAACTCAATCTTGTTGCCTACATTGGTAGGACTTCAGCCAACCAAAAATCACAAAGAATAGTGAAGAATTGAGAGAGAATTGAAGAGATGAAAATTCTGGAAAATCACCTTCGAGCGAGCTTCAAACTTGCTTGATCTTGCTTCCAATTGGCCTTGACTTGACTTCAGAAGCTTGTAGCAGTTGAATTGGATCAAGGAAAGTCTTTGACTCTTGGAGTTTCAATCTAAAAATAAAAAGAGATTTGAAGCTCGATTTTCAAATGTAAACCTTCAAGATTATCCTTTAATGGTGAGGGTTGTGATTGCAAGTTTAAAGCTTGGGCAAGAGGTCCTTAATTCTGAGCCAAGAGGGTCTTATTTATATGCTATGCATTTGATTTTCACACACTTCCAAAATTGGCCAAAAATATCAATTCCCTTGCATTCTTGCATGGGCGTGTGATAGGCCCATCAAATAATGCTATCAGGTCCAAAATCACTCATGTGCAATGCTGAAATCATGTCATGTGGTCATGCAAAGACGATTGAAATGTGAATGTGAAATTCATCCAAATGAACCTTTGAAAATAACCCATGTTAAAGTCCTCCAATTCTTGGCCAAATGAGATGATCTTGGACTTTTTAGAAAGGTGGGATCAAGGGGAACAACTTTCATGATGAACACTTTTCCATTTGAAGCTTGTATCATGATGAATTTTGAGGTGGAAGTTTGGAAAATCAAACATATTTGAAAATTTTCTAAGTACCAAGTCAAATGTTCACTTCTTCCACCTTTTTGTTATGGGATTCAAATGGAAAAGTTCCTTTATAAAAGCTGTAGTTCTTTCAAACCTCTTCAATTTGGTCATGAATTTGACCTCATTTGGATTTGGCATGAAGGAGTTATGCATTTTAGAAGTTGAGGAAAATCACTTGTCTAATAATAATGGCCCAAAATGACCTATAGTGTTTCCTCTTGGAACATGAATTTTCAAGTTGAATTTGAACTTCTTCTTAGAATAAAAGTTGTAGAAGACATCTTTAATTTGATCATGAAACTTTAATGGCTTTCATCTCATAAAAATTGAGCAAGTTATGGTCCTTGGAAAATGACCACCTGACTAGGGTTCAGACAAAATGACATATAATCTTTCATCATAAAAATGATTTTCTAAGAAAAACTAGCTTTTGACCTCAACATGAAAGTTGTTTGGAATGTCATAATTAATAACGTTTCTCTTGGAATCATTTTCATATGACAAAAAGTGTAGGAGATAGGGTCTAGGGAACCCTAGTTTTGACCAGTTGACTTTCTCTTATCAACCACCATGAACCATCTTGAAAACTTGAAATTATCGTGATATTTGGGGCTCATTGAGGATCATATATGCATAATATGATGTAATATGAAGTATACATTGAAATATTTGATCAACTGTTGAAGAAACTTGCTGAAGAAGTCACACAAGATACTCCGATGAATTAGGGCTTCCAAGGCAAACAAGCTTCAAACTCTTGATGAATTCTTGATAAAAATTATAAATGAAGATCATGTTGACCCATATATGATGTATATAGTCATTGTGAACCATCTCTTGATTAGTCTCCTTGCATTGAGGGTCTCAAACCCTAGATATGAGCTTGATGGAGTATGAGTGAACACACACTACCTACAAAAGCAACAAACTATATATTGACATATTTTTTGCATTTGGGTTAGTAAACAATGAAAAACAAAGTATGATAGAATCAAATATGCTTGGTGATCTCTCCCAATGCAAACCCAATGAATAAGGGGTAATGAGGATGCCAAGGTGCGATCCCAAAAGCTAATGCATATGATGAGATATCATGAGGGATCTTAGGGTCAAAATTGGGGTCTTAAAATCTAAAAGGATACTTCCTTTAATTGCTTTCTAAGTAAGGTACTTAATATCATATTTAGGCAGTAGCATCTGCCAACGAGCTATCCTTCCAATCAAAACAGGCTTTTCAAAAATATACTTAATCAAATCCATTTTGGATATCAACCAAGTGGTATGATTAATCATATATTGGTGTAAATGTTTGGCAGCCCAGTTTAAAGCATAACAAGTATTTTCAAGCATGGAATATTGAGACTTACAGTCTTTAAACTTCTTACTCAAATAGTAGATGGCATGCTCCTTTCTACCAATTTCATCTTGTTGTCCAAGCACACAACCCATGGACTCTTCTAACACAATCAAATACATAATCAAAGGTCTTCCTTCCACTAGAGGAGACAAGATAAGAAGTTCAAGTAGATACTCCTTGATGTTGTCAAAAGCTTTCTGGCAGTCCTTTGTCCAAACACAACCTTGATCTTTACGGAGAAGCTTAAAGATTGGCCCACACGTGGCAAACGTGTGAGATATAATTCTGGATATGTAATTTAGACGCCTGAGGAACCCTCTAACTTTATTTTTTGTCCCTGGTTAAGGCATCTCTTGAATAGCTCAGACTTTATCAAGATCTACTTCAATACCTTTTTGGCTGACAATGAAACCCAACAGCTTTCCTGAATAAACACAAAAAGTACATTTAGTAGGATTCAACCTGAGTTTAAACTTAATCAACCGTTGAAACAGCTTCAACAAATACTCAACATGATCTTCTTCCATCTTCGACTTAGCAATCATATCATCAACATAGACTTATATCTATTTGTGCATCATGTCATGGAAAAAAGTAGTCATAGCTCTTTGGTACGTTGCACCAGCATTCTTTAAACCGAAAGGCATCACTTTATAGCAAAATGTTCCCCAGGGTGTAACAAATGTTGTCTTTTCCATGTCCTCAGGTGCCATCTTGATCTTATTATAACCAGAAAATCCATCCATAAAGGAGAAGACATTGAACTTAGCCGTATTATCTCCCAACATGTCAATGTGTGGCAGAGGAAAATCATCTTTCAGATTAGCTTTGTTCAAGTCTCTATAATCAACACACATCTCAACTTTACCATCTTTCTTTGGAACAGTCACAATGTTGGCCACCCATTGAGGATACTCAGCAGTTACAAGGGATCCAACATCAATCTGCTTTCGCACCACCTCTTTAATCTTGACAGCCATATTAGGGTGAGTTCTTCTCAACTTTTGTTTAACTGGCGGACACTCTGACTTCAATGGTAATCGATGCTCCACAATATCAGTATCAATACCTGGCATATCTTGATAAGACCAAGCAAACACATCCATATAATCTCTAAGAAGCTCTACCATCCTCTTCTTAACATTTGGATAAAGCAGTGCCCCAATCTTGACTTCTTTCTTGTTCTCTTCAGAACCTAAATTAATCACTTCCAACGGCTCTTTATGAGGCTGAATTGTCTTTTCTTCGTGCTCAAGCAATCGATAAATCTCATCAGGAATCTCTTCATCATCCTCTTCTTCCATTTCGAACACAGGAATTCAAAGTTGGGAGAGGACATAGGGTCATTGTTTTCAATGGGTTTAACAATTAATTTGCACAATGATTTTATGCTTTATTTTAGAATATGAACAAATAAACACACATTGTGATGCAGACATAAAAGTGATTACTATCTTGTTTTTTATGTTACTATTTTTCCAGAAAAAGAAAAAAGGAAAAACATAATATGGATAAACAAAATAATATTTTATTAATGATAATGAAAGATCTGAAATAAAGCCCACATAAATCCACTTTCACCTTGGACATAGTGAAAGGATTTTGAAAATAACAAAGAAAAACATATTACTTCGATAAGTGAATAATAGAAGGAACATCAACAGCAATCCAATTTTGGCATGTCGATCCATGCGTCACAAAGTTTGGAACTCCTTGCTCTTTATCATCTTCTAAAATTGTGGTAGCAGACTGATCTTTGGAATGAATAAAACCAGCATTGTGAAACACTTCTTGAATTCGCTTCAAATATCTTTGGGTTGAACCAGGTGAAAAACCCAAACCCGATTTGTTCTTGTTCTCGGCAAGCTCAACAATTTGTCCCCACTTAGCAGATTGACCATTCTTCAACATATGTTGGGCCTCCTTCAAGAATGACATGGATTCATCATTCTTATTAACAACAATATTATCAATAGAAAGAGCTTGAAACAATGTTCATGCAGCTTCCTCGGTATCAATGCATGAAAATGAAGACAGATGACTCGCCAACATGGCCGACTCGCCACCCATGATCACTAACTTCCCATTCTTCACAAACTTCAGCTTCTGGTGTAGAGTTGATATAACTTCCCTAACCGCATGAATCCACGGACGTCCAAAGAGACAACTGTAGGCGGGATGAATATCCATCACTTGAAAAGTGATCTGAAATAAGCACGGATCTGAAATAAGAACGAACCTATATTTTTAAAAGGAAAAGTGCACAAAGGGAACAAAATAGTTTGAACGAATTATGCATTTTTTAAAGTCTTTTGAAATTAGTCTCAATATGCTTAGGATGAATTATCATTTATTAGGAAGAGGTTTTGAAAATCACTTGACAAAAGTCAAGGTTTATTGAGAAAGTGGTTCAAGTTTAAAACAAGAAGGTTTTGAAAAGAGAGAAGATTTTGAAAATTAAATAAAGGGAGGAGAAGAAGAGACTATACTAGAGCATAAAGTAAAAGCTAAGGAGGAAAGATTTAACCAAGAAATAGCAAGCTTTATGACATAAGTAAAGCAAGAATTCCTTCCTTTGGATTAAGCCTCAAGAAAGCCAAAATAAGCAAATAATAATCCATGTATCAGATGAAACCAAAGTAGCTCAACCAAGTCTCCAAATAAGTCCAAAGTCAAAGGTACCAGATGGATTCCAAGGTCTCAAAGCACAAGTCTCAAAGCAAAGGTCAAGATCCTAATTCTAAGTCCATAACTCCACAATGATGCCAAGGATAGTAACCACAAGTCCATGAATTAGGATAACCAAGTTTCTTTTTAGGTTTTTTCTTATTAGTGTTTTCTTTACAAAGATATGAAAGTAAAGTTCAAATGGACAAAGAACAAATGGCATAATAAAAAACAATATGATATGAAGTGTTAAACATAAAGTATAAAGTAAATGACGTAAAATAAAAGAAGATAAAGTAAATAACTTGGAAATAAAAGTTAATACAAGTAAAAATGTTAGTAAATGAGGTTAGAAAGCAAAAATGAAAGATGGTTTGGTCATTTTGAGGAGAACACTCAACTATTCACCCACAAGCGTGAAAATATGAATCCTATACATCATTTATAAGAAGGGCTCCAACTTGGATGAAATCAACAAGTATGACACTAGCTATCACAAATGGAAGAGGAACAATTTTTTCACACAATACCATGAGGAGTAAGAGACTTACAATCTCTCTTATAAAAATGCCTTTGCTTTTGGGACAAATTTAGCACTATGTTAAGCAATTATAATTGGACTTATGTAGAAGTCACAACTATTTGAGGTCGATAAATAATAATGTTTATGTTAATACATGCTAGAGAAATGATATATAAATTATTCTTCTAAATTCATGCCACACAAAAAAGAAAAGAAGCGAGGATGATCAAGCACAAAGGCTAGGAGGATGGTCCATTACTTCAATCCACATATCATGAAACTTAGGACAAACTTGTGCATCAATCCAAAGTACCTTAAATGATCCAAGATCACTTATAAGATAGATTTGAAATGATGAAAGTTCATCAAGTACCAATCCATACAACAAGATGGACACAAACTATCCAACTGATCAAAGGGAAAATAAGGAGATGAAGAAGGACGAGGCAAGAGAAGTCACAGCCAAATTAGACCAAAAGTTTGATCAAGTCATCATCAAAATCAATCATCCATTTGGGTGGATTAGGGTTTTCACCCCATCAACACCCAAGATCCATTGAGTTTGATGAGACTCATGATTCAAACCATCATGATCCAAGGCCAACAGAAGTTCATAAGGTCACCCAAATATAAAATGCAATTAAATGAAATAAATTGCACCAAAAGTATTTTTAAATGAACTTTAAAATAAAAATAAAATGAAAAATCCATAAAATCCTTCAAAACACCAAATAAATGGCCAAGAAAATTATGGAAGGTTGGAAATAAAATAAGAAGCATGTGATAAATTTTCCAAAATTCTAAAATGGAGAAAAGTATTTTTAAACCCATTAAAACAAAGGAGAAAAGAGAAAATTCATGAAAAATAGAAAATCAGTGAAATAAAATGTGAAAAAATGAAAATCAGATGAAGACAAATAAAAGAGAATTTTAGAAATTATTTTGGATTTTTTGGATAAAAATGAAATTACTATGAATTTTAAAAGATAAAGCAATTAAAAATAATAAAAGTAAAATTAAAATCAGGAAAAACACAGAGCGTTGGATAATGCCTCATTAATTGACGTGGGAGATCCTACATTCCATATGTTAGAGAGCACGATGGAACTCGCTGCAAGCAACACACAGAATCCAATTCAAATCCAACCAATTAGAACATTTCGTTCCTCCAACGTGTATGGCCAAACTCAGACAACCTGGAAAAACTCCAGTCGTCTTCCCTGGTGAGCTCTCACCGGAGCTTCATCGTTTGGAAAATTCAGAACACTAGACCATCACCATTGTGATCCTCTTCACATCCCGAATTCAACCTTATACTCCAAATTCATTTATATAAATTGAGCAAAGGGAATTTCAGAGAAGTTTCAGAAACAAGTAAGCAACGAAAAATAAAATAAAATGATGAACACGATCAATCAACACCAGATAACTTAGGGGAAAGCATTAAAGAGTGAAGGACTACATTGTGGTAACTTGTTTGAGTTCAAATGATGCTCAAAACTACCTTCTCTAGATGGTGATCAAAAGTTGATGAAGCTTGATTTGTTTAGAGAACTTCAAAAGGTCTCAGAGCTTGGGAATTGTTGAAAAAGTTTCATAGGATACCAAAGATGCTAATGGAATCAAGAAATTAGATTGAAACAAGCTGAAACTCAAAACACGATAGTTGGATTTTTTGGAAAAATTTCAAGTTGCAATAGGGATTTCTTGGCTCTCAAAAGCTTGGAAATGAAGGCAATAACTTCCTCTATTTAGGGAATATGTTTGGATCCAAATACGTGTGAAATGATGCAGAATTCATGCAAAACGGATTTGATCCAAATGATAGAAAAGTGTGACTTGAAACTCATCAAAACTCAGCCAAATGATGCATTTTAGAGGTCAATTAACTTTTGGAGACTTGTTTAAACATTTTTAGGTCCATAACACATGTTAATTTGGCTTGGAATTAAGATTAGTTGAGTTCAAAATTCGGGCAATGGTAATTTCCTTAGTTACAAGTCACCATGTTCAACCCAATGGGGCATCCTACTCAGGAGGCTTTTTGATCCCATTCTTTTTGCAATGTGTTAACATCATCGCCAAGATTACAATGTGCCAAGAAAGGCTGAATCTGGATGATTGAGCACAAAATTATGTCATGTTGAAGTTGGCATGAAAAATTGATCACATAACTTAGAAAAATTAGAGTGCTTCATGGCTGAAAATGACATGTAATGTTTCAATGAATTACATGGCCTTCCAAGCATATTTTGGCCTTAATCCTTGAAGAAAACTTGTACAGGGCATCATAAATGACATTTCAAAACAAATCAACCTCAAATGTTTAAAATTGAATAAGTTATGATCTTTGAAAGTTGGGGGAAAGTCACTTGAAAATAGGTCAAATTTCATTAAGTCCACAAATAACCTATAATGTCTCCAAACTTTTGATGATCCTCCAAGTATAATTGGCTATTGTCATGTAAAGATAAGTTGTAGAGGATGTTGAGAAGAGTCATCTTAAAAAATAAGCATTCAAAAATGTTGAGAATTGAAGGAGTTATGATCCTTGGAACTTTGACTTCAAATGTTGACTCTTTGGTCAAACCACTTGGAACAAGCTTGTGTACTTGGAATTTTCTTGCATTTCAAAGCACATGGGTGATCATATGAACTCAAAATAAGATATCCTTGATTTCCTATTGATTAAATTTCTCAAATATTGAAGTTTCTTGTTGAAGAAGGCATGAAAATAAACACATGAATCTTTGACTTTCCTTGAGAAGTAAGCCACAAAACTTTGAGATGCTCTTGATTGAAAAGCCCTATATTGAAACATAAACTTAAGGAAAATAAAAATATATTTTTTCTATTTTGATTAGTGGTCATATAAGCAATTAATCATGTAAACACAAAGGTAAAATAAACCAACAAAGAGGTGTTTATTGATCCTTGTAAGAAGCAAATCCAAAGGTGGATAGGGGGAAGGACCGAGATGTGACCTTGTTTGTATGAAATGATGAAAATGAGATGTGGGATCTTAGGTTAAAAATTAGGGTATGAAAATGACCTAGAGACATGCTACCAACTGGAAAGAAAATGGTAGTAAGATCGAAAAATGAATGAAAACAAGTGAATTGACCAGCATGAGGGTATTCCTTGCACATGACATGCCTTAGGCATGGACCGTCAAGCTAATGACAAAAAATAAGCGCTTCATGGGAGGAAAATCATATTTTATAACTAGTCATTTGTTTTTGCAGAGTTTACGTTATGTTAGTTGTGAAGTTCAATAAGAAGATTTAGCCACTTAAGCATGCCTTCCCATCACAACCTATGTTTGTCTTTAATGAACAAGTTGGTAGCTCTTGTTTGTTTCAGAGTTACAAAATTTGCAATGGTAGAAATGAACAAATGAACCAGAAAGAAACTTGATCATCAGGAAAGTGTAAGACCCCAATTTTGACCCTAAGATCCCTCATGTTATCTCATCATTTGCATTGGCTTCGGGATCACATCTTGGCATCCTCCCCACCCCATGTTCATTAGGTTTTTATTGGGAGAGATCACCAAGAACATTTGATTGTATCATACTTTTTTTTCTTTTTCTAATAACCAAAATACCAAAAATAGGTCTATATATGTCTTTGTGTCTTTTGCAGGTAGTGTGTGTGTCTACATATGCCTCATCAAGCTCATAACTAGGGTTTGAGACCCTCAATGCAAAGAGATCAATCCAAAAATGGTTCACATTGGTTCAAAAACATCATATGTGTATCCCCATGTTCTTAATTTGTTAATTTGATCAATAATTCATCAAGAGTTTGAAGCTTGTTTTCCTTGGAAGCCCTAATTCATCTAGGTATCTTGTGTGACTCCCTCAACAAGTTTCTTTAACAATTGGTCAAATATATCAAGAGATACTTTATTTTAAAACATCTTACACATTTATGATCCTCCATGAGTCCCA
Source organism: Lathyrus oleraceus (assembly GCF_024323335.1). Lineage (NCBI taxonomy): Eukaryota > Viridiplantae > Streptophyta > Magnoliopsida > Fabales > Fabaceae > Lathyrus > Lathyrus oleraceus. The sequence goes on along the minus strand of NC_066583.1, from coordinate 370,445,459 downwards.
AAGATCAAAAGAACTTCAAGTTTGTAAATTCGTTCAAAGAGGTTGACCAGAGAAAGTCAACTAGCAAAACTAGGGTTCCCTAGACCCTATCTCCTACCATATTTGTCATACTAAAATTATTACAATATAAACTTTACTCTTTATGACATTACAAACAACTTTAATGTTGACATCAAGATCTAGTTTTGCTTGGAAAGTAATTGTTTATGGTGAAAGATTATACGTCATTTTGTCTGTGCCCTAGTTAGGAGGTCAACTTCCAAGAACCATACCTTGCTCAATTTTTATGATATAAAGGCAATCCAAGTTTCATGATCAATTTAAAGATGTATTCTCCAACCTTTATTCTTTGATGAATTTCAAATTTTACTTGGAAAGGCATGTGCCAAGAGGAAACATTATAGGTCATTTTGGGCCGTCATCATTGAACAAGCAATTTTCCTCAACTTCTAAAATTCATAACTCCCTCATGACAAATCCAAATGATGGCAAATTTGTGAATAAATTTAAAAGGAATAAAATAGATACAACTTTGTTTAATGAACCATTTCCATTTGAAGCTCATAGAAAAAGTTATTCAAGGTGGAAGAATTGGTCATTTGACTCGGGACTTAGAAATTTTTCAATCATGTTTGATTTCTCAAACTTCCACCTCCAAATGCATCATTATCCAAGATCCAAATGGAAAAGTGTTCAATATAAAAGTTGTTACCCTTTATGTCATCTTTCCAAAAAGTCCAAAGTTATGGCATTTAGAGCATTCTACAAGGACTTGTGCATGGTTACTATTCATGGTCCCATTTGGATGAATCGCTTAATCATTTCTAGAGTACAATTGCATGGCCTCATTTTAAGCTTTCAGCATCATTCATGCACATCTGTGGACCTTTTCCAATCATCTCATGGGCCTATCACACGCCCATACAAGCATGCACCAACATTTCTAATTTTGGCCAAATTTTCAAGTGTGTGAAAAGCAATTCAAAACCCTATAAATACATGACCATTGTGATCAGAAGGAGGATCCCTCTTGCCCAAGCTTTGAACCATTGCCTCCCTAAACTCCATTAAAGGATAAACTTGAAGATTTCACTTGAATCGAGTTTCAATTCTCCTTCTGTTTTGAGATTTAAACTCCAAGAATCCAAGCCTTTCATTGATCTATCTCACTTCCTGCAAGCATCTAGAGTCGAGCCAACGCAAATTGGAAGTAAGATCAAGCCAAATTGAAGCTACCCGAAGGTGGATTTTCTCAAACTTCTCTTCTTCGATTCTCCCTCATTTCTCAACTATTTTGATTGATTATTGGTTGTCTTAAGACCTACCAATGTATGCAAAAAGATTGAGTTACTTTGAGGTCAAATCGAAGTAACTCAGTTCATGCTCCTCAAATTTCAAATTCATTTATCTTTCAATATACTTGTAATTTGAAGAAATTGAGGCCAAATTCGAACTCTTGAGCATTTTTCCTTTGAAATGGTGTCCTTGTTTTTCATTTTTCGTTTGGTTGAGGGTGGACCAGTCCGGTGAGGTCCACTGGAGAAGACAACCGGAGCTAGGGCTCAGGTGATGTGGTGGCGTGTCTCCAACCATTTGATTTGTTTAAAATGTTTTAATCATGACTCTTGGTTCTGATTACCATTGGTGTTGTACATTGAATTTGGTCTATGGTGGACTTGATGCGCGTGGCCATCAGATATGCCACCTCAATTAATGAGGGAGATCTGATGGCCCTTATTGTTTTTAATTTTATTATATTTTCTGATTTTCTGTTTAATCTATTTTTTTTTGTTTAATTCATAGAATTTCATTTTTAATCCAAAATATATGGAACTTTCACCAAAAATCTTTAAATATTTTTCTCTTCCATATTCTAAATTAAAAGTATTTTTTGGATTAATTTTGATATTTTTCATGAATTAATGATTTCTGACTGATTTTTAATTGTTTTAAAATACTTCTGACTTTCCAAAAATCATGAAATTTTTTGTCTAAGGTCCTTTGACCTTATTTGATCTAGGATAAATCCCTTGGCCATTTATTTGGTGTTTTGAAGGGATTTAAGGTTTTGACCAAATTAAAATGCATTTTAATTCTTTTTTAAATTGATTTTTAATTGAATAAATGCTTGAAAAGTATGTTGAGCCATTTTTACGGTCTTGTGATATTGGACTTTCTGTTTGGCCTTGATCATGGTTGATTTGACTTTTATTTGAACAATACTATTAGATTTAGGGGATTGATGAAACGTACATTTCATCTCTCAAAATGAATGGATAGTATTGATCAGATGAATTTCTTCTTGTGATCAATTTGGATTCTATTTCCCCTTCCCTCTTCATCTTCACCCATATTCTTCCCCAATCCATCATTGACCAATGAAATCTCTTTATGTCTAATGCTAATTGATTCATCAATGACCTTGTGTCAGATGAATCAATACAAGGCTGATTGAGATAGGTCAATCCCACTCTTCTTTTAGTGTGTGGTATGTTTTAGGAGTTTGGTTCTTTGTATCAAATCTCTAAATGAATTAACACCTATATTCTTATTGCCCGACCTCGGATAGTTGTGACTTCTACATAAGTCCAATTAGGATTGCTTAACATATAGCTAAATTTGACCCTCAAGGCATAACATTCTAGTAAGTGAGATTATAAGTCTCCTATTCTTCATGGCATTGTGTGGAAACTTAAATTGTTTTCCTTCCATGACAGCTAGTGGCATACTTGTTGAATTATCCAAGTTGGAGCCCTTCTCATGGAAGATGTATTGGTCTAAGAATTCATACTTGTGAATGAATGGTTTAGTATTCTCCAAAGAATGACTTAATCAATTAAAGATCATCACTAACATTTAACTAACCATTGACTACATTCTTAATTAATATTGCTTTACTTTCAAGTCATTTACTTTATGCACTTTAAATTTGAAGTAACTTTATCATTCATTGCCATTTACATTTCATGCAAATTATTTATGTTTCAAGTACTTTTCACTTTGCTCACTTGAACCATATCTTGTGATTGTATATATTGCTTACTTACTTTTGTTTTGTTTATGATCTTAGAGCCTTAAAACACCTAATAACAACAAAAACCCTAAAAAACATTTGTTGGACTGTTGGGACTTGATCTGAATTGTTGCACTTAGAATTAGGCAACACTCCCTATGCTAAAGGACTAGGCCAATGCCAACATCTGAGACTTAGCTATCTTTGGTTGTGCATCCATATGATACAAGACCTTGGATCTCTTTGATTCATATGCTACTTTGTCTCTGTGCTTAATTGTTTATTTTGTTATTGTTGTCTATGTATGATGTTTTGTTCTGAGTTGATTAAGGAATATTTCATCTGCTACATGGGATGACACCAAAGACTGCTAGCTATTGGATTGCTTGCTTGGATATTATGCCTATCTTTATTTGATGTCTTGGTCTTCATATTATGCTTGGATATTGCTCATTGCTTATTGCTTATTTCTTGTCAAAGTCCAAGGGAAAATGGGTTTCTATATGACATTCCTGTCTATTGGATTGCATCCCATTGGTTAAATATTTTCAAATCTCAACTTTTAAATTCTTGTCTAGGATAGTCCCTTCATCTCATCTCACTTCTTAAATTTCAAAATCTCTCCCTCTTTTCAAAAACTTTCTTTGTTTGCGTTTTTTAACTTAGACCTATTTTAATAATTACAAACTTTGGTCTTATGCCGATGGATTTTAACATCTTTTCTTAAACAAGTTTATGAATGAACTTAACAATATTGGCTTTAATTTTAAAAATACAAAAAGAACTAACAACCTCATTCAAATCTTTGTCCTCTTGTGCCTTCTATGTTAAATTTTTTATTAAACTCAATTCACCAACTTCTTTGAAATTTTTACCACGAACTACGGGGTTTTGATCCCTCATTTTTATGTTGGTGCGTAGGTACAAGACCGAAGGTCTTGTCAAACACAAAGATATAATTAATGAATCCTTTTCTTATCCCCTCACTCTATGCTTTATCAAACATCATTTAGACCAAATCACTTGCACACAAAAAGGGCTCTCTAGGAGTACGTAGGACACTTTGGGTTCTAACACCTTCCCTCTTTGTAACCAACCCCCTTACATGTAATCTCTAACATTTTATTAGTTTTAATTTGAAAACTTCTTATCTTTGGGTTTTGTTCGTACTTTTCCCCTTTCCCTTGGAAACAATAAAAACACGGTGGCGACTCTGATTTTACTGACGTCAAGTTTATCCATAGCTTGATGGTCATGAATTTACCACTACAGAAAGCAACTTACAACTTGAAGGCAAAGGACGGAAAAAGAGTCAAGGGACTTGTACTCAACCTTCAAATACCTCAACTAGTAAGGTTTGAGCCAAATAAATTCCAGTGTTCACTATTCTTTCTTATTGAGTGTATCCATGTTTTATTGTTTTATCAAGGCTGAACTATTTCCGATTAGATTTGTCTGGCTTGATTGACACAGACTGAGGCAGTTGTTTGGTTTTAACTTCGAGCCTTTTAACCACCCTGTAGTAATAGGTACATCCTTTTCTAACCACTTTGAGCTTAGCCTTTCTTTCGATGACTTAGCCTTAATTCTTTGTTATATGACTTCAAAAATATTATCTTTCCACCCTCTCTTTGGAGTTAGGTAGAGTTTTAGTTCTTAAATGATATGAAAAATATTAAGTTTGGGGTTGCTATTGAAAGTGAGCAAAGTTTTAAGTTTGGGGTTGGGGTACTAGAGAAAAAATGGTCAAAATTCAAAAAATTTAGAAAATAAGAAGCAGAAAAAGGGACTCCTTCAAAAAAAAGATTTAAAAAAATGCAAAGTGTGTAATAAGGACCACAATAGTAGTAGCTCTAGTACCATTGAGAAGGAACATAGGGGTATGATAATAGAAGGAGAACTAGGCACCTAACTCCAAAGGTTTAAACCTACTTTCCCAAAAACATATCCTACCCAAACATAAGCCAAGATACAGCCGAAAAAAACCCTCAAATGTGTGTGTTTTGATTTCTTTGACGAATTATATTAGAACATGATCAAACTCAGTATAGACTATTTTTCATGTTAATTGAGATACTACCTTATCCATTGAGTGAGTCAAGGTGATATGAGAAACAGATTGAGTACTTGTCAAAGTTTGAGGATGTTATTCGAATTTGTCGGATGGAAGTTGGAAGCTAGATCGATGGTTAGGTAAAGAAAAAATTATATGGTGATGTTAAATTGTTATTTTGAAACTTGTTTTCTGTTTGGAATGGGTCTTGCAAGCAAGTTACTTGAGGATAAGTAACGATTCGATTTTGGGGTTGTGATGACACTTTGTCATTACATGATTTCGATCGAAGAAACGGATCAAAACAAGTTAAAGAGGAGAAAAATTGAAGAATAAATGCCAAAGAAAAAGGAAAAATAGTTAAGTGAGGAGAAATAGAAACTTAGTGAAAATCAGGTGAAAAGGGAGCAAAAGTGTGCAGCTACTGGAATAATCACGCTCAGCATCGTGCACGTGATAGGGAAGTAAAAGTTGCATCGTGCATGCAATGAAGGTCATCATGCGCGCGATGAACCCTTTTTCTAGGATTTTTCCTGACGTGTTCTGATCCATTCTTAAGGCTTTTTAAGGGGAAGTTTGGTACATTTTTTAGGGTTACGATTTTCTACACCAAAAGTGACTATTTACAACACCATAAGGCATATTTAGAGAGCATTTGAAGTCATTGGAGGCTAATTCTTAAAGGGAATTCGTATGCAAAACTCTTATTATGATCTTGGTATTGTAATTTGATTTATGAGTAGCTAATTCTCTCTAGGTTTGGTTGTGTTTGATGAATCTATTTTTATATTGTTAGAACATATGTTTGATTAGATGTTGCATGAATAATTTAATCTATAATTATATTTAATTACATCTTGTTCTTAATGCTCTTTATGTGAGATACTCTTTTAATCTAATTTTGGATACATAGGGAATACTGATAATTAGTTTATGTGTTGGACCTAGGGGCAATTATTGTGCTTACATTGGTGGACAATGGATAGAAAACTCTGAGTAATAGCTTAGGAATTAACACTCTATTGCAGTTCCTAATCTTGCTTACGCTGGTGAAGTAGGGATAGAAAACTCCGAGTATAGATCAGTGAGATATACCACAAGGGATTGGGTATAGCGGGTTTGTTAATTCTTCATGGGATTATAGTGACGGTACCATTTATGTAATACATCGAACATCAACAATAGAGAAATAGGGGATTCTATACACAACCTCACAGCTTTTGTCTCATTGTTAGAAAAAATTAATTTCTTTTCGCATTTGAAACCTAACCCTCCCCCCATTTAGTATTTTCTATGCATTGAACATTTTTTTCTTGTTAAATAGCAGTTCTTGTGGATTCGATTTTTTTATTACTGCGGCATTATCGGTACACTTGTCGAGAAGTCATGAACTCTTCAATGGTTTCTCATTGGAATTTGTTTTCTTCTGTTGGGTGAGAATGCAAACACAAAAAGGTCTGGAAGGGGGGTTGAATACACGTATCCCCAAAAAGACAATTATAAAATTATTTTAGGTCCCATAAACGAAATCATAGATTTTAAGAAATGCAGAAGCAGGACATAACACTAAGAGAGCTTGGAAGCATCTCAATGAATTAAACCAATTGAATTATTACAAGATATCACTAAGGATTTTATTACTTCTAAATCAAGTCAATTACAAGATAATCAAAGTCTCCTTAAGCAAAACGATTTAAAACACTTTAGATAGATGTTCATTGAAGACATTGTTGAACTTATGATGATCCAATAAGATTGATGCATCACAGACCTAAACTTACACATTAAATTTATAAGCATGGTTTAACCTAAATGACATATAAACGATGCAATAATTCATTAACACAATAGAAATATTAATGAGTGGTGGAAAATTAAGGAAATAAGCAAAGAGAGAACAGATACATCAAGATATATAGTGGTTTGGCGTTCATCCTTGTTGTTAGTTCTGTGTATTTATGATTGGCAACAATTTTGGTAAAACATGTTTCATTTGGGAAAACATGTATCACAACCTAATGTTGAACAAGGTGTCATGACATCTTGATAAACTATGCAACAGGCGTTGCTTATGTTCCTTGCAGACTGATGTCCTAACATATGTTATGACATCTTATACTAGTACACATGTACAGGTCTGCAAGTGTGAATCCTTGAAGATTTGATTTTAAAATGTGAGATTCTTGATGATTCTAGTTCTCATATATGCGCATCAAATCAAGGATGTTTTAGGAACATTGCAAATTTGATTTGATTTGATTTCATAAAAAGGATCATTTGAGACTTTTTAGGAAATATTATAGATTTGTTCCTATTATTATGGAGAAGATCTTACAGATGATTTACAAGAGAATATTGGATCTGATTTGAAGAGTCCAAACACATACTACAAGAGTATATTTATAAGGACTGCCTAAACCTAAATTTGCAAGCAATTCACATTGAAGAAACCGTGTGCACAAATAAGGGTTTAGGGTTTTGAGAGCTCCTTAGGTTTTAGTGTTTATTTGTACGTCCCTCATGTATTTTTTGATGCATAGAGGTTGACTGATTCTAATTGATTGTATATCAACTTATTATTCTCTCTCACGAGATTTTAAGCAAAGTGTTGAGTATAGTTCTTGGTTGAAGCTTTTAAGAAAAACCAAGTATGGTTTATTGGAAGTGTAATCTTTGATTGTTTTTCAGTTGTTATCATTGTTATGTGATTAAAGGGAAGTAAGAAGGGTCTCATATCTAGGAGAGTCTTAGATAGAAATTTCACAGGTATTGATTAGTTGAGAAGTTTGTAAAATCAGAAGTTGTTAAGATCTTCAAACTAATATTGTTTCAGTGAATTTCCTTCCTGGCTTGGTAGCCCCCAGATGTAGGTGACGTTGCACCAAACTGGGTTAACCATTGATGATGTCTTTTACCTTCTGCAATTTAATTCTGCATAATTACTATTTTGGTAAAAGTGTTTTTGTCAGCAGATGATGTCTTCACATTTGTCTTGACATTATGGTCTGTTATTTTTTGTTCTTATATCTGTAAGTTATCTTGTTATTGTGTTTTTATTAGATATCAGTGTCTCGACACCTCTTAGGACATCTTGTCGCACCTCGAAAAACGATAACACGACATAGTGAAGCGCAATCGCACGCTCGCAGGATGGACTGGACAGAGTTTCCACCGAACTTTATTTATTCTCAAAGACGGAAAGGGAAAATATCGATAAAACCCCTAAAAGAAAGGATAAGATATGGTCATCGCAACCAATATCTGGGTTCGGGAGTCGGTTACGCAAGGGGAACGTATTAGCACCCCTCACATCCGTTGTACTCAACGGGAACCATCTAGTTAGTTTCGATGAATGTTAGCGTGTTGTTAGTTTCTAATCTTCTACTTATTTGGGATAGGAAAGAGAGAGAAGGGAAATGTTTTTGAATTTTTATTAATGAGAGAAAACCTAAAAAGGTTTTTATTATTAGGCGCCTGAGAAAGGTACTAAACCTAAATTTTTTGTTAATGGGTCTGACAAGATTTTGCAATCCTGCTCCTACGTATCTCCAGGTGCAATAGACAATTCAAGGCTTACGTAGTTCTGGGTAGAAAATGTTTGTTTATTGGTCGGTTTTAGTGAAAGCTATATTGTATTAATCGATGAAAAACATTGTTTTACCCAAAATAGATGAGGAGCGGACGTATACCACACATCAAATGGATTTACAAATCAACATTCGGGAAAACGCCACTTATCTCAACTCAACAATTATTGATGAAGCATTGCTTTACATCACCTTAAGACAAGATGTCTTTCTTTTATGAAAAGGTTTTAAGATCAATCGCACGACGAAAAAAAAGAAGTTTGATGCGTTGGATGTATTTTATAGATGAATGACAAATGTTTGATGAGAACGAGACCTAAGTCTCAGGATCAATCAATTGGGGTTCCGCCGGAATGCTAGATTCCAATGCTTTTTCACTCAAATTAAAGAAAATTGTTTGATGGGCAACGAACGCTTGATAAGAATCAATTGTTCAAAGAGTTGCGCCGGAATGCTTGATCCCAACGGTCCTTATTTTGTCCAAGTTGATTTAAATGTTTTGAGAGCGAAAGAAAAGAATGAATGACTATCCCAAGATGCGTGCCTCGGGACCAAACTCGTTTGAGGGTTCTACTGGAATGCTAGATTTCAACAGTCTTTTTCTTTCGTGTTTGTTTAGAAAAATGATTTTAATATTATGTTTGATTTGTGAAATGGTTGAAAATAAATTCTATTTATTTTGAAATGGATTTTGAAATTTAAATGAAAATGAGAAATGTTAGTATAATTATTTACACGTGAGGATATTGTTGAAAAGTATATTTCGTGTCAGGTTTTTGTTATCGTATCCACAGAGATTGTAAGATATCACTGCCGTTCAATGGTTGAATTAATCTTAACTTAATGTAACACTAGGGTTTTGGTTTTAATCAAGTTATCTTGCATACAAAGTAATTAATTGCGGTAAAAGTTATGTTTTGATTAATATGAGAAATATTGTCAAAGTTAGGTTTCAATGATTGCATTTGCTTTGCATGTATTTGCTCGGTCAACAATCTTATAAACTCCTTTAGATGATAAATTATTTCACAAGGTCCTCTCAATGCGTTTCTCTCGAACACCCATTGTGAGTTTTGCCATTTTGATCCATTGTTTCTCTCGAACACAATCTATCAAAATGACAACTTTTTGGTTCAACCTTATGGTGAACAAAATCATTCGTTACTATCTCTAGCTAACAAACAAGTTTGGATGAAAACCTAGGTCAAGAATCGGTAAACATCTCTCGATCAAATACCAACACAAAGGGTTTTAAATAGAAACAAAGTTTTCATCATATATTTACCGTTAAAGAGTTTACATATGAGGATCCTTACATTTACACACAAAGCTAGCAATCACCTACATCTAACCTTGACAAATGGAAGACTTAGCTACTCATTTTCATGGTAGCTTGGTCGGCAAGTAAGGAAAGAGGGTTGATCAACATCCAAGTCGAATAATCGAGGTTGGATGGGAATCCACCTTCTTTTTGTGGAAGATGGTTGCTAGATGAAGAGAAATGAAATTAGGGCATAAAAGCTCCCACAAAACAATGCTGTAAAATATCTAGAAGAAAGTACAAAAAATGGAAAAGTTGGTAAAAATGAGGTCTGGTGCCCAAAAGTGGCACCTGCTACTTATAGACAAGTGCAGAACTGTCATGTTCGCTAGGCGAGCAAAATGGCTCGCCTAGCGAAGGTCAAATATGAGCACAAAAGGCCCCTGCGCCCAGAGAAAACAGGGCGTAGGTGAACTGTCATGTTCGCCTAGCGAACATACCTTCGCCTAGCGAAGGAAACGCTTCAAGCTCGCCCCAGCGAGGTTGAGAGGTTTTGCTACTGGAATGCTCGCTGGGGACTCGCTAGAGCCTCGCCTAGCGAGTGAGTGCTGGCTGCACTTTTCACCAAAACAGAATGAATTCGCTGCAAACTTCGCCTTGAGCTCGCCTAGCGAATTAATTTGCTAATTTACTGGAGCTGTTCGCCAGGAGCTCGCCTAGCGAACCCATTCTTCGCCACAGCCTCGCCTAGCGAGCAGGCAGATGAAATGCTCCTTTTCTTTGGTTCCTTTGCCAATTCTCTTGTGTCTTTATTATCAATTAATTCATGCCTTTCCTGCACAATAACACACACATCAAAGGCACCAAGCTTGTTTATCAATGTAACGCATTCCATGTAAAACAAATGTGATTTTGACAATTTTAGCAAGGCAAAAGAGTGAAAGATGCCCACATATGATAGCTCAAATAAGCACTTTTGGGCATCTAACAACTCTCCCTAACTAGATTCTTGCTTGTCCTCAAGCAAAGTATGCCTCTTGAAGGACAAGAGGATTTGCTTTAAGAAACGGTTTCTCCGAAGTTGGATAAACGGCTCAAACACAAGCGAAATTCGCATATACAAGTTCCCAACGGTTCGAATAAAATAATACCTAGGAACTTAAACTTAAATAGCAATGCAAAATATTTATCTATCTACAACAATACTATTCTGAATGAATCATCCTATCTCTCCTCTTCGAATAAGGAATGAAGATTTTGTGCGTTTGCAACCGCGGGACTAATCTCACTCTCTAACAAATAATGAAGAAATCAAACAGATTCATACAATGTCTAATCAATTAAAAATGCTACTGTGGAAGCAAAAAGATCACTAAGGGCTTTTCGGTTGAAGCTTGGTTAGGTTAACAAACAAGGGTCATTTCTAAGGCCATTGAAACGAAAGTGCCGATGCAAAAGAGACATTCACAGTATTATTCACACTACTCGACTTTGTTTCATTTGTTTCTTATTTGAAACCTTCACAACACAAATTCCACAACTCAATTTTTTTTTATTTTTCACTATTTTTCTTCCAAGCAAGCATTTTTTTTTCATTCTTTCTATTTTTGTTCTTTTCTTTCACATCAAATATACAAAACAGATGTTTATTTTCTACATTTTCTATACATATATTTTTCTATGCTTGCTCGGTTTTTCTTTTCTTTTTCAAGAGTTGTGGTACTTACCAATTCTTTTTCGTTCTCCCCAACTTATTTCTTCCACACCCTAAGTGAATGCTCTTAACTTTTTACGGCAAAAGAACAATAATCAAGATTTTCCGGGTTGTGTAAAAAAAAGATTTTTGAGATCTCGCTTTATTACAAGCCGAGATTCAACTGTTCAGGCTCAAAGGGGTTAACAAATACTCTCTCTGCTCACAGGTAAGTTGTTTTAGGATGTAGTTGTGCTCGAAAGAAAACAAGTGCCTTGATCATTTCTAATTGCTTCCACAATTTCACAATAATAAAAGACAAATAATGAATCACATGAATCAACAAAACTTATTAGAATCCAGCATTTAAGTGAACAATGGAGGTTTCCTCACAATTTGTGGTTTTAAGTTCTAGATGAAACATTCATTCAATTATGTTGCACAAAGACAATATTCAATTTACCAAAAAGAGTAAAGTTCCTAATGCATTCTAAAATTCTAGCCGACGGTAACCATGTACCTTAGCTTCATTCACTTGTTATTCTTATCATTGCCATCCAAGCTCGGATGCACCTTCATTGGGTACTTCTTGAGGAGCAACCAATCTAGAAGGGTTTGCCACTCATTCAACCAAAAATTTATTAAACACACAAAATTAAAAACATAATTAAATAACATTAACTGAAAAATAAAAATTTGTTCGTGGGGGACAAAACACCCCAATAGTACAACCCATGGTCAAAATACAAAATTCAAAAATACAAATAAAAATGACATAAAAACTGAAAAAGTACAAAAACAAAAACTTAACCCACAAAGGGCTCAGGACTCCTCCTCGCTACCGGCCTCAGAACCGGTAGCCTCATCATCAACATCATCATCATCATTCTCAGCTTCAGCGTCCACCCCCTCACCATAGACTGGCCTGTCCACAGGCCAATTAGCGTTAAGCATAAACTGCTCACGCGCTAACAATGCTCGAGCACCGGAGGGGTCATTACCTTGCAGTTCCAACCTCTGCATACTGTTGTGCATATCAATCATAGCTCGTTGGGATGCTGCCATCCACTCAAAATTGTAGTCACAAACAGCCCGCAGGTACGGATCAAGTCCGGGAGAAGAAGCACTAGGACCATCAGCAGCCCGAGTACTTCCTGAGGCTGCACTACCACCAGTAGTCTTAGCTCTACAATACTTAGCCACATACCTATCATCTATCGGTGCCGGGATTCGAACCTGCCCACGAGACGGAAGTCTCACCCTAGCCTGAACACATAAGCTCATAATCAAACACGGGAAAGCCAAGGGACAATTAACACGAGCCCCAGACTTAAGCCCGCTCTCAACCACGGTCTTCAGCTCATTGGCGATTATCCTCGCGACATCTATCTCGACATTAGTGAGGATGGAATGGACTAAATGTGCCACTGGGATCGGCACAGTAGAGGTGTGTGATTTGGGCTGGATGTTGGTCAAAACCAAGAGTAGGATCAGCTGAGCCATGGGAGTCATGTCCTCCCGGTGATATCTCACGGGAACCCCAGATGGGTTCGGCTCAACCGATTTCCCAGGTAAAAGCAGGTTGGTGGTAATGGCAGCGACATCTCGATGAAGTCTGAGGTCGGTGTGGTACTGGTCTCTCTGATCAGCTCCCAGCTGGAGCGGTTCCCCTAGGATTCGGTTGATCGCATCCCGGTCAAAAGGAATTGTACGCCCGGCAACTCTAGAAACCCAAGTGAAGGGCTCGTCGTCGTCGGGCAGTGCGTTAGCATAAAACTCCCGCACTGTAGCAATGTCGTAATGCTCCAAGGGACTTATCAACCTATCCCACTTTTTGGCGTCTATCAACCCGGCGAAAGTTCTGTAAGTGCCTTGTGGGTTGATCAGAAAACGCTTCTCAGGGAGTATTTTTCTCTTTTCCAAAGCTATGTACCGTGCCGCTTGTTTCGGGCCTACAAACTTGTCTTGGTCGAATTGAATCGGCACGGTTCTGGAAGTAGTTGCAGCTCCCTTCCTTTTTTTTCCAGCTCCAGATCTAGACTCCATCTGCAAAAGATACAAAGAAACAACACACACCAAACAACAGGTTAGCCATTAAAGCATAATTTTAAAATACTGCCATGTTCGCTGCTGCTTCGCCTAGCGAAGTTGCAGCGAACGTTCGCCCCAGGTCGCCTAGCGAGCTGCTAGCGAACCTTACGGGTTTTGGGATTTTCTGCATTTTGTTGATGTTTCCTCCAAAACCCGTACTCTAATGGTTCCCACACAGAACCTAATGATTTCTAATGACAATGAATCGTTCTATGCTATTGGGGATTGGCTAATTGCATGCAAAACCTAAAATAGATGAAATCCCCAATTTGAAAACCTAAATGTACAAACATTGCAAACTCCCAAAATAATACATGCAACCTCAAGGTTCCCATACCACACTTATCCTATTTACCATTCACATTTGGAAATTAAGAGTGCAATCAAAAAGAAACATGTAATAGGGCAAACCTTAGGTATACGGATTTGGAAAAGAGAAGTGGGGAGAGTTTGCAATCTACCGAAAGAAGCACGTGTCGGTGATAAAGATGCAAAGGAGGGAGTTTGAGAAGCCACGCACAAAATCCTCAGCAGAGCCGTTCAGACAAATTTTTGAAGGTAAGGGCAAAATGGCCCTGCTGAGATTTAAATAGCAAACAGTACTGCAGCGCTCGCTGCTGCCTCGCCTAGCGAGCAGCTAGCGAGCATGCTCGCTTCTGCCTCGCCTAGCGAGATGCAAGCGAGCATGACAGCAAGTGCATTGGCAAATGCTGCACTTGCAAGACATCCAGCATGGGTTCAGCACAGTGTACTCACTACAACAGAAAACATAAAACAGGAAATACTTACAATGTTGGGGTGCCTCCCAACTAGCGCTTGTTTAACGTCGGCTAAGCTCGACGGTGCGATGCTCACAGAGGAGCATCGAGCGGCTGAGCACAACTCTCGCGATCCACATGACCGCCGAGATACACTTTCAATCGTTGGCCATTCACGGTGCAACTATCTTTCTCGTCCATGTCTTCAATGATAATGGCCCCGTACTCTTTTACTTCTTTCACCCGAAATGGCCCGGACCATTTTGATTTCAACTTCCCGGGAAACACTTTAACCGGGAGTTGAACAATAGGACCAATTGTCCGGGCACAAATTCTTTGGTACGGATCTTCTTGTCATGATACTTCTTTGCTTTTTCCTTGTACAACCAACTTGAGTGGTATGCGGCATTGCGCATCTCCTCCAACTCAAGTAGTTGTACTTTCCTTTTGTTACCGGCCAACTCATGTTCAAAATTTAAAAATTTTAGGGCCCACAAGGCCTTGTGCTCCAATTCAACCGGCAAATGGCAAGTTTTACCAAATACCAATTGAAACGGAGTTAGGCCAATTGGAGCTTTAAAGGCCGTACGGTAGGCCCATAATGCTTCGTCCAATTTTTGGGACCACTCTTTTTTAGAATTAGACACGGTTTTTTCTAGGATTCTCTTAATCTCTCGATTAGAGACCTCCGCTTGCCCGTTAGCCTGAGGGTGGTACGGAGTTGTCACCCTATGCGATACACCATAATGTTTTAGAATTGTTTCCAAAGGTGCATTGCAAAAGTGTGACCCTCCGTCACTTATCAACACTCGGGGGGTTCCAAAACGGGAAAAGATGTTTTTCTTTAAAAAATTTATCACCGTTTTGGCATCCGCCCGAGGTGAGGCAATCGCCTCAACCCACTTAGAGACATAATCAACAGCAACAAGCATGTACTCATTCCCATAAGAGGGTGGGAAAGGTCCAACAAAATCTATGCCCCAACAATCGAACACTTCCACTTCTTGGATATTTTGGAGAGGCATCTCATCTCTCTTACCTATCCCACCACTTCTTTGGCAACTGTCACAACTTTGCGCATGGGTATGTGCGTCTTTGAAAATAGTTGGCCAATAAAATCCCGATTGAAGAATTTTAGTGGCCGTTCTAACCCCATTATAATGTCCGCCATAAGGCGAGTTGTGACAATGCCAAAGGATGCTCTGGGCTTCATCACCAGTTACGCATCTCCTTAACAGGTTATCGCTACCCAACTTAAACAAGTATGGGTCATCCCAAACATAATACTTCGCATCCGAAAGGAACTTCCTCTTTTGGTTCGAAGTTAGGTCGGCCGGCACAAAACCACTAGCCTTGTGGTTTGCAAAGTCTGCAAACCACGGCCTAACTTGAACCTTAAACAATTTTTCATCAGGAAATTCTTCCCGGATTTCCTTTTCAGATGCGGTAACCTCGACATTCACCAAGCGGGATAAATGATCCGCTACCAAGTTTTCCGACCCCTTCTTGTCTTTGATTTCTACATCGAATTCTTGTAACAAGAGGATCCAACGGATGAGCCTTTGCTTCGAATCCGGCTTGGTTAGCAGATATTTAATCGCCGCGTGGTCGGTGTAGACAACGACTTTCGACCCTATAAGATAGGACCTAAACTTTTCTAGCGCATACACTATTGCGAGTAGTTCTTTTTCCGTTGTGGCATAATTTATTTGAGCCTCGTTAAGAACCTTACTCGCATAATGTATAGCATGAAAAGTTTTGTCCTTTCTTTGGCCAAGTACCGCTCCAACGGCATAGTCGCTCGCGTCACACATTAGTTCAAAATTTTCATTCCAATCGGGAGCGACTATTATTGGAGCGGTAACCAATTTTTCTTTTAAAACCTCGAAAGCTTGCAAACAATCTTCGGTGAAGAGAAATACCTGATCTTTGGCGAGCAAATTGCTCAAAGGCTTTGCCACCTTTGAGAAGTCCTTGATGAAGCGCCGGTAGAACCCCGCGTGCCCCAAAAAACTACGGATGCCCTTCACATTCACCGGAGGGGGTAATTTTTCAATTACATCAACCTTAGCTCTATCCACTTCAAGCCCCCTTTTTGAGACTTTGTGGCCTAGCACGATCCCCTCGGTCACCATGAAGTGACACTTTTCCCAATTTAGCACCAAATTAGTCTTCACACACCTTTCCAACACCGTCTTCAAATTTGCCAAGCATAGACTAAACGTCCCACCAAACACCGAGAAGTCATCCATGAAGACTTCCATTGTTTTCTCTATCAGATCGGCAAAAATAGCTTGGACACATCGTTGGAATGTCGCCGGCGCATTGCAAAGCCCAAAAGGCATTTTTCTGTATGCGAACACTCCAAACGGACACGTGAAAGCCGTCTTCTCATGATCAACCGGGTCAACCGCAATTTGGTTGTACCCGGAGTAGCCGTCTAAAAAACAGTAATATTGTTGGCCCGATAGTCTTTCAAGCATTTGATCCATAAATGGGAGTGGAAAATGGTCCTTACGAGTCGCGGTATTCAACCGTCTATAATCTATACACATTCTCCACCCCGTTGCAACTTTAGTCGGGATCAATTCGTCTTTGTCATTACGGATTACGGTCATTCCACCCTTCTTCGGAACCACGTGCACGGGACTAACCCACGGACTATCCGAGATCGGGTAAATCATTCCCGCATCCAAAAGCTTCACAACTTCTTTTCTTACAACCTCTTTCATCGTAGGATTTAAGCGGCGTTGTGGTTGAGCCACCGGCTTGAAATCCTCCTCCATCAAAATCTTGTGCATACAATAGGATGGACTAATTCCTTTTAGATCGGAAAGAGTCCAACCCATAGCTTCTTGATTGGTTTTTAGCACAATGATTAGACGGGCTTCTTCTTCTTTTGTCAAAAGGTTGCTTATGATGACCGGCTTTGCCTCGGTCTCATCTAGAAACACATATTTCAAAGTCGAAGGTAACTCTTTTAATTCAATTGGCACTTTCTCATCAATTACCTCCTTCTTCAAATTTTCTTCCTCTACTTCCCACGGTTGTAGGTCTTCCAAGCTATCAAGTTCCTTTAAGCATTCCTCAAGAGCTAGCTCCTCCTCAACAGTGAAAACCTCCAATGAGTCGTTGAGAGCTAACTCCATAGGAGATATCTCGTGGATATGCTTTGAAACTTCCATAATAGCGTCTTCGATCACATCGATGCGAAAGCTATCATTTCTGTCCTTGGAATGCTTCATCGCCTCGAATAGATCAAATGTGACCTCCTCATTTTGAACACGCACCTTCATTAAACCGTCATCAACATCAATCATCATTCTTGCGGTCTTCATGAATGGTCGTCCCAATATGAGCGGAGCATCATCATCTTCCTCCATATCAATTACAATAAAATCCACCGGGAAAAAGAATTTGTCGACCTTCACCAACACATCTTGGGCTACGCCATGAGGATGGGTCGTCGACTTATCCGCCAATTGTAATGTCATTCGGATGGACTTAATCTCGATGTTGCCAAGCCTCTTGATAATTGACAAAGGTATAAGATTTATGCTCGACCCCAAGTCAATAAGTCCCTTCCCGACATAAACGTCACCAATCTTAACCGGCAATGTAACTCTTCCCGGATCAACCTCTTTCTTAGGAAGCGTCCTTTGAATGATGGCACTACAGCTCGCATCAAGGACGATGGTCTCCGGTTCCGTATACCTCCGCTTTTTGGTCAGTATGTCCTTCATGAATTTGGCATACTTTGGCATTTGTTCCAAAGCTTCAGCAAACGGAATGTTAATTTGTAATTGCTTAAAAATATCCATGAACCGGGCGTAATGCCGTTCATTTTCCCTTTTGGAAAGAGCATGAGGGTAAGGAAGATTTTGGACCGGAGTAGCGCTCACTACCTCCTTTCCCTTTGCAATTCTAGCACTTTTCCATCTAGGCTTCTTCACTACCTCCCTTATTACCTCATCACTTTTATTTTCCTCAATCTCCACACCTTTTTCTTTTCAACTTCACCATTATTTTTATTCTTTTCAACTACTTCCTCATCACTCCACACTCCTACTTCACCATCAACATTTTCTTCCACTATTTCCTCCTCAATCTCCTTCTCTTTCTCTCTTTGTTCACTCTCAACTCTTTTTTCATTTTCACTACCCAACTCCCTCCCACTTCTCGTCATAATCGCCTTACAATGCTCCTTAGGATTTGTTTGCGTATTAGCCGAGAAAGAAGGACCGGTTTGTTGCTCAGCTAGTTGCTTGGCAAGTTGCCCAACTTGAGTTTCAAGATTATTTATGGCCGCGTCATTACTCTTTTGATTGGCCATTGACATTTGCATGAATTGCGTCAATGTCTCTTCCAATTTAGAATTGACTACCGGCGGTGGTTGAGATTGATACGGATTTTGGGGAGGGTTTTGACGGCTAGAAGAACCACCTCCATAACCTTGGTTATGATAATAGTTGCTTCTAGGTTGGAACCCTTGGTTCCCTTGGAATTGTTGTTGTTGTTGTTGTTGAGGGTGCGGTTGATAAGGTTGTTGTTGTCTTGGTTGATAGTCCCGTTGATTGGCCATGTAATTTACTTCGTCAAAACCGGGAGGTGGACAAAATCCGGTGTCATGTTCACCTTTACAAAGTTCACAACAAGCTATTTGTTTAGCTTTTGACGGTTCTCTTAACTCTTTTATTTGTTGCGTTAAGAGTTCCACTTGTTGTGAGATGAGCTTGTTTTGGGCAAGTATGGCATCATTCGTCCCTAACTCAAGCACTCCCGCCTTCTTCAAAGAATTTCCACGACTTTGACTTTGAAGATCATTCAAAGCCATACGGTTGATAATGTTTGTGGCTTCTTCGGCACTTTTTGACATCAACGAGCCACCCGAGGTGGCATCCAACAACGTCTTACAGTTTGGTTGAAGTCCATTTCTGAAGATATGGATTTGAGTTAATTCATCAAATCCATGCCCTTTGCATTTCCTAAGCATGGACTTGAATCTCTCCCACGCTTCATTTAAAGATTCACTGGTTCCTTGAGAAAACACCGAGATGGCCGTCTTTGATTCCATGAATCGGTTATGAGAGAAAAATCTTTCAATGAATTTCTCTTCTAACACATTCCAGTCGGTCATTACGGCAGGTGTTTGATCAAGATACCAATCCTTTGCTTTACCGAGCAAAGCGTGGGGAAACAATCGTCTGAACAACGGAAGCTCCTGAGCCTGATCCACTCCGGCAGCCAATGCTATCTCATAAAATTTTGTGAGAAAAGCAAATGGGTCTTCATGGTCCATTCCGGTGAATGGACTCCCATATAATAAATTCAGAGTTCCCGTCTTCATCTCAGCTTGCCTTCCTGTGTGGTTGGCAAACTGAGCGGTGTTCCTTGGACTGTTGATACATGGAGTAGAAATAGGTGGTGGTGGTTGTGGCTCCATGTTTGGTATGAATGGGTGGTGATTTGTGGTCGAAGAACTTTCTCCTTGCTCTTGGCGTTGCCTAGCCTGTTGCCTCCTACGTCTCGTTTTGCTATTGAGTCTCCTTGCGGTTCTCTCGATCTCAGGATCAAAAAGAAGTTCGTCCACAGGGATTTGCCCTCGCATAAAACGTAAGCTGCACACTAAACCAAACAAATTACAAGCACAAGTCAAAAATTCACAAGCTAAAACTTAAACAACCATTGCGATGCTCGCAATATCAATTTACAATCCCCGGCAACGGCGCCATTTTGTTGAAAAGTATATTTCGTGTCAGGTTTTTGTTATCGTATCCACAGAGATTGTAAGATATCACTGCCGTTCAATGGTTGAATTAATCTTAACTTAATGTAACACTAGGGTTTTGGTTTTAATCAAGTTATCTTGCATACAAAGTAATTAATTGCGGTAAAAGTTATGTTTTGATTAATATGAGAAATATTGTCAAAGTTAGGTTTCAATGATTGCATTTGCTTTGCATGTATTTGCTCGGTCAACAATCTTATAAACTCCTTTAGATGATAAATTATTTCACAAGGTCCTCTCAATGCGTTTCTCTCGAACACCCATTGTGAGTTTTGCCATTTTGATCCATTGTTTCTCTCGAACACAATCTATCAAAATGACAACTTTTTGGTTCAACCTTATGGTGAACAAAATCATTCGTTACTATCTCTAGCTAACAAACAAGTTTGGATGAAAACCTAGGTCAAGAATCGGTAAACATCTCTCGATCAAATACCAACACAAAGGGTTTTAAATAGAAACAAAGTTTTCATCATATATTTACCGTTAAAGAGTTTACATATGAGGATCCTTACATTTACACACAAAGCTAGCAATCACCTACATCTAACCTTGACAAATGGAAGACTTAGCTACTCATTTTCATGGTAGCTTGGTCGGCAAGTAAGGAAAGAGGGTTGATCAACATCCAAGTCGAATAATCGAGGTTGGATGGGAATCCACCTTCTTTTTGTGGAAGATGGTTGCTAGATGAAGAGAAATGAAATTAGGGCATAAAAGCTCCCACAAAACAATGCTGTAAAATATCTAGAAGAAAGTACAAAAAATGGAAAAGTTGGTAAAAATGAGGTCTGGTGCCCAAAAGTGGCACCTGCTACTTATAGACAAGTGCAGAACTGTCATGTTCGCTAGGCGAGCAAAATGGCTCGCCTAGCGAAGGTCAAATATGAGCACAAAAGGCCCCTGCGCCCAGAGAAAACAGGGCGTAGGTGAACTGTCATGTTCGTCTAGCGAACATACCTTCGCCTAGCGAAGGAAACGCTTCAAGCTCGCCCCAGCGAGGTTGAGAGGTTTTGCTACTGGAATGCTCGCTGGGGACTCGCTAGAGCCTCGCCTAGCGAGTGAGTGCTGGCTGCACTTTTCACCAAAACAGAATGAATTCGCTGCAAACTTCGCCTTGAGCTCGCCTAGCGAATTAATTTGCTAATTTACTGGAGCTGTTCGCCAGGAGCTCGCCTAGCGAACCCATTCTTCGCCACAGCCTCGCCTAGCGAGCAGGCAGATGAAATGCTCCTTTTCTTTGGTTCCTTTGCCAATTCTCTTGTGTCTTTATTATCAATTAATTCATGCCTTTCCTGCACAATAACACATACATCAAAGGCACCAAGCTTGTTTATCAATGTAACGCATTCCATGTAAAACAAATGTGATTTTGACAATTTTAGCAAGGCAAAAGAGTGAAAGATGCCCACATATGATAGCTCAAATAAGCACTTTTGGGCATCTAACAGATATGCACATGAACTATATAGTTAACCGACTTAACACAAATGAAATCGATAAATAATTAATCAAGTAAATCACTTAGAAATTAAAAAACAATTAATTAAATAGAATCTAATTAAAAAAATAAAATAAAAATCGAATCAATTAATTAAGAAAGAAAAAATAATAATAATAATAACAATAATAATAATAATAATAATAATAATAATAATAATAATAATAATAAAAAGAAGAAGGGTGCATAAATTACTCCAGTAACTAGGCCCATTTTCAAAAAATTACTTAAATATTAAATGATAAATATTTAAATAAAAATAAACTAAATGAATAAAAGAAAAGAAAAGAAATAAAATAAATAAATAAAAATTAAAAATTCAAGTGAGTAACTTCTCTCTCCATGTATGATACGAGTGCATCTTAAATGCAAACTTAATAGTTACAATAAAAATGTTTGACTTTCTCCTTAAATAAAACACATTAAATTAACTATTAATTAAAAATAAATCCAAGAAAATAGCAACCGATAAACCATCCTTCTCTCTCTTTTTTAGTCCTCATTTTAACATATAAAGAGATATAATTACTTAATTAATAATAATTATTAAAAAAAACTTAATTAATAATGACCAAATAGATCTTGACCTTTTCAAACTTAACGTGCCTCACTAAGAAATGGATAAGTACTAATCATTAAAAAAATCATAAATAAAATATTAAAATAAATTAGAAATCAGATATTTTGAGAAAAAACGTTCTCATCCTCTCTCCCTAATCATTGTCTTCCTCCTCTCTCAAACCCACATCATCTCCCCATTCATGAAATTAGAAAAAATATTTTGCTGAAAAAATGAGATTTTATTTAAAATAAAGCAACAATAACTTCAACAAAATTTCAAAATAAAATATAACAATGACTTCTCTTTCTTTCCCAAAATGAGCAACTTCTCTTTCTCTCCAAAATGCAAACAAAACAACAGTGACTTCAACAAAAATTCAAAATCTCTCAACTCTTCTTAAAAATTAATATTCAACAAAATACAACATTAAAAGTGATAAAGAAAATCTACCCCTTGGAAAGATAGGAGTTGAAGCGTGAGAGGTCAAAAGTTATGCGACGACGGTTTTGAAGCAGCTTGCTGTTGTGGTCGATCGTGGTTCGTGTACGGTTGTGTTTAGTAACAAATTCTAATAATGCGTTTTTTATTCAACAGGTTATGCATTATACTAAGAAACCAATGCAGTGAAGTGAACATTGAAAAATGTAATAACTCATTGCAGTGAATAATAGTGTTGAAACATGAGGCTTAATTTAGAAATGGAAAGGTAGATTGTGAAGGGAGGGATTTGAAGGTCGTATGAGTTTTTATGGTAGTGTGAGGTTTATGAGTTTATAGTATGAAGGTTGAATAGATGTGGGTTGGATTTGTTCTCATGGAAAGAAAGAGTGTCATGTTCATTTATGAAGAAAAAACCCATGAACCACTAAAATGCATAGAAAGTCTTCTCCATCATTCTGTTTTCCAATTTTTTCAGAGCTGAGACGGCATCGCCCTTGTTGTTATATTGTTTTTTTTAGGTTCCTTCTCATTTGCCATCAGTAATAAATATATATACTATGATTATTAGGGTTACTGTTCAATACATTTCCAACATTGCTCTTTTGGATATTTTGAGAGATAAAAAAGAGTTTAAATTATTTAAAACAAGTAATGTCAAATAAATTTAAATAAACTAAATAAAATTGAAATGAACACATGACTAATCCTATTTATTTATTTCGACCATTTTGACATAAAAATAAAAATAAACTGACTCAAAATGAATAAAAATCAGACGCAAAAATGTTCGAAAAATTAAAATGAAGCCACCAAAATGATCAGTGCGAAATAAACTTATTGGAAAAAAGTAGCGTTTCTTTTAAATTTGAAATAAATTTTGACCGGTTAAACAGGATCGAGCTGATCAAAAAGTGGTTGAAAAATTAGCTGAAAAATAAACCGAGCATACCAGATTAAACTACGTGAAACGTAGATTCATAAAGCTGATGTCTAGAAGCTTGATTTTAAAAAGTTTCGTACACTGATTTGACGCACATCCGTCGATTATTTCAATCGGTTTGCCTGTTGATCCGAAAAA
This sequence comes from Lathyrus oleraceus, assembly GCF_024323335.1. Lineage (NCBI taxonomy): Eukaryota > Viridiplantae > Streptophyta > Magnoliopsida > Fabales > Fabaceae > Lathyrus > Lathyrus oleraceus. Next base: position 370,421,633 of record NC_066583.1, on the reverse strand, counting down.
ATTATTTCGACTGATATTCTAGGCACTATGCAGTATGGAATGCATGGTATGCTATGTAGAGATGCAATAGCTATGATGAATATATTGAATCAACGATTCAGGGTCAAAATTGGGGTGTGACAGTTGCCTCTATTTAAGTATCTTCAACATGAGAATATGAAGCAGTACACTTTTCATTTGATCATAGTGGGAGATAATTAAATACTAAGAAGACCCGGATTTTGATCCTGAAATGCAAATGATATGATATGAGATGAGATGCTATGAATGTATGAATGACTCGTTTTTGTTTTTGGTTTGCTAGGGATATGAGCAAACATAAGATAAACCCTAGCATGATGCTTTATAATGGATGCATAATGAAACAAAGATCTATGTGATAATGATGGAAACATGCGGTAAAAGTGGCGCATAGAAAAAAAATAAGGGTAGAAATTCAATGGGGATAATAATCCTGCTCGAGGAAAGACAACTGAGGAATATGCAAAGAGATTTTAACAACATGTTCATACATGACCTGACAACACTGGAATATTAAAAGACTTTTCAGCAACAGGTTCAAACATCACCTGACAACACTTAAATATTCAAAGAGTGCTCAATTAGCAGGTTCATACATTACCTGACATCGTTAGGGAACATACAAAGAATGTTTAAACAACTGGTTCAAACATTGATCTGATGACAGCCTGAATATTTAGGAAAGTTTAGTCAACAAGTTCATACATGACCTAACAACACTAGAAAAAATTAAAGAATCCCATCAATAGGTTCATACATGACCTAACCATTGGAATATTCAAAGAGTTTCAATAACAGGTTCGAACATGACCTGATAATGCTGGGGGATATCAAAAGGTTCCATTAACAAGTTCAAACATGACCTGACAATACTGGAAAACACACAAAGAAAGTTCCATCAACAGGCTCATACATGACCTGACATCGTTGGAATATACAAAGCATTTCAACAAGAGGTTCAGACATGACCTGTCAATACTTGGAAAATTCAAAGCGTTTAAACAACAGGTTCAGGCATGACCTAACAATACTATAAAATCAAGAAAAGTTCAATCAATAGGTTGATACATGACCTCAACATTAGGATATTCAAAGAAAGTTTCACTCACAGGTTCAGACATGACCTGATAACACTTGGTAAAAACCAAAGGGAGTTTTATCAATAGGTTCATACATGACCTGACGACACTGGAAAACTCAAAGGAAGTATATCCACAGGTTCATGCATGACCTGAAAATTCTGGAGGTTTCACGGATATTTTAACCATAGGTTCATACGTGACCTGACAACACCAGAAAACCCAAAGAAAACTTCAGCAACAAGTTCATACATGACCTGAGAATATTGGAAAACATACAAAGCAAGTTTCATCAATAGGTTCATACATGACCTGACACTTTAGAATACATATGATAATTCTTGAGATTTCTCATAAGAAATTCATCTGATCAAAGATTTTGGAGATTCATAATAGGGAATTTATACAAAACAAAGATAAACGGGAGTCTTCTTATAAGTAGATCGTCCCCGTAAAAGGCTACGATGATTCTTTACAAATGAGTTCTAGTAACAAATGAGCTTGGAATAATGCCTAGTGACAACTGAATTTTAGGAGACACCAATAATGCTTGAAATAATGTCGGGTAATGACATAGAGGTTCTGGAAGTACGTAAGAACAAAAATGACATGGCCGGGATTTCATCGGAGAGTAAAAGAAACAAATTCTAGAAATGCATCAGAATTACAAGTGATATTCTAGAAATACATCAGAATACAAACACATCTGGTAATACATCGAGGAAATTCTGGAAATACATCAGAATACAAGACAGACATATTTGAGAATACATCAGATAGGTAGGCAAACATCTGGAAACACAACAGACAAGTTATGGAAATACATCAATAAACAAAGGAGTAATCCAGAAATTCATCGGATGAATCAAAAAGGAATTGAACCTCATGGACAATTTTTTTTTGATAGGTGTCAGCTGAGTTGGTCTTGAAAATGACTGCGAAAATCGAATGATGGTTTAAGGGCACCAAAGAAAAACTGGAGTTAGAGGTCAAATGATATAGGATCAACAACAAGACCTGAATGAATGCAAAATGAGCACAGAGTACATTTCGGCTATGCATGATTTGAATTTGTTTTTATGCATGATATATGAATGATCATGATATGAAAACGCTGTCACTTGAGTGGATTGGGAGTTTGCAAAGGATTTTTATGATTCCTCAAAACCGGGAACTCAACCAAATATTTTGTGATAGATGTTATCAAAGGAGAATTCTATCAAGCTTGACAACCACAACTTAGCAAATGAGATCCTTTTGGAGGATTAATGAATCGTGCTAACATAATTTTTGAGCACTCATCTTAAACTCAATAGTTATTGACGTATGGCATAATTTATTTAAGTAGTTTGAAAGCATAAGGGGGTTTGCCCCTCTGTGGCTCATTTTTCCCCAGTCTGTTGGGTCTTTGAAAATGTTCACCTTGAAAGTGAGTTTGAAATAGCTTGACATGAGACGATCTCGAGACGGCATGCCCCAATGTTTGAATACTGCAGTGATTTGACCTTGACTAACCATAACTTGGAATTGTAAGCTTCTGATTGACTGTCCTTGGATAGTTGGACTCAATTGGCTTCTGAGGTGGCTTGCCCCAATCCGAGTCTTGAAGAATATTACTCTTGGCCAACTGACTCTTGGGGTGATTGGCTCGGATTGACTGATACTCAAAGTGATTTCCCTTGACTGGACTTCTTTCACTTTATCAAGTTCCTCAATAGTATATTATTGGAATTTCTTTGATGCTAAGTGTTGACTTGCAAATAAGATTGTTCATTCAAAAAAATGGTAATTTTAATGTAGTTCTTATACAAAAATTTGAAATCAAAATTTATTGATATGAACTGGTGAAATACAGCAAACGAGTCACTGATAAGAACACAATGATGATCTAGTCATTCACATTGTGCAAGATGGTGTGATCAAATGATTAACAAAGATCGTTTGGAGTTAGGTTGACACAACCTTGTTGTAGTATGCTTTCAAAATAGACCATGCCTCAATTAGGTCTTTTAAGGGTTGTAACATGGTTTGGTTCACAGTTTGTTTTTAAACAAAAGGATATAAGGCTCAAAATTTAATATTTACCTACCCCTTCTTCTTGATGATCTCCAGTTCCTAAGTTCAGTTAATTCGAGACACGCATTCGACTTCGAAGGTGTGATGGTGAAGATGAGGATTCAAGATGACATTTTCTTGAAATGGCAATCACCTTATTTTGTTTTTGTTGAGGATTTAGTGACCTCTTTTGATTGATTTTCTTTATCCCTAATTTTGCCTGTGTAAGTTTAAGGAGTGCCTTAGAGGGGGGGTGAATGAGGCACTTAGAGTATTTTCCGGATTTTTGACGGTTTATGACTATTACTTTATGAAATTCTTAAGTGATGAAAAGCGGTAAAGTGCGAAAGGTAAAGGACACAGCGATATATAGTACTCCACTCCCTTTTCAACACGAAAGAGAATTTACTATCTGTTATGACTTGTACACGACAGACACAATCACCAAGAACAACCTCTTGTGATTTACCAAGTTGATATGAGAACAATCCTCTCAAACTCAACTCTCTTGCTTCCAACAATCCTGGACAGCAAGGTGTTTACAAAACACACAATCTTATTTTTCAACAATTCTAAAAATAAGATATGGATTACAACAATGGATTGAATGTAAGGTTTGTAGTAAAATGATCACACAAAGTGATATATAGATTTGCTTGATATTATCTTCCAATGAAAATAATTCACCATACAAAAATATTAGATTGCTCAAGAATTTTCTGTTTCGAATGATATGGAAATATGCAGAAAATATCTTGAATGAAGGTTTATAACAATAAGTGTGAATTCTGAAAATTAAAGAGTCTGATTGGAAGAGGTGAAATTTGAATTTGAAAGATCATGTATTTATATGCACATAACACCTCAAATGAAACATGGCAATGTTCTGAAAAAATCATGAACAATTGTCAAAGATGAAATGAAAAGATTCCATGAAATGGTGCATGAAGAGGTGTATGAACAACCACTGATTTTTCAGAAACGCACAGTGGTAAATCGATTTACATAATGGGTAAATCGATTACCCTGTTGCAACGTTTAAAATTTTTCAAAAACTTTTAGTGGTAAATCGATTTCCCTAAGAGGTAAATCGATTTACCTAGTTAAAAAAACTTGAAATTTCACTTCTTGAAATGTAATGCTCCAGTGGTAAATCGATTTCCCTAAGTGGTAAATCGATTTACCTAAGTGAAAAATTTAAATTTCGCTTTTAAAAAATATGTAAGCTTCAGTGGTAAATCGATTTCCCTTATAGGTAAATCGATTTACCCAGTTTGAAAGTGAAAAATATGATTCTAAGACATTTTCCATGCACTATGAAAAGTTATGTAATAGCCATATGAATACTTGAGCATCTAAGACTTTAGTGAAGGTAAGTATTCTCATTATACCTTCTTGAAGTGAAAAGCATAACTTCTTGAATCAAGATGCTTTATCATAGAATAACATCTTTGCCTTCTTGTTGCTTGGAGTTTTGCCTTCATCAAAAACATTCATCATAGAGAGGCTTGATTTCACATTCTCCCCCTTTTTGATGATGACAAATAATACTCTTTGATGCGTGCAATTTCCAGAAACAAAACTTTCTCACCCTGAGATGTATAACTCCCCCTAACTTTGAGAAGCTTATGTTCATGTTGACTTGATCATCTTGAAGAAGATTTGTATTAATTGTACCTTAGGAAATTCACAAGCATACAAGCATATACACCTTTCTCCCCCTTTGGCATTATCAAAAAGAAGGGAAAGATGGGTGAAAGATAACCATATGACAAATATAGACTAGAATATACAGCATAACTTGTAAAACACCTTCAAGAGGTCAGAAAGCACAAAAAGTGAAAAGTTTCAGGGGTAAATCGATTTACATCATGGGTAAATCGATTTACCTAGTTCAAAATATGCCAAACACGAAAAAACAATGTTACTGTTTTATGGGTAAATTGATTTACAGCATGGGTAAATCGATTTACTCAGTGCCAAATATGCCAAATTCAAAAACTAGTGCTACTGTTTTATGTGTAAATCGATTTGTATAATGAGTAAATCGATTTACTCAGTGAAAAAGCTAAGAAAAACACATATTTTTCACAAAGATTCATGCAAGAGACACCCAATGAATAATGAAAAAGAGAGGAGTAGAAGTAGAGAGCCATGAAATAATTTTCACAAGTAAATAGATGAGTTGGAAACGTATGTGTACCTTTGATGAATTATATGTCACACTCATCTAGAATGCCAAGTTCTCTTCGAATCTTATAGAATGGTTCTTTTGCAAGTGGCTTTGTGAAGATATCCGCCAGTTGATTATGAGTATCGACAAAGGTAACTTCGACATCGCCTTTAAGCACATGATCACGAAGGAAATGGTGTCGAATGTCTATGTGTTTGGTCCTTGAGTGCATGACCAGATTCTTTGTGATATTAATCGCACTTGTGTTGTCGCATCGGAGTGGTATGCATCCAAGATCGATTCCATAGTCACTTAATTGTTGCTTTAGCCAAAGATTCTGGGCACAGCAACTGCCTGCTGCTATGTATTCTACTTCAGCCGTACTAAGAGCAACACACGCTTGTTTCTTGCAGGACCATGAGACTAGAGCATTACCAAGGATGTGATACGTTCCACTAGTACTTTTTCTATCTATTTTATAACCTGCATAATCTGCGTCAAAATAACCAATTAACTTACAAACACTACCTTTAGGATACCATAATCCAACGTTGGTTGTTCCTTTGAGATACTTCATGATTCTTTTGACCGCCGTGAGATGTGACTCCTTTGGATTTGCTTGGAAGCGAGCACATAAACACACGCTAAACATTATGTCAGGACGGATTGCCGTCAAATATAATAAAGAACCAATCATACCTCAATACTTCGTGATATCAATTGACACACCCGATTCGTCTTGATCAACATAAGTTCCAGAGCCCATTGGTGTTGACATTGCTTTACAACCATCCATTTCAAATCTCTTTAACAGCTCTTTGCAATACTTTTATTGGTTGATAAAAATTCTGTCTTTTAGTTGCTTGATTTGTAATCCAAGGAAGTGGTTCATCTTTCCCATCATAGACATTTCAAATTCACCTTGCATTATCAACGCAAATTCTTCACATAGTTCTTTGTTAGATGAACCGAAGATTATGTCGTCTATGTAGACTTGAACAAGTAAGGTATTCCCTTTTATCTTCTTGATAAATAAGGTCTTGTCTACTTTGCCTTTTTCAAAACCTTTTTCACATAGAAAATTACTTAGACGATCATACCACGCCCTTGGTGCTTGTTTTAATCCATAGAGAGCTTTCTTCAATTTGTATACATGTGAAGGATTCTTGAAGTCTTCAAAGCCCAAGGGTTATTTGACATAGACTTCTTCGTTGACGTAGCCGTTTAAGAAGGCGCTTTTGACGTCCATTTGAAAAAGCTGAAAATTCATTGAACATGCGTAAGCAAGTAATAAACGAATAGCTTCTAACCTTGCAACCGGAGCGAAAGTTTCTTCAAAGTCGATTCCTTCTTCTTGATTATACCCTTGAGCGACCAATCTTTCTTTGTTTCGAACAATTATTCCATTCTCATCAAGCTTGTTCTTAAACACCCATCTTGTTCCAATGATGTGCTTACCACTTGGTCTAGGAACAAGTTCCCAAACTTGATTTTTCTCGAATTGGTTTAATTCTTCTTGCATAGCAACAATCCATTTATCATCTTCTAGAGCTTCATCAATTTTGGAAGGTTCTATTTGCGAAACGAACGCCATGTTTAAGCATGCATCCTTGAGATTCAATCTTGTAGTAACACCTTGACTAATGTCACCAATTACTTTGTCAATGGGATGATCTCTATGAGTTCTCTATTCCTTAGGTGGATCATTTTCATTTGACTCTTGTTGAATCAGTGCTTCTTGATCCTTGTTTGAAGTATCTTCTTTAGGAATTTCTACAAAATCATCATCATCATCACAAACAATAATTTCCTCTTTCGAGGGGTTAGATTCGTCAAACTTAACATGCATGGATTCTTCTATATTTAAAATTCTTTTATTATAAATTTTGTATGCCTTACTTGTAAGAGAATAACCAAGAAAAATACCTTCATCCGATTTTTCATTGAACTTACCAAGGTTGTCTTTGTCATTGTTTAGGACAAAGCACTTGCATCCAAAGATGTGAAAGAAAGAGATGTTGGGTTTCCTTCCTTTGAAGAGTTCATATGGAGTCTTCTTTAGGATAGGTCTTATGTTAACTCTATTGCTTACAAAACATGACGTGCTAACCGCATCTGCCCAAAATTACTTAGGAAGATTTGAGTCGCTAAGCATTGTTCTTGCAAGTTCCACCAATGACCTATTCTTTCTTTCAACTACTCCATTTTGTTGTGGAGTCCTTGGAGCCGAGAAGTTGTGAAATATTCCTTGATCTTCGCAAAAATCTTCAAAGGAGGTATTCTGGAATTCTCCACCATGATCACTTCTTATGGAGGCAATTGTTAATGATTTCTCATTTTGAATTTGTTTTGCATACTTCTTAAATGCTTTGAATGCATCACTTTTCTACACTAAAAAGAAAGTCCAAGTGTATCTAGAATAATCATCAACAATAACTAAAGCATATAAGTTACCTCCGAAGTTTCTTGTTCTTGATGGACCAAATAAGTCCATGTGTAATAGTTGTAGTTGCCTAGAAGGGGACACCACATTTTTGGATGTGAAAGATGACTTGGTTTGCTTCCCTTTTTGACATGCATCGCAAAGCCTATCTTTGATGAATTTTATCTTTGGCAATCCAATGACAAGGTCATGCTTTACTAACTTATTCAAGTGCTCCATGTGAATGTGAGCAAATCTCTTATGCCATAACCATGAGTCGTTGTTATTTGCCACAAGACACTTAACCTTCAAAGAAACATCGTCAAGGGAAATCATAAAAATATTATTTATTCGCTTACCGATAATCATTACCTCTTGTGTGATTTCGTCTTCAATTAAGTATTCATCTTTTGTGAACCTTATTTTGAACCCTTTGTCACAAAGTTGGCTTATGCTTAAGAGATTGTGCTTTAGTCCTTCGACATAAAGCACATCTTCGATGGGTATGAAATTTGGTGCACCTACTTTGCCTATGCCAAGAATTCTTCCTTTGTTGTTATCTCCATAAGTAACATAACCCTTGGCCTTAAGCTTTAGATCTGAAAATTTGTGCACATCACCGATCATATGCTTGGAGCACCCACTATCCAAATACCAAAGATTTGTTGTGGCCTTCAAGCATATCTACAAAACAAAGTTAAGTTTTGTTAGGTACCCAAATTGCTTTGGGTCCTTTATAATTAGTACCTTTATCAACCCAAACATAATGCCCTTTTTCTACACTAAAATTTCTAATCTAGCAAGCATTAGGTGTATGGCCAATAATACCACAATAAAAACAGGTTGGTTCAAAATTGCTTTTATATCTAGGAACGAAAGGCTTTTTCTTGATAAACTTTTTCTTTTTAGGATGTTGATGCACAACTTTTGGTGTGTTGACTCTTTCTTTTGGAGGTTGATCCTTAGGCCTTACAAAGATAGTTTTACTTGTACTTGGTTTAGAAAATTTGGAGTAACCAAGTCCACTTTTGTCATTTGAGTACCTTTGTTGGCTAAGAACCCCTTCCAAACCAATTTGTCCATTTTCATATCTTTCAAGGACTCTTTTAAGTTGGACAATTTGGAACGAGAGAGACTCACACTCTAGACATACAAAAAAAAATTTTTCACTAATCATCTCTTGTTTCTTATTTTCAAAAGCTTCAATCTTTTCTTCCAAGGAAGAAATTTGTTTCTTTTGAGATGATATAGTTTTATAGAGAATTTTGCACTCATTTAACAATTCATTAACTACATCTTGTGCATCATCATCAAAAATAGAAAAATTATTACTAACCTCTTCTTCATCATCGGAATGATGTGAAGCGATTAGCGCCAAGTTTGCACATTCCTCGCTATCCGATCCAGATGAAGATCTAATTTCATTGTCCTCCCATGCAAGATATGCCTTTTTATTCTTGAAGTCCTTCTTGCTCTTGAATCCTCCTTTCTTTGAAAGTTTAGGACATTCCGGCTTTATGTGGCCTTGTTTTCCATATTCGTAGCATGTTACATCTTGCGTAGATGTGGTGGCCTCTTTCTTTCTGAAATGTCTATTCTTTTTAGCGTTAAAGTATTTATCATTTTTGTTAAAGAACTTACCGAGCCTTTTAACAAGGAGCATGATATTCTCATCTTCCTCCAATGCGTCATCATCTTTATCTTCTTTTGAGTCTACCTTCAAGGCAATCCCTTTAGATTTCTTTTCTTGGATTTCATGTTTCTCAAGCCTACCAAGTTCTAACTCATGTTCTTGAAGTTTGCCAAAGAGTGATGCGGACGTCATTGTTGAAAGACTTTTCTTTTCGAAGATAGCCGTCACCTTCGGTTGCCATTCTCGAGTCAATGATCTTAGTACTTTAAGATTGAGATCGTCATTTGTGAATGTTTTTCCGAGAGCAATCAAATGGTTTGTCAAGTGAAAAAATATCTTTTGTAGCGCCACGATGGATTCTCTGGGCAACATTCTAAACATCTCATATTCTTGACTTAATGAATTCAACCTTGATCTCTTTACTTCGGCGGTGCCTTCATGTGTCTCCACTAAGGTGTCCCATATTTCTTTCGCCGACTTGCATTGAGATATGCGGAAGAACTCATCCATGCTTAAAGCACTTTGAAGAATGTTTATTGCTTTCTTTTCATTTAATATTTTTTTCTTATCATCTTCATCGTACGAACTCTTTATCTTTGGAGTACCAACACCATTGATCACACTCGTAGGATTATGTGGACCATTTTCAACAACTTCCCATATGCCTTCTCCTTGGGCTTCTAGATGTGCCTTCATACGGATCTTCCAAAAATCAAAATATTCTCCAGAGAAAAGTGGTGGTTTGTTACTACTTCCACCGTCTTTGAAAACCGGATTCGTGCTTGCGGAAGCCATGCAGATCTTTTAGGAACAGGTTACCTATAACCTGCTCTGATTCCAATTGTAAGTTTAAGGAGTGCCTTAGAGGGGGGTGAATGAGGCACTTAGAGTATTTTCCGGATTTTTGACGGTTTATGACTATTACTTTCTGAAATGCTTAAGTGATGAAAAGTGGTAAAGTGCGGAAGGTAAAGGACACAGCGATATATAGTGGTTCCCCTCACAGATCGAGAGTACTCCACTCCCCTTTCAACACGAAAGAGAATTTACTATCTGTTATGACTTGTACACGACAAACACAATCACCAAGAACAACCTCTTGTGATTTACCAAGTTGATATGAGAACAATCCTCTCAAACTCAACTCTCTTGCTTCCAACAATCCTGGACAGCAAGGTGTTTACAAAACACACAATCTTATTTTTCAACAATTCTAAAAATAAGATATGGATTACAACAATGGATTGAATGTAAGGTTTGTAGTAAAATGATCACACAAAGTGATATATAAATTTGCTTGATCTTCTCTTCCAATGAAAATAATTCACCACACAAAAATATTAGATTGCTCAAGAATTTTCTGTTTCGAATGATATGAAAATATGCAGAAAATATCTTGAATGAAGGTTTATAACAATAAGTGTGAATTCTGAAAATTAAAGAGATTGATTGGAATAGGTGAAATTTGAATTTTAAAGATCATGTATTTATATGCACATAACACCTCAAATGAAACATGGCAATGTTCTGAAAAAATCATGAACAATTGCCAAAGATGAAATGAAAAGATTCCATGAAATGGTGCATGAAGAGGTGTATGAACAGCCACTGATTTTTCAGAAACGCACAGTGGTAAATCGATTTACATAATGGGTAAATTGATTACCCTGTTGCAACATTTAAAAATTTTCAAAAACTTTCAGTGGTAAATCGATTTCCCTAAGAGGTAAATCAATTTACCTTGTTAAAAAAACTTGAAATTTCGCTTCTGGAAATGAAATGCTCCAGTGGTAAATCGATTTCCCTAAGTGGTAAATCGATTTACCTAAGTGAAAAATTTAATTTTCGCTTTTAAAACTAAATGATTGCCAGCTTTAGGGAATTGACTTCCTCAAACTTGATCCATTAACTTAGGGGGACACCCTTTGAGATCTTCGCACTTATCCGGTCGATAGGTTAACGTTTATCACCATGCTTCCTTCTTGAAAGGCTATGTACATGTTGTCAATCCACTGTTGTACTTTGGCTTTGAAAGCGATGCTGTCTTCGATTGAATTCCCTTCTGATCCGGCATGATATCCACATTGCACATTTGGGTCATACCCAGGTGGGTAAGGTTGTGGAATCGACTTAAGAGACTTGGGAACCACCAACGAGTTTTGAATCAGAGGCTGTAGAAGTTGGCTATATGTCATGACGATTGGATGACGAGGGATCGTTTCTTCTTTCCAAGTTAGTTTGGGGCCTAAGCTGATTTTGACGTTGATTTTGATATCTCGGGCCTTGGGCTTGTTGATTTTGGTGAGGAGCAAACCAGGATTGTTTGTAATGAAGACCAAAAGGTAGTGTTTGCTGGTATCGCACTTTGGGCATTACTAACTGCTCATTTTCAGCCACTTGAAGGTTGGGATCAACAAGCTTTTTGATATTGACACGATGATCTTCAAAAAAAATCCTTCAATCTCATCGTTGAACACAACCGTCTTAGATCCACTACTCACTTCTCCTTTTCTTTCGTTGGTATGGGTCGTGACATTGGAAATCCAAGGCGATATCTCAATTCTCTTACCAGGAAACGATGATATCTCATTAGCCACATCCCTGACCTCTTCCTTATGGTACAAAACCTTGAGGGGTTTCAGGGGTCCTTTCCCTTTCTCATTACATGGCCCAGAAATCAAGATATATGTACCTGAGCCTTCCTCCTTAAGTGTTGGTGACCTTATTTTAATCAATCTTTGCAGCTTGAGCTTAAAACTATTTCATTCGTCGATGGAGTGCCCCATTGTTCCAATATGGTATCCGCACTTGATCTTCGGGTGATCTTCTTCAAAGACTAAGCTCTTTTTATTAATCTATTCTCATACTAAGGATTTCAGTGATAAGCAAGAATCCAGGTCATGTCCCACTGCCCCTTTATGGAATTCACATGTTTCATTTGGATTGTACCATGGCAGGTATGGTGATGTAGGTGTGAGAGCTCAAGGGGTCACCAAAGCATTCTGGATCAGTTGCGGGTAGAGCTTGCTATATGGAACTAGAATCGGGTCATTGTGGTCTTTGTTCCTGTTGTTTTGATTCTGATTTTTGTTCTGAATCTGACTTCGGGGATTTTGAGGAGGAATGGCCAGAGGATGTTGATGACGGCATCTTGAGGGAGGGTCATATATCGGTAGATGAGGAGTTTCCACATAGAATTTCCCTTGACTTAGGGTAATACCAGATAGACGTGGAGCAGTAGCTCCCTCTGCTGTAATAATAGGTATGTGATGACCCTATTTTCTCAATAAGGCTTGCAGGGTTTCCATGACCCATATCATTTTGCTCTTCAAAAGATTGAGTTCCTCTTTTAATGCTTCTTGACTTTTCCTTAGCTCGTCCATCATCTCCTGAGACATGGTTCTTTGTTCTAAACGCGTTTCGGGAATCACTTTGCTGATCATGGACAAAGGATGGATGAGTTTTTTTTTGTATTTTTGAAAAATGATATGCAATGCATGATGATGAATGCAGATGCAATGGTATATGAATGGATGCAATGCATTTTTTGTTGTGCTTTGGTATGCAAATAAAATGCAATGTAGGTAGTTAGGATATGGGATAACATGAGTAACTCATAACACCCTACTAGGGAGGCTCCTTAATAGATAGTTCTAGGCTTTCTACTCATAAACCCACTCACGAAATAGTTTCTACATTTTTGATAAGGTTCCCAGAGTCATTGATCATAATCGTATCAACATCATGCAACAGGCTAGCCGCTTTATGACAAGAGTGGTGAAAGGTCTCTTCTGAGCGGGGTTTTCATGTTGGGTGCAACATGGAGAGACCCTTGGAGTCCAACATTACACAACCAACAAAGCGTAAACTGGTTCTAAGAGGGCTCCTAGAGTCATGGACCCTTCATGAATCAGCGTCATGCGACAGGCTAGCTATCTTATAACGTGATCTACAAACAGGTCTACTCTAGGGGAGTCTTCATGCTAGGCACGCAAGGAGTGGCCCTTGGGGACTAACACTACACAACTTCCAATTCTAAACTTATTTGCTCTCCCTTATTTTTCCAAAGCTCGGGCGTAGAGCTTTATTCATGATATCAAAATCCCAAAGCCCACACATAGATATATATACAAATATAAAAATGCGATAAAGCAAGCATAAAAGAAACCATATACAATGAAAAGAAGAAACAAACAAAGGTAACACACATACAAAAACCTAATTAAACTAGGGTTGACTCGCTTAGGAGATGTTCCTGTCCCCAACAGAGTCGGCATCTGTCGCACCTCGAAAAATGAGAACACGCTCGCGGGATGGACTGAACAGAGTCGCCACCGAACTTTATTTATTCCCAAAGAGGGAAAGAGAAAATATCAATAAAACCCATAAAAGAAAGGATAAGATATGGTCATCGCAACCAATATCTGGGTTCTGGAGTCGGTTACGCAAGGGGGGCGTATTAGCACCCTTCACGTCCGTTGTACTCAACGGGAACCATCTAGTTAGTTTCGATGAATGTTACCGTGTTGTTAGTTTCTAATCTTCTACTTATTTGGGATAGGAAAGAGAGAGAAGAGAAATGTTTTTGAATATTTATTAATGAGAGAAGACCTAAAAAGGTTTTTATTATTAGGCGCCTGAGAAAGGAACTAAACCAAAAAAATTGTTAATGGCCCTGACAAGATTTCGTAATCCTGCTCCTACGTATCTCCAAGTGCAATAGAGAATTCAAGGCTTACGTAGTTCTGGGTAGAAAATGTTTGTTTGTTGGTCGATTTTAGCGAAAGCTATATTGTATTAATCGACGAAAAACATTATTTTACCCAAAACAGATGAGGAGCGGACGTATACCACACATCGGATAGATTTACAAATCAACATTTGGAAAAACATCACTTATCTCAACTCAACAATTGTGGACGAAGCATTGCTTTACATCACCTTAAGACAAGATGTCTTTCTTTTATGAAAAGGTTTTAAGATCAATCGCACGACGAAAAAAAAAGAAGTTTGATGCGTTGGATGTATTTTATAGATGAATGACAAATGTTTGATGAGAACGAGACCTAAGTCTCAGGATCAATCAATTGGGGTTCCACCGGAATGCTAGATTCCAATGGTCCTTTTTCATTCAAATTAAAGAAAATTGTTTGATGGGCAACGAACGCTTGATAAGAATCAATTGTTCAAAGAGTTGCGCCAGAATGCTTGATCCCAATAGCCCTTATTTTGTCCAAGTTTATTTAAATGTTTTGAGAGTGAAAGAAAAGAATGAATGACTATCCCAAGATGCGTGCCTCGGGACCAAACTTGTTCGAGGGTTCTACTGGAATGCAAGATTCCAACAGTCCTCTTCTTTCGTGTTTGTTTAGAAAAATGATTTTAATATTATGTTTGATTTGTGAAATGGTTGAAAATAAATTCTATTTATTTTGAAATGGATTTTAAAATTTAAATGAAAATGAGAAATGTTAGTATGATTATTTACACGTGAGGATATGCACATGAACTATATAGTTAACCGACTTAACACAAATGAAATCGATTAAATAATTAATCAAGTAAATCACTTAGAAATTAAAAAACAATTAATTAAATAGAATCTAATTAAAAAAATCAAATAAAAATTGATTCAATTAATTAAGAAAATAATAATAATAATAATAATAATAATAATAATAATAATAATAATAATAATAATAATAATAATAATAATAAGGGTGCATAAATTACTCCAGTAACTAGGTCCAATTCAAAAACTTACTTATATATTAAATGATAAATATTTAAATAAAAATAAAATAAATAAATAAAAAATAAAAATTCAAGTGAGTAACTTCTCTCTCCACCTATGATACTAGTGCATCTTAAATGCAAACTTAATAGTTACAATAAAAATGTTTGATTTTCTCCTTAAAAAAAACACATTAAATTAATAATTAATTAAAAATAAATCCAAGAAAATAGCAACAGATAAACCATCCTTCTCTCTTTTTTAGTCCTCATTTTAACATATCAAGAGATATAATTACTAAATTAATTATTATTATTAAAAAAACTTAATTAATAATAACCAAATAGATCTTGACCTTTTCAAACTTACCGTGCCTCACTAAGAAATGGATAAGTATTAATCATTAAAAAAATAATAAATAAAATATTAAAAATAAATTAGAAATCAGATATTTTGAGAAAAAACGTTCTCACCCTATCTCCCTAATCATTGTCTTCCTCCTCTCTCAAACCCACATCATCTCCCCATTCATGAAATTAGAAAAAATGTTTTGCTGAAAAAATGAGGCTTTATTTAAAACAAAACAACAATAACTTCAACAAAATTTCAAAATAAAATATAAGAGTGACTTCTCTTTCTTTCCCAAAATGAGCAACTTCTCTTTCTCCTCAAAATGCAAACAAAACAACAGTGACTTCAACAAAAATTCAAAATCTCTCAACTCTTCTTAAAAATTTATATTCAACAAAACACAACATTAAAAGTGATAAAGAAAATCTACCCCTTGGAAAGATAGGAATTGAAGCGTGAGAGGTCAAAAGTTATGCGACGGCGGTTTTGAAGCAGTTTGCTATTGTGGTCGATGGTGGTTCGTGTACGGTTGTGTTTAGTAACAAATTCTAATAATGCTTTTTTTATTCAACAGGTTATGCATTCTACTAAGAAACCAATGCAGTGAAGTGAACACTGAAAAATGTAATAACTCATTGCAGTGAATAATAGTGTTGAAACATGAGGCTTAGTTTAGAAATGGAAAGGTAAACTGTGAAGGGAGGGATTTGAAGGTTGTATGAGTTTATATGGTAGTGTGAGGTTTATGAGTTTATAGTATGAAGGTTTAATAGATGTGGGTTGGATTTGTTCTCATGGAAAGAAAGAGTATCATGTTCATTTATGAAGAAAAAGCCCATGAACCACTAAAATGCATAGAAATTCCCTTCCATTATTCTGTTTTCCAACTTTTTCAGAGCTGGGAGGGAGCCGCCCTTGTTGTTATATTGTTTTTTTAGGTTCCTTCTCATTTTCCATCAGTAATAAAGATATATACTAGGATTATTAGTGTTACTTTTCAATACATTTCCAACATTGCCCTTTTGGATATTTTGAGAGATAAAAAAGAGTTTATATTATTTAAAACAAGTAAATTCAAATAAATTTAAATAAACTAAATAAAATTGAAATGAACACATGACTAATCCTATTTATTTATTTCGACCATTTTGACACAAAAATAAAAATAAACTGACTCAAAATGAATAAAAATCAGACGCAAAAGTGTTCGAAAAATTAAAATGAATGCACCAAAATGATTAGTGCAAAATAAACTTATTGGAAAAATACAGCTTTTCTTTTAATTTTGAAATAAATTTTGACCAGTTAAACAGGCTCGAGCTGATCAAAAAGTTGCCAAAAAATTAGTTGAAAAATAAATCGAGCATACCAGATTAAACTATGCGAAACGTAGATTAAACTATTCGTACACTGATTTGACGCACATTCGTCGATTAATTCAATCGGTTTTCCTGTAGATCCGAAAAAATTATTTCGACTGATATTCTAGGTACTATGCGGTATGGAATGCATGGTATGCTATGTAGAGATGCAATAGCTATGATGAATATATTGAATCAGCGATTCAGGGTCAAAATTGGGGTGTGACAGTTGCCCCTATTTAAGTATCTTCAACATGAGAATATGAAGTAGTACACTTTTCATATGATCATAGTGGGAGATAGTTAAATACTAAGAAGACCCGGATTTTGATCCTGAAATGCAAATGATATGATATGATATGAGATGCTATGAATGTATGAATGACTCGTTTTTTTTTTTGGTTTGCTAGGGATATGAACAAACATAAGATAAACCCTAGCATGAAGCTTTATAATGGATGCAGAATGAAATAAAGATCTATGCGATAATGTTGGAAGCATGTGGTAAAAGTGGCCCATAGAAAGAAAAAAATAAGGGTAGAAATTCAATGGGGATAACAATCCTGCTGGGGGAAAGACAACTGAGGAATATGCAAAGAGATTTTAACAACATGTTCATACATGACCTGGAAACACTGGAATATTAAAAGACTTTTCAACAACAGGTTCAAACATCACCTGACAACAGTTAAATATTCAAAGAATGCTCAATTAACAGGTTCATACATTACCTGACATCGTTAGGGAACATACAAAGAATGTTTAAACAGTTGGTTCAAACATTGATCTGATGACAGCCTGAATATCTAGGAAAGTTTAGTCAACAAGGTCATACATGACCTAACAACACTGGAAAAAAATCAAAGAATCCCATCAATAGGTTCATACAAGACCTAACCATTGGAATATTCAAAGAGTTTCAATAACAAGTTCGAACATGACCGGATAATGCTGGGGGATATCAAAAGGTTCCATCAACAAGTTCAAACATGACTTGATAATACTGGAAAACATACAAAGAAAGTTCCATCAACAGGCTCATACATGACCTGATATCATTGGAATATACAAAGCATTTCAACAACAGGTTCAGACATGACCTGTCAATACTTGGAAAATTCAAAGCGTTTAAACAGAAGGTTCAGACATGACCTGACAATACTAGAAAATCAAGGAAAGTTCAATCAATAGGTTGATACATGACCTCAACATTAGGATATTCAAAGAAAGTTTCACTCACAAGTTCAGACATGACCTGACAACACTTAGTAAAAACCAAACAGAGTTTTATCAATAGGTTCATACATGACCTGACGACACTGGAAAATTCAAAGGAAGTATATCCGCAGGTTCATGCATGACCTGAAAATTATGGAGGTTTCACGGATATTTTAACCATAGGTTCATACGTGACCTGACAACACCAGAAAACCCAAAGAAAACTTCAACAATAAGTTCATACATGACCTGAGAATATTGGAAAACATACAAAACAAGTTTCATCAATAGGTTCATACATGACCTGACACTTTAGAATACATATGATAATTCTTGAGATTTCTCATAAGAAATTCATCTGATCAAAGATTTTGGAGATTCCTAATAGGGAATTTATACAAAACAAAGATAAATGGGAGTCTTCTTATAAGTAGATCATCCCAACAAAAGGCTACGATGATTCTTTACAAAGAAATCAAACAAAACCAACATCATTGGAGTTTTCTAACACGAAAAACCTCCAAGCTTCTGGGGATTCCTCAAGATGATGAGTCATGCATGACTTTCACGGAACCACCAGGAAAGACAGGGTAATCAAACTCTCAGTATGTGCCAACAACAATTGGACTTTGACCGTAAGCTTTAGTAAAATAATCACTAGCAACAACGGAGTTTGCCAGCAACAACTGGACTTGAAATGATGTTGGCGACAACCAAACTTCAGATACCAATCACGAATATATTTACAAACATAGTGACAGTGATGCCAACAACAATTGGGTTTAAAATGAGTTCTAGTAACAACTGAGCTTGGAATATTGCCTAGTGACAACTGAATTTTAGGAGACACCAATAATGCTTGAAATAATGTCAGGTAATGACATAGAGGTTCTGGAAGTACGTAAGAACAAAAATGACATGGCCAGGAATTCATCGGAGAGTAAAAGAAATAAATTCTAGAAATGCATCAGAATTACAAGTGATATTCTGGAAATACATCAGAATACAGACATATCTGGTAATACATCGAGGAAATTCTGGAAATACATCAGAATACAAGACAAACATATTTGAGAATACATCAGATAGGTAGGCAAACATCTGGAAACACAACAGACAAGTTATGGAAATACATCAATAAACAAAGGAGTAATCCAGAAATTCATCGGATGAATCAAAAAGGAATTGAACCTCATGGACAAAAAAATTTTGATAGGTGCCAACTGAGTTGGACTTGAAAATGACTGAAAAAATCGAATGATGGTTTAAGGGCACCAAAGAAAAACTGGAGTTAGAGGTCAAATGATATAGGATCAACAACAAGACCTGAATGAATGCAAAATGAGCATGGAGTACATTTCGTCTATGCATGATTTTAATTTGTTTTTATGCATGATATATGAATGATCATGATATGAAAACGCTGTCACTTGAGTGGACTGGGAGTTTGTAAAGGCTTTTTATGATTCCTCAAAACTGAGAACTCAACCAAATATTTTGCGATAGATGTTATCAAAGGAGAATTCTATCAAGCTTGACAGCCACAACTTAGCAAATGAGATCCTTTTGGAGGATTAATGAATTGTGCTAACATAATTTTTGAGCACTCGTCTTAAACTCAATAGTTGTTGACGTACAGCAGAATTTGTTTGAGTAGTTTTAAAGCATGAATGGGGTTTTCCCCTTTGTGGCTCATCTTGCCCCAGTCTGTTGGGTCTTTGAAAATGTTCACCTTGAAAGTGAGTTTGAAATAGCTTGACATGAGACAATCTCGAGATGGCCTGCCCCAATGTTTGAATACTGCAGTGATTTGAACTTGATTAACCAAAACTTGGAATGGTAAACTTCTGATTGATTGTCCTTGGATAGTTGGACTCAATGGGCTTCTAAGGTGGCTTGCCCCAATCCGAGTCTTGAAGAATATTACTCTTGGCTAATTGACCCTTGGGGTGATTGGCTCAGATTGACTGATACTCAAAGTGATTTCCCCTGACTGGACTTCTTTCACTTTATCAAGTTCCTCAATAGTATATTGTTGGAATTTCTTTGATGCTAAGTGTTGACTTGCAAATAAGATTGTTCATTCAAAAAATGGTAATTTTAATGTAGTTCTTATGCAAAAATTTGAAATCAAAATTTATTGATATGAACAAGTGAAATACATCGAACGAGTCACTGATAAGAGCACAATGATGATCTAGTCATTCACAGTGTGCAAGATGGCGTGATCAAATGATTAACAAAGATCGTTTAGAGTCAGGTTGACACAATCTTGTTGTAGTATGCTTTCAAAATAGACCCTGCCTCAATTAGGTCTTTTAAGGGTTGTAACGTGGTCTGGTTCACGGTTTGTTTTTAAACAAAAGGATATAAGGCTCAAAATTTAATTTTTATCTACCCCTTCTTCTTGATGATCTCTAGTTCCTAAGTTCAGTTAATTCGATACACACATTCGACTTCGAAGGTGTGATGGTGAAGATGAGGATTCAAGATGACATTTTCTTGAAATGGCAATCACCTTATTTTGTTTTTGTTGAGGATTTAGTGACCTCTTTTGATTGATTTTCTTTATCCCTAATTTTTCCTGGACCGCTTCTTTGAAGCTTTCGGTCCATTGGGATGCCCTGATTTTTGCCTAAGTCATTTTTGAGGTGTTTGACTTAGCGGGCTCTTCTTTTTGAAAGGTGGAGACTGTCACATTATTGGTGGATAAGGAATAACCACTATAATTTTTTTCACTTTTTAATTTCTTCGACACTTCAAGATGTGTTCAAAGAGTAATGTGTGGTTGAAACTCTTTAAGTGGGATGTTTCCTCTTGCAATGCAAAGTCAGATTAACTTAACAAACTACCCTGCCCCTGGTTAAGATTAAAGGTTTTAGTTCCGAAAGAAATACTAACTTCAAGGCTCAAAGTGGTTGACTAGGGACTAACTCCTTATCTCTCCGGTGTTTGGGGATTTAAAACAATGCCTCACATCATCGGTAAGGTTTTCTTCAAAAGCATATCAAAACAATATCAGGTGTTTCGTTTTTGTCATCCTCCTTCCAATCTTTGTTAACACAACGGTTTGAGAAACAAAAGTGAATGAGAGGAGTATTTTTGTTTTTAACATAAATGAAAAACGAGTGAATACAAATGAATTAATTCAAAAGATGCATAAACAACAATGCTTAAAAGCAATTAACAATCAACATGCAAGGAAACTACAAAAGAAATGCTAAAACAACCAAATGATTGCCAGCTTTAGGGAATTGACTTCTTCAAACTTGATCCTTAACTTAGGGGGACACCCCTTGAGATCTTCGCACTTATCCGGCCGATACGTTAACAATCATCACCAAGCTTCCGTCTTGAAAGGCTATGTACTTGTTGTCAATCAACTGTTGTACTTTGGCTTTGAAAGTGATGCAGTCTTCGATTAAATGCCCTTCTGATCCGGCATGATATCCATATTGCACATTTGGGTCATACCCGGGTGGGTAAGGTTGTGGAACCGGATTAAGAGACTTGGGAACCACCAACGAGTTTTGAATCATAGGCTGTAAAAGTAGGCTATATGTCATGACGATTGGATGACGAGGATCGTTTCTTCTTTCCAAGTTACTTTGGGGCCTACGCTGATTTTGATGTTAATTTCGATATCTCGGGCTTTGGGCTTGTTGATTTGGGTAAGGAGCAAACCAGGATTGTTTGTAATGAAGACCAAAAGGTAGTGTTTGCTGGTATGGCACTTTGGGCATTGCTAACTGCTCATTTTCAGCCACTTGAAGGTTGGGATCAACAAGCTTTTTGACATTGACACGATGATCGTCAAATTATTTTCCTTCAATATTGTCGTTGAACGCAACCGTCTTGGATCCACTACTCACTTCTCCTTTTCTTTCGTTGGTATGGGTCGTGACATTGGAAATATAAGGTGATATCTCAATGCTCTTACCAGGAAACAATGATATCTCATTAGCCACATCCTTGACCTCTTCCTTGTGGTACAAAACCTTGAGGGGTTTCAGGGGTCCTTTCCCTTTCTCATTACATGGCCCAGAAATCAAGATATATGTACCTGAGCTTTCCTCCTTGAGTGTTGGTGACCTTATGTCAATCAATCTTTGCAGCGTGAGCTTAAAACTCTTGCATTCCTCGATGGAGTGCCCAATTGTTCCAGTATGGTATCCGCATTTGATCTTCGGGTGATCTTCTTCAAAGACTAAGCTATTTTTGTTAATCAGTTCTCGTACCAAGGCTTTCAGTGATAAGCAAGAATCCAGGTCATGTCCCACTTCCCTTTTATGGAATTCACATGTTGCATTTGGATTGTACCATAGCAGGTATGGTGACGTAGGTGTGAGAGCTCGAGGGGTCACCAAAGCGTTTTGGATCAGTTGCGGGTAGAGCTTGCTATATGGCACTGGAATCGTGTCATTGTGGTCTTTGTTCCTGTTGTTTTGATTCTGATTTTTGTTCTGAATCTGACTTCGGGGATTTTGAGGAGGAATGGCCAGAGGATGTTGATGACGGCATCTTGAGGGAGGGTCATATATCGGTAGATGAGGAGTTTCCACATAGAATTTCCCTTGACTTAGGGTAATACCAGATAGACGTGGAGCAGTAGCTCCCTCTGCTGTAATAATAGGTATGTGATGACCCTCTTTTCTCAATAAGACTTGCAGGGTTTCCATGACCCATCTGATTTTGCTCTTCAAAAGATTGAGTTCCTCTTCTAATGCTTCTTGACTTTTCCTTAGCTCGTCCATCATCTCATGAGAGACGGTTCTTTATTCTAAACGTGTTTCAGGAATCACTTTGCTGATCATGGACAAAGGATGGATGAGTTATTTTTTTGTATTTTCGAAAAATGACATGCAATGCATGAGGATGAATGCAGATGCAATGGTATATGAATGGATGGAATTCATTTTTTGTTGTGCTTTGGTATGCAAATAAAATGCAATGCAGGTAGTTAGGATATGGGATAACACGAGTAACTCATAACACCCTACTAGGGAGGCTCCTTGATAGATAGTTCTAGGCTTTTTCTCATAAAATCACTCACGGGATAGTTTCTACATTTTTTATAAGGTTCCCAGGGTCATTGATCATAATCGTATCAACATCATGCAACAAGCTAGCCGCTTTATGACAAGAGTGATTAGACGTCTCTTCTGAGCGGGGTTTTGATGTTGGGTGCAACATGGAGAGACCCTTGGACTCATGGACCCTTCATGAATCAGCGTCATGCGACAAGCTAGCTATCTTATAACGAGATCTACAAACAGGTCTACTCTAGGGGAGTCTTCATGCTAGGAACGCAAGGAGTGGCCCTTGGGGACTAACACTACACAACTTCCAATTTTAAACTTATGTGTTCTCTCTTCTTTTCCAAAGCTCGGGCGTAGAGCTTTATTCATGATATCAAAATCCCAAAGCCCACACACACATATATATATTATATATATATATATATATATATATATATATATATATATATATATATATATATATATATATATATATATATATATATATATATATATATATATGTGTGATAAAGCAAGCATAAAGGAAACCATATACAACGAAAAGAAGAAACAAACAAAGTTAACACACATACAAAAACCTAACTAAACTAGGGTTGACTCGCTTAGGAGATGTTCCTGTCCTTAGCAGAGTCGCCATCTATCGCACCTCAAAAAATGAGATCACGACCTAACGAAGCGCAATCGCACGCTCGCGGGATGGATTGAACAGAGCCGCCATCGAACTTTATTTATTCCCAAAGAGGGAAAGGGAAAATATTGATAAAACCCCTAAAAGAAAGGATAAGATATGGTCATTGTAACCAATATCTGAGTTCGGGAGTCGGTTACGCAAGGGGAAGGTATTAGCACCCCTCACGTCCGTTGTACTCAACGGGAACCATCTAGTTAGTTTCGATGAATGTTAGTGTGTTGCTAGTTTCTAATCTTCTACTTATTTGGGATAGGAAAGAGAGAGAAGAGAAATGTTTTTGAATTTTTATTAATGAGAGAAGACCTAAAAAGGTTTTTATTATTAGGCGTCTGAGAAAGTAATTAAACCTAAATTTTTTATTAATGGGTCTGACAAGATTTCACAATCCTGCTCCTACATATCTTCGGATGCAATAGAGAATTCAAGGCTTACGTAGTTCTGGGTAGAAAATGTTTGTTTGTTTGTCGATTTTAGCGAAAGTTATATTGTATTAATCGATGAAAAACATTGTTTTACCCAAAACAGATGAGGAGCGGACGTATACCACACATCGAATGGATTTACAAATCAACAATCGAAAAAATGTCACTTATCTCAACTCAACAATTATGGACTAAGCATTGTTTTACATCACCTTAAGACAAGATGTCTTTCTTTTATGAAAAGGTTTTAAGATCAATCGCACGACAAAAAAAAGAAGTTTGATGCGTTGGATGTATTTTATAGATGAATGACAAATGTTTGATGAGAACGAGACCTAAGTCTCAGGATCAATCAATTGGGGTTCCACCGGAATACTAGATTCCAATGGTCCTTTTTCATTCAAATTAAAGAAAATTGTTTGATGGGCAACAAACGCTTGATAAGAATCAATTGTTCAAAGAGTTGCGCCAGAATGCTTGATCCCAACTGTCCTTATTTTGTCCAAGTTGATTTAAATGTTTTGAGAGCGAAAGAAAAGAATGAATGATTATCCCAAGATGCGTGCCTCAGGACCAAACTCGTTTGAGGGTTCTACTGGAATGCTAGATTCCAACAGTCCTCTTTTTTCGTGTTTGTTTAGAAAAATAATTTTAATATTATGTTTGATTTGTGAAATGGTTGAAAATAAATTCTATTTATTTTGAAATGTATTTTAAAATTTAAATGAAAATGAGAAATGTTAGTATGATTATTTACACGTGAGGGTATGCACATGAACTATATAGTTAACTGACTTAACACAAATGAAATCGATTAAATAATTAATCAAGTAAATCACTTAGAAATTAAAAAACAATTAATTAAATAGAATCTAATTAAAAAAAAATCAAATAAAATCGAATCAATTAATTAAAAAAAAAAAATTTAATAATAATAATAATAATAATAATAATAATAATAATAATAATAATAATAATAATAATAATAACAAGAAGAAGGGTGCATAAATTACTCCAGTAACTAGGCCCAATTAGAAAACTTACTTATATATTAAATGATAAATATTTAAATAAAAATAAACTAAATGAATAAAAGAAAAGAAAAAAAATAACATAAATAAATAAAAATTAAAAATTCAAGTGAGTAACTTCTCTCTCCACGAATGATACTAGTGCATCTTAAGTGCAAACTTAATAGTTACAATAAAAATGTTTGACTTTCTCCTTAAAAAAAACACATTAAATTAACAATTAATTAAAAATAAATCCAAAAAAATAACAACTTATACAACCATCCTTCTCTCTCTTTTTTAGTCCTCATTTTAACATATAAAGAGATATAATTACTTAATTAATAATTATTATTAAAAAAAACTTAATTAATAATGACCAAATAAATCTTGACCTTTTCAAACTTAACGGGCCTCACAAAGAAATGGATAAGTATTAATCATTAAAAAAAATCATAAATAAAATATTAAAATAAATTGGAAATCAGATATTTTGAGAAAAAACGTTCTCATCCTCTCTCTCCCTAATTATTATTTTCCTCCTCTCTCAAACCCACATCATCTCCCCATTCATGAAATTAGAAAAAATATTTTGCTGAAAAAATGAGTTTATTTAAAACAAAGCAACAATAACTTCAACAAAATTTCAAAATAAAATATAACAGTGACTTCTCTTTCTTTCCCAAAATAAGCAAATTCTCTTTCTCCCCAAAATGCAAACAAAACAACAGTGACTTCAACAAAAATTCAAAATCTCTCAACTCTTCTTAAAAATTAATATTCAACAAAACACAATATTAAAAGTGATAAAGAAAATCTACCCCTTGGAAAGATAGGAGTTGAAGCGTGAGAGGTCAAAAGTTATGCGACGGCGGTTTTGAAGCAGCTTGCTGTTGTGGTCGACTGTGGTTCGTGTACGATTCTGCATTATACTAAGAAACCAATGCAGTGAAGTGAACGCTGAAAAATGTAATAACTCATTGCAATGAATAATAGTGTTGAAACATGAGGCTTAGTTTAGAAATGCAAAGGTAGACTGTGAAGGGAGGGATTTGAAGGTTGTATGAGTTTATATGGTAGTGTGAGGTTTATGAGTTTATAGTATGAAGGTTTAATAGATGTGGGTTGGATTTGTTCTCATGGAAAGAAAGAGTATCATGTTCATTTATGAAGAAAAAGCCCATGAACCACTAAAATGCATAGAAATTCCTTTCCATTATTCTGTTTTCCAATTTTTTCAGAGCTGGGAGGGAGCCGCCCTTATTGTTATATTGTTTTTTTAGGTTCCTTCTCATTTTCCATCAGTAATAAAGATATATACTAGGATTATTCGTGTTAGTTTTCAATACATTTCCAACATTGCCCTTTTGGATATTTTGAGAGATAAAAAAGAGTTTATATTATTTAAAACAAGTAAATTCAAATAATTTTAAATAAACTAAATAAAATTGAAATGAACACATGACTAATCCTATTTATTTATTTCGACAATTTTGACAAAAAATAAATAAACTGACTCAAAATGAATAAAAATCGGATGCAAAAGTGTTCGGAAAATTAAAATGAATGCACCAAAATGATCAATGTGAAATAAACTTATTGGAAAAATACAGCGTTTCTTTTAATTTTGAAATAACTTTTTACCGGTTAAACAGGCTCGAGCTGATCAAAAAGTGGTCGTAAAATTAGCTGAAAAATAAATCGAGCATATCAGATTAAACTACGCGAAACGTAGATTAATAAAGCCGATGTCTGGAAGCTTGATTTTAAAAATTTCCGTACACTGGTTTGACGCACATTCGTCGATTAAGTCAACAGGTTTGCGTGTAGATCCGAAAAAATTATTTCGACTGATATTCTAGGCATTATGCATTATGGAATGCATGATATGCTATGTAGAGATGCAATAGCTATGATGAATATATTGAATCAGCGATTCAGGGTCAAAATTGGGGTGTGACACATCTGAAATCTACATACCAGAATTTCAATTGGTATCAGACCAGGTATCTTGCTCTGTTTCTGGGTGAGATCCGAGGAAGATACTTTCTGGTACCATGGAAGGAGGATATGTTAACTGACTACCCATCTTAGATGGCACCAACTATGACTATTGGAAGGTGACATTCCTAAAATCTATGGATATCAAGACTTGGAAAGTTGTCATCAAGGGTTAGGAACATCTTGTTGTGAATGACAAAGATGGTGTAATACCTCAAAATTTCCCCCCCTCATTCATGCATTCATTTTTAGGTCATTTAACATTTTATATTGCATTTCATCATGACAATCGGAATTAGATCCAAGAAGTTTGAATATCATCCAAGACACTTTGTGGGTCCTATCTGGGTGATCAGTCAACACAAGGGAATTGCTTGAGATACTTCCAACATGTTCAAATGGGGTCTATTCATCAGTCAAAACGCTAATCTCGAAGGAGAAAAAGTCTGTGCCTGAGCTGTCATGCTCGCTAGGCGAGCAGAATGGTTCGCTTAGCGAATCTGAACTGTCATGCTCGCTAGACGAAGCGCACGCGTTTTAAAATATAACAGAAAATCCTGGACTTGGACCTCTCTAATTTGAGCCCACAAAGCCACGAAAATCAGGTTATAAATTATGGACTTCCATCTCCCAAAAAACCCTGGGGGAAAAATAGTGAGAGAAGAGCTGACATAATTCAGAGCAGCCTCCGGACATTGAAGGGAACTCATCTGCAAAGAACCAATTCCCTCTCATATAAACCCTAAGATTGTTCTGCAAACCCAACGGTGCAATTCAATTTCATTCGATCTCTCCAATCAGGTTTGCCTTATTCCCATTATTCTATGCCTTCAATTTGAAATTTCTAAATGTATGAGGTATTATGGTGAATTTGAAAGAGTGGGTATCGTTCGGTTTTGCCCACGGGTTTAGATATGCATGAATGTGTAAAACAATGCCTTGAATGTTTGACCACTTAACTTCTGAAATCGTACAGTTACCAATGGAAAACCCAGAACCCGCAGGCATTCGCTAGCCGCATCGCTAGGCGAGCCTGCAGCGAAGCTTCTCTAAGCGAAGCAGTAGCGATCGTGACAGTAGCTGTTTTTCTTGTTTGCTCTCTAACCTGTTTTGTGTTGTTATGACATGCTTTCTATTGCATCCGTGCACTGTTTACCTAACACTGTTGTTGCTTTGATTCTTCTGTTTGGTGCAACTCTTGATTGCACCCCATCTTGTCACTCTAACCTGTTTGTTGAGTTTTTTGTGAGGGCTCACATGACTCCTGAAAGGATAGCTTGCTTGGCATTCCACTTTATTTGTGGGATACCATTTGGAGATTTATTTCGATTACCTGTATTGACTCGCTTTCTTTGATGGTGCCGGCTCGAGAGATCTCTGGGTTTCTTATTTCTTTAGTTGTTATTACTTCGGATCTTTATCCGTGTGGTAGACCTCTTGATCCCTTTATCTTTCCCGCATTTTACCGCTTTCTTAGCTGGAAGACCTCGATAGGAGGCAATGGTTTCTTTTGTTTGTTTACTTTTGTGCCCAAAGACCTCCAAAAGGAGGCACCAATGCTAAAGACCTCCACGAAGAGGCAATTGACGGATAAAAGGGATTAGTAATCAATCCCCCGTTATTCAGTGTGTCGTTCTTTATGCTCGCACTACGTGCTGATGCTTCAAAACAAAAGCCCAAGATATTTTGTCCGGTCAGTCAGTGGAGAGGGTTCCACCTTTCTGAATCCCCACTTTTTGTCATGAGCTCACCCTGTCCAGGGTTAAGAGCTATGAGGTCTTATCCTCATTACCCTTTTGATCTGCTCACCCTGACGTTCAATATCAGTGGTTAAGAGCCCATTTGATTACCTATTCCATGGCTTATTTGTCGAGGTTGATATGACCCCTCTTGACTAAAGCCCTACCCATGTAGGTTTGAGCCCCCTTGGTGGCATTTTACTTTATGCATGTTTGTTTTGTATGGTGTGATCGTCTCCCCATAGGATTGCTAGGCTTCGTATAGTCTCTCGTTTGCATGTCAATTAAGGTAGCACTGTTCCTTCGTCTAAGACTTCCTTTTTTGCATGAGCATTCCTAAAACCCAAACAAACTCATTGATTTTTCTTCTCCTAAGAATACGTTAACTCCTTCTACTACAGGCGAGTAAGTCTCCAAAGGTCGAGCATCCGGTAGATTGTGTAGTAACGTCGTTCATCTAAAAAACACAACCCTTAACCCGTAGTTAGCCGAACTACGGTTTGCTCTGATTCTCATTCCATATGAGATACGTAGGCATAAGACGCGATGTCTTAGCGAGCACACTCCTCTTTAGCCCATAGGCAGCCGAGCTACGAAGACTCTGATTCTCATATCCAGATGAGATACGTATGCAGTGGATGCGATATTCGTTCGAGTCATTTTCTTTTGACCCCCTCTTTTAGTAAATAGTACATTAGATAAACCCACACCCTTTAGACAAGAACAACAAAAGTGGATCCCGTAGAGTACTACGGATGCGTAGGGGTGCTAATACCTTCCCTTCGCATAATCGACTCCCGAACCCAAGATTTGGTTGCGAGACCTTGTCTTTTCCTTTCCTTTTTCCAGGTTTACTTTGAGCGTTTCCTTTCCCTCCTTTGGGATGAATAACGCACGGTGGCGACTCTTCTGTCATTTCTTTCTCGCCGGTTGTTTTTTCGCATCTTCTTTTTCAGGTTGCGACAGTTGGCGACTCTGCTGGGGACCCTGGTTTCCCTAAGCGAGTCCCTCCTAGCTTTTGTAGGTTGTTTGTTTATTGGGTGTTCATTCTTTTGTACAGTTATTTATTTATCTGCTTTATTTTATTGCATTGTGTACATATCATAGCTGTGTCTGTTGGCTCTGTTGGTTTGTTTGTTGGGATGGGATGTTCTATGAGAGATAAGCCCATTACCCAGGCTTGAGTGTACACACAGGTTTTAGAGTGGATAGTCATGAGGCTTGCGTGGCGTGTTGCTACGTTAAGTCGTTCATGAAGACCCACATCCAGACGAGGTTTCTTTTGGATATATTCTGTCCTATGGGTGTTCCATAACGGCAGATGTTCCTCTAGAAATCATCGACTCTGGTGACCATTTCCCGAGAACTCAGTCGAGGCCTCTCCTCCGAGACGTGATTATGTTAGCTCTGGTGGGCGCATTCTCGCTGATCAATCTGAGGACCCCGAGACTAGGAACTTGCTATTAGGTTGTCCTGTTGAGGGGAGTCAATGGAGGTCTTTTATCCCGTAATAATGCCAAACCTTCAATGGTAAACGTATTATTCTCGACTGAAGGGCCGAAGCTGACAAACTTCTGTTCTTAGAACCTACCTGTCGCAACCTGAAAAATACAGTGTGCAAAAAAAACAACCGGCGAAAGAAAATGACGGAAGAGTCGCCACCGTGCGTTATTCATCCCAAAGGAGGGAAAGGAAACACTCGAAGTAAACCTGAAAAAGGAAAGGAAAAGACAAGGTCTCGCAACCAAATCTTGGGTTCGGGAGTCGGTTATGCGAAGGGAAGGTATTAGCACCCCTACGCATCCGTAGTACTCTACGGGATCCACTTTTGTGGTTCTTGTCTAAAGGGTGTGAGTTTACCTAATGTGTTTATTTATTAAAAAGGTTAAGAGAAATGGAAATGACTCACGTGGATGTCGCATCCACTGTATACGTATCTCATCTGAATATGAGAATCAGAGTCTTCGTAGCTCGGCTGACCTATGGGTTGGGGGGATGTGTGCTCGCTAAGACATCGCGTCTTATGCCTACGTATCTCATCTGGAATGAGAATCAGATCAAGCCATAGTTCGGCTAACTACGGGGTTATGGATTGGGTTTTGGACGAACAACGTTACTACGCAATCTACCGGATGCTCGACCTTTGGAGACTTACTCGCTTGTAGTAGAAGGAGATAACATGTTGCTTTGGGTTTTAGGGTTTGTTCGCGTTGTAGTAACGCACATGCAAAAAGGAAGTCTTAGGCGAAGGAACAGTGCTACCTTAATTGGCATGCAAACGGGGGACTATCCGAAGCCTCGTGTCCTATGGGGAAGCGATCACACTACACAAAACATGTATCTTAAAGTAAAATGCCACCAAGGGGCTCAAACATTGCCTCCTATCGAGGTCTTCCAGCTAAGAAAGCGATAAAGTACAAGAAAGGGAAAAAGATTACCACACGGATAAAGATCCGAAGTTACAGTAATTAAAGGATTAGCAACCCTGAGATCTCTCCAGCTAGACCATCAAAGAAAATCAGTCAATACGAGTAATCAGAATAAGCCTCCGCATGGTATCCCTGCAAGAGTATGTGAGTCCTCACAAAAACTCGACAAAAGGTTAGACAAGCAAGATGAAATCTAGGGAAAACAATGCCATGGAAGCACAAGACAGGTTAGAACAAAACAGAACAAAAAGCAAATACTGTCACGTTCGCGACTGCTTCGCCTAGCGAAGGCTTAACGAAGTTTCGCTATAGGCTCGCCTAGCGAAGCGGCTAGCGAAGGCTGCGGGTTTTGGATTCCTCCTTGATAACAGTTCGATCTCTATGATCCGAAACCCTGTGGTATCCATCTCATAAACGAAAACGATTAAAACATTCAAGGTATTGTTACACATTCATGCCTATTCGAACCCGTGGGCAAAACCTGATATCACCTCATACGTTCATAATATTCAAATTCAAGGCGTAAAGTAATAGGAACAAAGGCATACCTGATGAGAGAGACTGATTAAGATTGAATGGTACGGCTGGATCTGCAAAGTAATACTAGGGTTTGTGTGAGGCGGAGTGAACTTCTCAGAGCTTCCTGAAGGTTGCTGCAGAGTAGTTCCTAGGTCTCTTTCTCCAGTCTCTGGTCTTTTCTGTTCAGCCAGTGTTCACCCCTTATTTCATTGACCACTCTGGTATTTATAGACCAAATTTCGCAGCTTGTGGGCTTTGAATGAGGACAGCTCAAGCCCAAAACTTTTCTGTTATGTTCTGCAATACGCGCCCTTCGCCTAGCGAAGGATCTGCTCGCCTAGCGAGCATGACAGTACTCTTCGCTAGGCGAAACATCTGCTCGCCTAGCGAGCATGACAGCTCAGCAGCAGATTCTTGCTTCTTCAGACTTGGTGATTTTCACGGTGAATGGGCCCCATTTGGACTTGTTGGTAGTATCTCAAGTCTTTTCCTTGTGTGGACTGACCATCTAAATAGAACCTGCAAAGTGTCCTGGATGATGTCCGAGCTTCTTGGAGCTAATTCCGATTGACATGATGCAATGTGGTATGAAATGCTAAATGACATAAAAAGTGAATGCATGAATGAGGAGGGCAAATTTTGGGGTGTTACAGCTGCCCCTATTCAATCAACTGGAGACCCGGAAAGAAGATGGCAGCGGCTTTCGTACTTTCGAGGTATCAAGGGATTGAATACAATAAAAGCCCAAAAATTTGCACTGAAGTGAAGTGAAGTAACAATGCCTGTCAGAATCGGCAAAGAGGTGGTCTTGAAAGAAGAATCCGTCTGATACGGTGAAAGTCCGTCTGAATACCGACAAGGAATGTTAAACTGGATACCAAAATAAATGGTAACACAGAAATAACCATGGCCTGAATGCCGCTCATCAGTCTGAATACTGGCCTGAGCGCCACTTCGGTCTGGATACCGGAACACTGGCCTGAATGCCACTTCGGTCTGGATACCGGAAAACTGGCCTGAACGCCACTTCGGTCTGGATACCGGAACACTGGCCTGAACGCCACTTCGGTCTGGATACCGGAAAACTGGCTTGAACGCCACTTCGGTCTGGATACCGGAAAACTTCATGCCCGTCAGCATCGGCAGAAATAGGGAAGGATAATAAAGGCGGCGCATGGGCCAATGACACTTGCTGGGGATAACCAAGGTGAGTCATGAACAATTTTCAGTCTGAGTACTGGAAACAACTTCTAGCTTATCACTTGGGATACCGAGAATGTTTTATGCTTACATGCGTATGTTTGAATTTTTTTAATGGCGTAATGCTCCATGAAAATGGAAATGCTACGCGATTTGGGAGAATGCAATGCAATATGATTCTACATGCAGGGATGCAAAATGCTGGGTAGAATGCCAAGCTGAGGCAAGGGGATCTGCTGGGGAAATGATCACCATCCTTTGGGCTCTAGCAAGGCTGCTGGAGATGCACAGCGCAAAGAGATATGTGGGGAAATGACCCGCCACACGGTGCTCTAGCGATGATGAAATGCCGAGATTCTGCCTGGGGAGATAACGACACTGAAAACCTGCTGTTGGGGAAAGCGATAATGGTTCTGGCAACCACGATCTGCGAGAGATGACTCAGGGGGGAAGCAAACACTGATACGGTACCGAGGTTCTGCTTCACAGAAAGAAACCATGGATCTGGCATTGGGATTATTGATCTGGCCTCGAACTCTAAGGAGTAGCCGATTCTGCTGGGAAGATACAGTCTGGCACTGTCAACTCCGCTGGGGAGTGTATGTCCTGAAACAAACGCTTGGGGAAGTACAGTGGTGAGAACCTGCTGGGGATTGAAGAATCCAACACTCTGATCAGCTCTGCAGGGATAAGACACCGAATTCGTCTGTTGGCGACCTCACTAGGGAAGATATTCACGATCATCTGCAGGGGATTTTAAGGAAATGCCCCGAGGGTATCTGTTCTGAATAGACGATCCAAAGCACTTAAAATTTACAGCAATTTTAAATGTTTATTAAGCATGTACCTGTAAAGCCCTTATGTGTCATGATGCAATGTTTATCAAAAATTCGGACGTCATTTTTGCAAACAAAACAGTAAAATGGAAATGAAAACAGAGATATACTGAATAACATGATTTTATTGATTGAATGGCCTCTGAATAGGCATTTACATCAGAAAGCAATCCCTGGAAAGAGGTAATCGCACAAAAGATAAAAACAGAAATTAATCTAATGGCAATGTGAAATGGATTTCTATTGGGTTCCAATTCTGCTATGACTTGCCCGTCTTCAAGATCCTCCAATTGGGTTCCAATTCTGCTATGACTTGCCGCCTCCACAGCGTCGTTCATCTTAGGGCGGTAAGGGGAAGAATTGTGATGCTGAATATTGAAGTTCTGACACAACTCCTTCATCATTTTGTTGTT
This sequence comes from Lathyrus oleraceus, assembly GCF_024323335.1. Classification (NCBI taxonomy): domain Eukaryota; kingdom Viridiplantae; phylum Streptophyta; class Magnoliopsida; order Fabales; family Fabaceae; genus Lathyrus; species Lathyrus oleraceus. Next base: position 370,387,287 of record NC_066583.1, on the reverse strand, counting down.
GAGATTAGAACCATTATCAGTAATGATTCTTTCGGGAATCCCATAGCGACAAATGATTTCTTTCTTGATGAAACGGGAAAACCACATGTCTGGTGACATTCGTGAACGACGCTGCTTCGACCCACTTGGTGAAATAGTCGATGGCAACAAGGATGAAGCGATGCCCATTGGAAGCTGTCGGCTCAATCTTTCCAATCATGTCAATGCCCCACATAGAAAACGGCCACGACGAAGACATCACATTCAGAGGATTCGGCGGTACATGCACCTTATCAGCATAAATCTGGCATTTATGACACTTCCGAGCATATTTGAAGCAATCTGATTCCATGGTCATCCAATAATAACCCGCTCTCAACAATTTCTTAGCCATTGCATGTCCGCCGGCATGAGTACCGAAGGAACCTTCATGAACTTCCTGCATTAACATGTCCGCTTCGTGTCTGTCCACGCATCTGAGCAAAACCATGTCGAAGTTCCTCTTATACAGCACATTGTCTTTGTTCAAGAAGAAACTGCCTGCCAATCTTCTCAAAGTCTTTCTGTCGTTGTTGGATGCCCCTGCAGGGTACTCTTCATTTCTTCAGAAAGCACTTGATATCGTGATACCAGGGCTTGTCATCGACTACCAGTTCAGCAGCAAACACATACGCGGCCCTGTCAAGGCGCATCACATCGATCCTGGGAGCATGGTTCCAACGAATTACCTTGATCATGGAGGATAGAGTAGCAAGTGCGTCTGCCATCTGGTTCTCATCACGAGGTATATGATACAATTTTATTGTTGTGAAGAAAGTCAACAGTCTTCTCGTGTAGTCTCTGTAGGGGACCAGAGTGGGCTGGAGAGTATTCCAATCACCATTCACTTGATTGATCACCAGAGCTGAATCTCCGAAGATGTCCAGAGTCTTGATTCTCAGATCAATGGCTTACTCAATACCCAAAATACAGGCCTCGTACTCAGCTTCATTATTTGTGCACTCAAAAGTCAAACGAGCGGTGAAAGGTATGTGGGAACCTTTCGGAGTTGTAATGACAGCACCAATTCCACTTCCTCTGGCGTTGACAGCCCCATCAAACAACAAAGTCCACTTTTCGTTTGGATCAGGTCCCTCCTCAACAACTGGCTCTTCACAGTCTTTCATCTTGAGGAACATGATGTCTTCATCTGGAAAATCAAACTTCATCGGCTCATAATCATCAATCGGCTGCTGAGCAAGATAGTCCGACAGAATACTCCCTTTGATGGCTTTCTGGGATGTATACTGGATATCGTACTCTGTCAGTACCATTTGCCAACGAGCCACCCTTCCGGTGAGAGCTGGCTTCTCGAATATGTATTTGATTGGATCCATCTTAGAAACCAACAAGGTAGTATGGTTCAACATATATTGCCTCAGTCGGCGAGCAGCCCAGGCCAAAGCACAGCAAGTTTTCTCAAGCTGCGAATATTTAATTTCACAGTCGGTAAACTTTTTGCTAAGGTAATATACGGCATGCTCTTTTCGACCAGACTCGTCATGCTGTCCCAATACACACCCCATCGAGTTCTCAGTCACTGACAAGTACATTATCAGAGGTCTCCCAGGAACTGGAGGTATAAGGATTGGAGGTTTCTGTAGATACTCTTTTATCTTCTCGAAAGCCCTTTGACAATCTTCATTCCACCTGATAGCCTGATCTTTCCTCAGCAATTTGAAAATTGGCTCACACGTGGTTGTTAGGTGAGAGATGAACCTTGCAATGTAATTCAACCTCCCTAAGAAACTACGGACTTGCTTCTCTTTTCTTGGCTCTGGCATTTCCTGTATCGCTTTTACTTTGTCGGGATCCACCTCAATCCCTTTTCCGCTAACAATAAAACCCAACAATTTTCCCGATCTCACCCCGAAAGTGCACTTGTTCGGATTAAGTCTCAGTTTGAATTTCCTCAAATGCTCAAACAGTTTCTGCAAATTCACCAAATGTTCTTCTTCTTTCTGAGATTTGGCAATCATATCGTCCACATAAACCTCGATTTCATGATGAATCATATCATGGAACAGAGTCACCATAGCTCGTTGATATGTTGCTCCGGCATTTTTCAGACCAAACGGCATCACCTTGTAGCAGAAGGTGCCCCATGGGGTTATGAAAGTTGTCTTCTCCATGTCTTCTGGTGCCATCTTGATTTGGTTATAGCCAGAAAAGCCATCCATGAAGGAGAATACCGAGAACTGAGCTGTATTATCCACCAAAACGTCGATGTGAGGTAATGGGAAATCATCTTTAGGGCTAGCTCTGTTCAGATCCCGGTAGTCGACACACATCCGTACTTTTCCATCCTTCTTAGGTACTGGGACGATGTTTGCAACCCATGGCGGATAATTGGTGACTGCTAGAAACCCTGCATCCAACTGCTTTTGCACTTCTTCCTTTATCTTGACAGCCATCTCTGGTCTTGTTCTTCTGAGCTTCTGCTTGACCGGAGGACAACCTTCTTTGAGAGGCAAGCGGTGTACCACGATGTCTGTGTCCAGCCCAGGCATGTCCTGATAAGACCAGGCGAAGATGTCAACGTATTCTCGCAGCAATTCAATCAACCCCTTCTTCACATTGTCTTCTAAAGCAGCCCCTATCTTGATTTCTCTTTTGGCGTCCTCAGTGCCAAGATTAATCACTTCAACAGACTCTTGATGCGGTTGAATAACCCTTTCCTCTTGTTTTAATAACCTGGTAAGCTCTTCAGGGAGTCCACAGTCTTTATCACCCTCTTCTTCAGCTTGAAAGATTGGATTTTCAAAGTCGAAACGAGCCATAGCAGAACCGTTATCAATAGGATCCGGTGACGTGCATCTGCATGAGTGATGGTATGTGCTTATGAGTGTGAAAGAAAAAAGTGGAAACTAAACAAAACATTGCCATTTTTTTTATTTTGAAAAAACTGCAAAAATAGAAAGACAGGGAACGAAATATTTGAATGCAAAAAGACGTCCTTTATTTATGATAAAAAAATGCAAGTGTCACATAGATGAGCCCTACAATGAGTCATTACGCCCTGGGCGGAACGTAAGACTTGGACATCCATGAATAAACGAAGAAAATTACTCCTTCAGAAAAGTGACTTGGACATCCATGAATAAACGAAGAAAATTACTCCTTCAGAAAAGTGACTTGGACAATCTCCTCAGAAGACCAATTGTTGATGACTTCACCCGGGATCCTCGGACGCACCCAGTTGTCAATGTCACAATCACTATCCCCATCTTCATTGTTGACCGCAGAGACCTCACTGGGAATCACAAAATTAACAGGAACAACATCTGCGAATTCATCAGTAGTATCTTCAAACACTTCTTCCTCAACCCCTTCCACGGACTCTTGGACAGACAAATCTTCAACCTGGAGGATACCTTTGTCGAGCAAGGCCTGGATACCCTGTTGTAGCTTCAAACAACCTCCACTCTGAGTGGCACAATCCAAACAATCCTTCCCACAACCGGGGAAAACATCGGCCTTCAGCAAGCATCCTTTGATATCCAACAATGGAGTCTTCAACTTTAACACATCCTTAATGGACTTGGCTTTTCCTTCCATCATATTAATGTTTGCACCACCATGCTGCGGTATGGGATTGTTGACGACATTAGGAGTCGGTGCAAGGTTGATGGCTTTTGAATCTATGAGGTCCTGAACTACGTGCTTAAAAGTTTTACAGTTCTCAATATTATGGCCAGGTGCCCCAGAGTGGAAGCTACACCTAGCGTTGGCGTCATAACCCACCGGAAGTCTACCAACAGGAGGAGCCAGAGTGCGCAATTGCACAAGTTATAGTTGTTGAAGACTAGAAAGCAACTGAGCGTACGACATTGGAAGGGTGTCGAAATGCCGGTCCATCATCCTTTGCCTCTGTTGATAAGCGGGTATGTTACCCGGTTGCTGCTGCTGTTGATACTGAGCTGGTTGACGTTGTGGTTGTTGTTGTTGTAGTGGTGCTGCAGCTGGAATGGTCACAGCCGCAACATACGGTTGCTGATGATAATTCTGAAAGTTACTCCTCCGGTTATCCCTGTTCTGATAAGAAGATATGGCATTTGCATCCCCTTCTCTCCTCTTTTGTCCCTGAATGAACGGCTTCTTCACCCCTGATGAGGATCCACCTCCACTCTGGCTCTTATAGGTCTTTAGGTAATTCTCCACCCTTTCTCCAGTAGAGACCACATCAGCAAAGTTGGAAGCATTACAACCTACCAGACGCTCCAAGTAAGGTCCGGGCAGAGTGTTCATGAACATGTTAGCCATTTCCTTTTCCAACATCGGAGGCTGAACACGGGAAGCTGTCTCCCTCCAGCGTTGAGCGTACTCTCTGAAGCACTCATTGCTTTTAAGAGACAGATTCTGAAGTTGAGTTCTGTCCGGAGCCATGTCTGTATTATACTGATATTGCTTCACGAAAGCCTCAGCCAAATCCCTCTAGCAACGGATGTGGGCTCTGTCCAGCCTCATATACCATTCCAAGGATGCCCCAGCCAGGCTGTCCTGGAAGAAGTACATAAGTAGCTTCTCGTCATCAGAGTATGCAACTATTTTACGGAAATAGGCTTACACGTGAGTTTTGGGGCAAGAGCTGCCATTGTATTTGTCAAATATCGGGACCTTGAATTTCGGGGGCACTCTCACACCTGGGACCAGCCCCAAGTCAGCAACATCTACTCCCAGAGGATTCTGTCCTTCCACTGCTTTCAACCTCTCTTCCAATCTTCTAAACATGGGGTCCGTGCCAAAGTCTTCCTGAAGCAAGGGGAACTGATCATCCTGACCATCCTGAATGGGTTGTTGATCTAGGTTGACATGCGGGATCGGGATAGGCCCCGGTCCATTGGGACCATTAGCCTCTCCAGCTGGAGGATCCGCCAATGTCTCCGGTTGAGTAATAGGGGGATCCCTCTGCACCAACAATCTAAGCTCCTGTTGTCCTTGAGCCACCCCTTGAACCAAATCCATGAATTGATTCATGCGAATCTTCATCTCGGCGAGCTCTGCTTGTAGGCTCTCCATCACTCTCTGTTGATTCCTTCGGGTACCGTATCGGTGAATGCCTGAGTCAGCTATCCTGCTAGTGGGACACCAAACAATATGAGAACACTGCAGCGGTACCTGTTATGCAAGATATGACAATGAATATGTAAATGCAATGCCATGTTTATCAAATCCAAAAGGTATTCTACCCCCTTGATTCCAGTCTCACATCAGGCGAATAGTGCAAGAAGACTGAATCATGGATAAACTTCTGAGATCAAGATGCAACAAAGGGAAACCAACATACAAATGAGTTCCAGGAAAGGGGCCTTAGACAAAAGTACATCAAAAGAGGATCCCCACAACAAGCCTGTGGATTATCACTACACAGCAACAAAACAAAAAGTAAAGGGAGGAACATAAACTAGGAATCAGCCTCCTGTATACAACCCATAAGGACTGCTCCTCACTTCATCCAGTAATGCCACCGTGTCGGGATGATCTGGAGATTCTGTCAAATGCCGGATAAGCAGATTCCTCTTGTGAATGATCCCATCCAGTTTGTTGATGTGCTCTCTGTAGTAATTCCCATCATCTTCTCCGAATACCTCTTCAAGTCTGGATTTCTTCAAACCTGCCAACACCTTGAGTTCTTCAATTTGTCCTTGAGCCTCATTGAGTTGATCTATGATGTAGCCATTAGTAGAATGGGCGCACAGAAGCTCATTGTTCTTCCCCTTCAGCAAAGTCGTCAATTTCTCTATCTGACCAGTCAGTTCGGCTACTGTCTCCTCCTCCTTTGCCTTCCGAGAAGTTGAAAATGCATCCCATTGCTCCTGCCACCCAGCTAATTTACCATGAGCATCTACTAACTGCTGCTTGACTCGCCTCAACTCAGAACTGGATGATCTCAAGGCTTCGTCTGTCTTCCTGAAGAAGCCCGCCTCCACAGCAAATTTCCTCCCTGCTTCCTTTTGCACTCTGACGGCTTCCCCCTTCTGATATTCTGCCTCCTGGAATTGATGCATACAGTCTTGCAACTTCTCACTTAACTCTGAGTTCTTGGTTTGAAGTCCCTCCATGGCACTCTTCAACTTGTCGTACTCCTCTCGGCTTACCATTGTTGACTGCTCAGGAGTAGGTGGATACAAAGGTTCTTCAATAGGGAACGGCAGACCAAACTCTTCGACTCTTCCTTGAAGCCATTCTTCATACCGAGGGTAAGTTCTACAATCTCCTTTTCCAAGGAAGGTTCTTCCTCTCTTGATCACCTTGAGCCAGGCCTCAGCTGCCTTACGGGATACCGTCAAATCAGGCGAAGAATGGAAAAACAGAGATTCTCCCACATCCTTTTCCAAAGGCGGAGTTCTTAAAGCATATCCAAACTGTCTAACTGCTAGAGAAGGATTATAGTTGATTCCTCCTCTTCTTCCTACCAACGGAACATTTGGGAAGTTCCCACAACTATGAATAATATCTGCCCGAAGCAAGCTCCGGTCGGACCACCAAGAAATGTCTTCAGCTCTCAACCCCATCAATCTCTTCGACCAAATCAACGAGTCCTTGACATTAACGAACACTCCTGATTTGGGTAGGTGAGAACTGAACCACTTATAAAACAAAGGCACACAACAATTCAACAATCCCCCTTTTCTATTCTTATTTCTGTGGTGCACTGAATGAAAGAAATCTCCTAGCAAGGTCGGTACTGGATTTCTCAACACGAAGAGGCGTATTGCGTCCATGTCCACAAATTTGGCAACATTAGGGAACAAGACAATCCCATACACACAAAGAGCCAACACAGCATTGAAACCCCTCTGGTTACCATCTTCCAGCTTCTTCTTTGCTTCTCCCAGTAAGAAACTCAGATGAAAACCACTAACTTCTCCCTTCTGACACATATTAGCCTTCCAGACTGATTCCTCCAAATATGTGGTTGAAGCAACCATGCTGAGATCGGGCAGAAACTCAGAACTGTAGAACAATAACTGTGACCTGATAGGAACTCTGAGAAAACTGGAAATCTCCTCCAGAGTAGGGACCAAAATATAATCCGGGAAAGTGAAACATCTCAGTGGAGGGTCATAAAACTGTAGCAGTGTGAATAGAGCGTCATGTTGATCTTTGGAAAGAAACGTGACGAAATTTAGAATCAAACTGTAATCCTCTCGGAATCCTTCTAGAGAACCAGGATCCATTAACTGCATCAACTGTTGGAGGGGCTCCAGACAGACCACTGGAAACTTGTAGGCAACAAGTCTCTTTCTGCCAATATCCATCTTAAGAGAACCAGAAAAACTCCGACTGGAATCAAGAAGAAGATGTAAACCCCCTTGAAATGGATAAACATGTGTTAAATGATATGAATGCAAATGATGTGATGATGTGAATGCAATGCAGTGGCATGTCAATCAGGATTGCTGTATCTGCTTGAACATCTGTCGGGTTACACTGTCTGAAGAAAAAACCACTGAGGAATATAATACAAGATCAAAGCTCTGCTCCAGAAAACCGGGTTGGTTGGAGGTTAAGGTTTCCTGAATTTAGCCCGCCCCTCACTGGTAGGTTCTAAGAACAGAAGTTTATCAACTTCAGCCCTTCAGTCGCGAATAATACGTTTACCACTGAAGGTTTGGCATTATTACGGGATAAAAGACCTCCACTGACTCCCCTCAACAGGACATCCTAAAGCAAGTTCCCAGTCTCGAGGTCCTCGGATTGATCAGCGAGAATGCGCCCACCAGAGCTAACATAATCACGTCTCGGAGGAGAGGCCTCGACTGAGTTCTCGGGAAATGGTCACCAGAGTCGACGATTTCTAAAGGAACATCATATCGTTACGGAACATCCGTAGGACATAATATATCCAAAAGAAACCTCGTCTGGGTGTGGTTCTTCACGAACGACTTAACGTAGCAACATGCCACGCAAGCCTCATGATCATCCACTCTAAAACCTGTGTGTACACTCAAGCCTGGGTAATGGGCTTATCTCTCGTAGAACATCCCATCCCAACAAACAAACAACAGCTCCAACAGATACAGCAGATGAATGCAAGCAAGTAAGTAAATAAATGTACAAAAGCATGAACACCCAATGAACCAAAAATCACAAAATCTAGGAGGGACTCGCTTAGGGAAGATGGACCAGTAAGAGGTCAACTTCTTAGTGTCCCCAGCAGAGTCGCCAGCTGTCACAACCTGAAAAATACAGTGTGCGAAAAAAACAACCGGCGAAAGAAAATGATGGAAGAGTCGCCACCGTGCGTTATTCATCCCAAAGGAGGGAAAGGAAACGCTCGAAGTAAACCTGAAAAAGGAAAGGAAAAGACAAGGTCTCGCAACCAAATCTTGGGTTCGGGAGTCGGTTATGCGAAGGGAAGGTATTAGCACCCCTACGCATCTGTAGTACTCTACAGGATCCACTTTTGTGGTTCTTGTCTAAAGGGTGTGAGTTTACCTAATGTGTTTATTTATTAAAAAGGTTAAGAGAAATGGAAATGACTCGCGCGGATGTCGCATCCACTGCATACGTATCTCATCTGAATATGAGAATCATAGTCTTCGTAGCTCGGCTGACCTATGGGTTGGGGGGATGTGTGCTCGCTAAGACATCGTGTCTTATGCCTACGCATCTCATCTGGAATGAGAATCAGAGCAAGCCATAGTTCGGCTAACTACGGGGTTATGGATTGGGTTTTGGACGAACAACGTTACTACGCAATCTACCGGATGCTCGACCTTTGGAGACTTACTCGCTTGTAGTAGAAGGAGATAACATGTTGCTTTGGGTTTTAGGGTTTGTTCGCGTTGTAGTAACGCACATGCAAAAAGGAAGTCTTAGGCGAAGGAACAGTGCTACCTTAATTGTCATGCAAACGGGGGACTATCCGAAGCCTCGTGTCCTATGGGGAAGCGATCACACTACACAAAACATGTATCTTAAAGTAAAATGACACCCAGGGGCTCAAACATTGCCTCCTATCGAGGTCTTCCAGCTAAGAAAGCGATAAAGTACGAGAAAGGGAAAAAGATTACCACACGGATAAAGATCCGAAGTTACAGTAATTAAAGGATTAGCAACCCTGAGATCTCTCCAGCTAGACCATCAAAGAAAATCAGTCAATACGAGTAATCAGAATAAGCCTCCGCATGGTATCCCTGCAAGAGTATGTGAGTCCTCACAAAAACTCGACAAAAGGTTAGACAAGCAAGATGAAATCTAGGGAAAACAATGCCATGGAAGCACAAGACAGGTTAGAACAAAATAGAACAAAAAGCAAATACTGTCACGTTCGCGACTACTTCGCCTAGCGAAGGCTTAACGAAGCTTCGCTACAGGCTCGCCTAGCGAAGCGGCTAGCGAAGGCCTGCGGGTTTTGGATTCCTCCTTGATAACAGTTCGATCTCTATGATCCGAAACCCTGTGGTATCCATCTCATAAACGAAAATGATTAAAACATTCAAGGTATTGTTACACATTCATGCCTATTCGAACCCGTGGGCAAAACCTGATATCACCTCATACGTTCATAATATTCAAATTCAAGGCGTAAAGTAATAGGAACAAAGGCATACCTGATGAGAGAGACTGATTAAGATTGAATGGTACGGCTGGATCTGCAAAGTATTACTAGGGTTTGTGTGAGGCAGAGTGAACTTCTCAGAGCTGCCTGAAGGTTGCTGCAGAGTAGTTCCTAGGTCTCTTTCTCCAGTCTCTGGTCTTTTCTGTTCAGCCAGTGTTCACCCCTTATTTCATTGACCACTCTGGTATTTATAGACCAAATTTCGCAGCTTGTGGGCTTTGAATGAGGACAGCTCAAGCCCAAAACTTTTCTGTTATGTTCTGCAATACGCGCCCTTCGCCTAGCGAAGGATCTGCTCGCCTAGCGAGCATGATAGTACTCTTCGCTAGGCGAAACATCTGCTCGCCTAGCGAGCATGACAGCTTAGCAGCAGATTCTTGCTTCTTCAGACTTGGTGATTTGCACGGTGAATGGGCCCCATTTGGACCTATTGGTAGTACCTCAAGTCTTTTCCTTGTGTGGACTGACCATCTAAATAGAACCTGCAAAGTGTCCTGGATGATGTCCGAGCTTCTTGGAGCTAATTCCGATTGACATGATGCAATGTGGTATGAAATGCTAAATGACATAAAAAGTGAACGCATGAATGAGGAGGGCAAATTTTGGGGTGTTACACTACCAGTGAGGGGCGTGCTAAATTCAGGAAACCTTAACCTCCAACTAACCCGGTTTTCTAGAGCAGAGTTCTGATCTTGTATTACATTCTTCAGTGGGTTTCTCTTCAGACAGTGCAACCCAACAAATATTCAAGCGGATCCAGCAATCTTGATTCCCATGTCGCTGCATTGCATCACATCATTTCGCATTCATATCATTTAACACATGTTTATCTATTCCCAGGGGTTCATATCTTCTTCTTGATTCTAGTCGGGGTTTTCTTCTTACACTGTTTATCAAATGTGAGACTGGAATCAAGGGGGTAGAATGCCCTTTGGAATTGATAAACATGTCATTGCATTTGCATAGTTATCAGCATGTCTTGCATAACAGGTACTGCCGCAGTGTTCTCAATTGTTTGGTGTTCCACTAGCAGGATAGCTGACTCAGGCATTCACCGGTACGGTACCCGCAGAAACCACCAGAGGGTAATGGAAAGCCTACAAGCAGAGCTCGCCGAGATGAAGATCTGCATGAACCAATTCATGGATGTGGTTCAAGGGGTGGCTCAGGGACAGCAAGAGCTCAGGCAGATGATGCAGAGGAATCCCGCCACTACTCAACCAGAGACGTTGACTGATCCTCCAGCTGGAGAGGTTAACAGACCCAGTGGACCGGGGCCTACCCCAATCCTACATGTCACCTCCGATCAACAACCCGTCCATGATGACTAGGAGGATCAGTTCCCCTTGCTTCAGGAAGACTTTGGAATGAGTCATGGTATGGACCCTATGTTTCGGAGACTGGAAGAGAGGTTGAAGGAAGTGGAAGGACAGAATCCTCTGGGATTAGACGTTGCTGACTTGGGATTGGTCCCAGGCATGAGGGTGCCACCAAAATTCAAGGTCCCGATATTCGACAAATACAGCGGCAACTCTTGCCCGAAGACCCATGTGCAAGCCTATTTCCGTAAAATGGTTGCATACTCTGACGATGAAAAGTTGCTTATGTACTTTTTCCAGGATAGCCTAGCTGAGGCATCCCTGGAATGGTATATGAGGCTGGACAGAGCCCACATCCGCTGCTGGAGGGATTTGGCTGAGGCTTTCGTGAAGCAGTATCAGTATAATGCACACATGGCTCCGGACAGAACTCAACTTCAGAATCTGTCTCTTAAAGGCAATGAGTGCTTCAGGGAATACGCTCAACGCTGGAGGGAGACAGCTTCCCGTGTTCAACCTCCTATGTTGGAGAAGGAAATGGCTAACATGTTCATGAACACTCTGCCCGGACCTTATTTGGAGCGCCTGGTGGGTTGCAATGCCTCCAACTTTGCTGATGTAGTCTCTACCGGAGAGAGGGTGGAGAATTACCTGAAGACATACAAGATCCAGAGTGGAGGTGGATCTTCATCAGGGGTGAAGAAGCCGTTCATTCAGGGACAGAAGAGGAGAGAAGGGGATGCAAGTGCCTTATCTTCTTATCAGAACAGGGGTAACCGGAGGAATGACTTTCAGAACTATCATCAACAACCGTATGTTGCGGCTGTGACCATTCCAGCTGCAGCACCATAACAACAACAACCCCAGCGTCAACCAGCTCAGTACCAACCACAACAACAGGGTAACAGACCCGCCTATCAACAGAGGAAAAGGACGATGGACCGGCGTTTCGACACTCTTCTAATGTTGTACGCTCAGCTACTTTCTAGTCTTCAACAACTACAACTTGTGCAGTTACGCACTCTGGCTCCTCCCATTGGTAGACTTCCGATGGGTTACGACGCCAACGCTAGGTGTAGCTTCCACTCTGGGGCACCTGGCCACAATATTGAGAATTGCAAACCTTTTAAGCACATAGTTCAAGACCTCATAGATTCAAAGGCCATCGACCTTGCACCGGCTCCGAATGTCGTCAACAATCCCATGCCGCAGCATGGTGAAGCAAATGTTAACATGGTCGAAGGAGAAGTCGAATCAGTCAAAGATGTTGGCCAAGCTCTGCGGTCAACGATGAAGATGGGGATAGCGATTGCGACATCGATAACTGGGTGCGTCCGAGGATCCCAGGTGAAGTCATCAATAATTGGTCTTCTGAGGAGATTGTCCAAGTCACTCTTCTTGAAGAGTAATTTTCTTTGTTTATTCATGCATATCCAAGTCTTACGTTCCGCCCAGGGCGTAATGACTCATTGTAGGGCTCATCTATGCGGATACTTGCATTTTTCATCATCAATAAAGGACGTCTTTTTGCATTCAAATATTTCGTTCACTGTCTTTCTATTTTTGCAGTTTTCAAAAATCAAAAAATATTTGGCAATGTTTTGTTTAGTTTTTACTCTTTCTTCACACTCATAAGCACATACCATCACTCATGCAGATGCACGTCACCGGATCCTATTGATAACAGTTCTGCTATGGCTCACTTCGACTTTGAAAATCCAATCTTTCAAGCTGAAGAAGAGGGTGATGAAGACTGTGAACTCCCTGAAGAACTTACCAGGTTATTAAAACAGGAGGAAAGGGTCATTCAACCGCATCAAGAGTCTGTTGAAGTGATTAATCTTGGAACCGAGGACGCCAAGAGAGAAATCAAGATAGGGGTTGCTTTGGAAGATAATGTGAAGAAAGGGCTGATTGAATTGCTGCAAGAATATGTTGACATCTGCGCTTGGTCTTATCAAGACATGCCAGGGCTTGACATAGATATTGTGGTACATCGTTTGCCTCTCAAAGAAGGTTGTCCTCCGGTCAAGCAGAAGCTCAGAAGAACAAGACCAGAGATGGCTGTCAAGATAAAGGAAGAAGTGCAAAAACAGTTGGATGCAGGGTTTCTAGCAGTCACAAATTATCCGCCATGGGTTGCAAATATCGTTCTAGTACCTAAGAAGGATGGAAAGGTACGGATGTGTGTTGACTACCGGGATCTGAACAGAGCTAGTCCTAAAGATGATTTCCCATTACCTCACATCGACGATTTGGTGGATAACACGACTCAGTTCTCGGTATTCTCCTTCATGGATGGCTTTTATGGCTATAATGAAATTAAGATGGCACCAGAAGACATGGAGAAGACAACATTCATAACACCATGCGGCACCTTCTGTGTGTCGTTCTTTATGCTCGCACTACGTGCTGATGCTTCAGAACAAAAGCCCAAGATCTTTTATCCGGTCAGTCAGTGGAGAGGGTTCCACCTTTTTGAATCCCCACTTTTTGTCATGAGCTCACCCTGTCCAGGGTTAAGAGCTATGAGGTCTTATCCTCATTACCCTTTTGATCTGCTCACCCTGACGTTCAATGTCAGTGGTTAAGAGCCCATTTGATTACCTATTCCATGGCTTGTTTGTCGAGGTTGATATGACCCCTCTTGACTAAAGCCCTGCCCATGTAGGTTTGAGCCCCCTTGGTGGCATTTTACTTTATGCATGTTTGTTTTGTATGGTGTGACCGTCTCCCAATAGGATTGCTAGGCTTCGTATAGTCTCTCGTTTGTATGTCAATTAAGGTAGCACTGTTCCTTCGTCTAGGACTTCCTTTTTTGCATGAGCATTCCTAAAACCCAAACAAACTCATTGATTTTTCTTCTCCTAAGAACACGTTAACTCCTTCTACTACAGGCGAGTAAGTCTCCAAAGGTCGAGCATCCGGTAGATTGCGTAGTAACGCCGTTCATCTAAAAAACACAACCCTTAACCCGTAGTTAGCCGAACTACGGTTTGTTCTGATTCTCATTCCAGATGAGATACGTAGGCATAAGACGCGATGTCTTAGCGAGCACACTCCTCTTTAGCCCATAGGCAGCCGAGCTACGAAGACTCTGATTCTCATATCCAGATGAGATACGTATGCAGTGGATGCGATATCCGTGCGAGTCATTTTCTTTTGACCCCCTCTTTTAGTAAATAGTACATTAGATAAACCCACACCCTTTAGACAAGAACAACAAAAATGGATCCCGTAGAGTACTACGGATGCGTAGGGGTGCTAATACCTTCCCTTCGCATAATCGACTCCCGAACCCAAGATTTGGTTGCGAGACCTTGTCTTTTCCTTTCCTTTTTCCAGGTTTACTTCGAGCGTTTCCTTTCCCTCCTTTGGGATGAATAACGCACGGTGGAAACTCTTCTGTCATTTCTTTCTCGCCGGTTGTTTTTTCGCATTTTCTTTTTCAGGTTGCGACAGATGGGAAGGCTACTACTAACTTGAAGCCTGAAGAGGACTGGTCTAAGGAAGAAGATGACTTGGCCCTTGGAAACTCCAAAGCTTTGAATTCTCTATTCAATGGAGTTGACAAAAGCATATTCAGGTTAGTAAATACTTGTATTATGTCCAAAGATGCATGGGAAATTCTCAGAACCACCCATGAAGGCACATCTAAAGTGAAAATGTCTAGACTTCAGCTTCTCACTACCATATTTGAGAATCTAAAGATGAAAGATGATGAGATTATTCATGTTTTTCAAATGAATGTTCTTGAAATTGCAAATTCATCTAGTGCCTTAGGAGAGAAGATGTCAGAAGAAAAGCTGGTTAGAAAAATTCTCAGGTCCCTACCTATGAAATTTGACATGAAGGTCACAACCATTGAAGAAGCCCAAGACATCAGCAACATGAGAGTAGATGAACTTGTTGTGTCACTCCAAACTTTTGAATTGGGTATTAATGACATATCTGAAAAGAAGAACAAGAGCGTAGCCTTTGTATCCAACACTGAAAATGAAGAGGACCAATGTGACTTGGATACTAATGAAAGATTATCTAATACCATTGTGATACTTGAAAAACAATTCAATGGGGTATTGAAGAGACTGGAAAGGAGAGGAAGACCAAATGTCAAGAACATCACATCTGACATCAGTAATAACCTTTATTCTCATAAGAAAACAAGAATTAAAGAGAAGTCAAATCAAGGTAACGACATTCAACGTTATGAGTGTGAAGGATATGGTCATATTATACCAGAATGTCCCACCTTCCTCAAGAATCGGAAGAAGGGTTTAAATGTATCTTGGTTTGACGATGATGAGACAGAAGATGATTCTAACTCTGAGACTGCCAAACTTGTGATGGCTCTCTTTGGTAGATGGGCAGATGAAGTAGAATCTTGTGATGAGAATATTCTCTATGATGGTTTGCATGTGTCCTACAATGAAGCTTATGACAGATATGAAGCAAACCTCAAGACAGTTGAAGATCAGAAAAAGGTCATATCTAAATTGGAGAGTGGAAAGAATGAGCTTCTATGTACTCTTTCTCATCTACAAAGAGACGAAAATTTTCTAAATTCCAAGCTTGACAACATGGCAAATTCCCTGAGTGGGATAAAGGATAGAACTGACATAGGAAAGAGGTTGAAGAAATAGTTGTTGATTATCAAACTGATAACAGGCAGAAGAAAATACTTGCAGAAAAGTTCATTCCTTTTGAGAAGAAGAATAAGATGAACATGTCCAACTACATGTTACAACATCCTGGAAGACATGATGAAACTCTAAATCCATCTAAATCAACTTAGAGATGTCATTATTATGGCGAGTCTCGTCATATAAAGCCTTTTTGTTATAAATTGAATGGAGATCAATAATATTCAGCTTATTCTAAGGCTAATCAAGTGAGCAAAAAGATAAGTGTTAAAGATAGGGATGTTAACCTTATTGCTCATACTTCCTTGAGAGGCTCAACTAGTGAAGACTGGTACTTTGCACATAGGTGCTCTAGACATATGACAGGGGTCCATAAATATTTAGTGGATCTAAAATCTCATCCCACAAGTTTTATCAAATTTAGTGATGTGATTAAAGGTGAAATCAAAGGAGTTGGAAAGCTAACGTATGATGGTTCTCCCAGTTTAGAATATGTACTTCTTGTGAAAGGATTAACTGCTAACCTTATTAGAATTAGTCAATTGTACGACCAAAGACTGTTTGTAAACTTTTCAAAATCAAAATGTTTGGTCAAAGATAAGAAAGATGATGTTATGATGAAGGGCATTAGATCTAAAGGAAACTGTTATATGTAGGAATCATAAAGAACTGCTTATACTTCCACATAATTGATAACCAATGAAGATGAAGTTAAGCTATGGCACCAAAAGCTTGGACACCTTCACCTTGAAGGAATGAAGAAGATCATATCGGAAAAAACTGTTAAAGGAATGCCAGGTCTCAAGATTGAAGAAGGGAAAGTTTGTGGTGAGTATGAGATTAGAAAGCTAACCATGATGTCACACCCAATGTTGCAACATCCGACTTCTTCTAAAGTGTTGGAACTTCTTCATATGGACTTAATGGGACTAATGCAGATAGAGAGCTTGGGTGGAAAGAGGTATGTCTTTGTGGTTATAGATGATTTCTCTGGATATACTTGGATGAACTTTCTTAAAGAAAAATCAGACAGCTTTGAAGTCTTCAAAGACTTGTGTCAAAGCATTCAAGAGGAGAAGAAGAGTGTGATTGTCAAGATCAGAAGTGAGCATGACAAAAAGTTTGAGAATGAAAAATTCTCTAAATTGTGTGCTTCTAAATGTATTAGCTATGAGTTTTCCATTTCTTCTCAACAAAAGGGAATTGTTGAGCAAAAGACAAGAGCTATATAAGAATCAGAAGAGTAATGCTTCATGGTAAGAACTTGTCATATCATTTTTGGGCTGAAGCTATGAATACTGTCTGCTGCATCTATAATAGGGTCACCTTGAGAGGAGGAATTTCATCCACTCTCTATGAGCTATAGAAAGGAAGGAAACCTATAGTCAAATACTTTTATGTCTTTGGAAGTAAATGTCATATCTTGACTGACCAAGAACAAGATGGTAAGATGGATCCAATCAGTGATGAAGGGATATTTCTGGGTTACTCTTCAAGAAGCAGAACTTGTAGAATTTTTAACTGCAGAACTAGAATAACAATGGAATCTATCAATATGGTAACTGATGATTCAATCACTGAACAAAGGATGGATGTTGAAGATAATGTTGGAACATCTTTTGTGCAGATTGATGAGACAATAAGAGAGGAGATTCATTGGTATCGTTTCTTTGTTTTGATGTCTTTGTCAATTTGTGTGTATATGACTTTGTTTGTTCGCTTATTTGTAATTTTCTTGTTATTTAAATATTTGGGTGTTTGTATTTCATTCCCAGTTGAGTTGTATTATATTTGCTTCGACTATTTAGCATTGTACCACTAAGACCTTTCGTTACTCAATAAAATTAGAGTTTTGATTCATGATAGTGTCCTTTTTTAGGATAGCAAATTACTTGTTGGTGTTTCATCAAGTGTGTCTTGAATGACAAGTTAGAACTCTTAGATCAGGGTGACAAGTCATTTGATTTGAATCAGGTGTTATGCATGACTCGGATCATGAACGTTGTGAAAATTGGAATTTCCCATGGATAATTTGAATCAAATCATAAAATTAACTTGATTCGAATTACAACCTAGTGTGACTCGAATCATGTTTTAATCTTGACTCGAATCATAAATCTAAAGAAAGCTAGGATTGAGCTATACTCAATCTGACTTGATTCATGAATTGAACTTAACTCGAACCACAACACCTTGTGACTCAAATCATGATTTCTTCTTGAATCGAATCATAGCTTCACAAATCTAACTTCCAACTTAGATTTAAATAGTTGTTTCTTTGATTCAAAACAAGTATGTGAAACTATGTGGGTGAAACCCATAGAGATAAAATGTCAATTTGTCTTCTCTTCTCTAGTGTGTCTATTACTAGCACCTTCCATCTTTCTCTTTTTTTCTAGAACAACTTCTTGAGTGTTAATCCCTGTTAGATTTACTTGTTTTTGTTGTATATTGTTCTTGTGTAATTTGTTGTTGTTTGAGGGAAGTTAGAGAGAGTGATTTGATCAATTTTGCAATGATTCATGGTTGATCAAGCTCATGATATCCATAAATATCCAAGACCTATTTATCTAGAAATTTGATAGAATCTTGTGTGTTTGTGCGTTCTTCATTAACCTACATCTGGTTCCTTGATTAACACCTTGTGAATTAGAACGTGTGTAAGATTACTTTGGAATTGTTCATCATCTTCATCCTTAGTCATATTCCATTATTGTGGACCTTGATCTCTAAAGATTGAATGTTTGAGGGAGAATAATGGTACATTAGGGTATCAAATGTTTTTGTGTGAAGTTTGTTGTTTGTAATAGGTGCATGTATCATTTCTTGAATTTAGTTTTTATCTTATTGGTATCTATCAAGAAGAGAGTTTCATTATACTCCGTGGAAGACTTTGGCGAGGTCTGGTACAAATTGTCCGTAAGGAGAAGTTTGAAGGTGTCCAACTTTGGTGAGATTGTGGAAAGACTGGTTGCAGAGAAAGTTAGGAGTTATCCAATAAACGCTTAGCTAATAAAAAATGCTTATACAAGAAATCAGTGGGATCAGGTGGATTTCCACATACGAATACTTAAAGCAGGTTATTGTGGATGACAAGGTTATTGGATTAAGATCTTTGGAGATCTTGTTTCTGTTAGTACTTTGAGTGTTTGCATCAACATAGGAAGTTATCGTGTTATATTTCATTGTAATCAAAAGGATTGTATCAAACTTATCAAAATAGTGGAAGATCGTGATTGTTTCCAAATGGTTCTTTAACACCATTGAAGAGTGGAGTAGGCAAAACAAGTGAAATTCTGGTATGCAGATATCAGATGTCCTAAGAGATGTCGAGACATTGATATCTGATCAAAACATAATAACAAGATAACTTACAAATATGAGAACAAAAAATAATAGACCACAATGTCAAGACAAATGTTAAGACATCATCTGCTGACAGAAACACTTTTACCAAAATAGTAAGTATGTAGAATTAAATTGCAGAAGGTAAAGACACAATCAATTGTTAACCCCATTTGGTGCAATGTCACCTACATCTGGGGGCTACCAAGCCAAGAAGGAAATCCACTGAAGCAATATTAGTTTGAAGATCTAAACAACCTCTGGTTTTACAAACTTCTCACTTAAACACTACCCGTGGAATTTCTATCTAAAACTCTCCTAGATATGAGACCCTTCTCACTTCCCTTCAATCACATAATAGTGATAACAACTGAAAAACAATCAAAGATTACACTTCCAATAAACCATACTTGGTTTTGCTTAAAAGCTTCAACCAAGAACAATACTCAACTCTTTACTTAAAATCTCAAGAGAGAGAATAATAACTTGATATACAATCAAGTACAATCAGTCAACCACTATGCATCAAAAGATACATGAGGGACATACAAAAACCTAAGGAACTCTCAAAACCCTAAACCCTTATTTGTGCACACGGTTTCTTCAATGTGAATTGCTTGAAAATTTAGGTTTAGGCGGTCCTTATAAATAGACTCTTGCAGTATGGTCTTGGACTCTTCAAATCAGATCTAATATGTAGGTGTTTAATTGGCTGCATTATATGGTAAAACACTAGCTGGATTCTAATGTCTTGACTGATGTCATGACATGGTGTGGTTGTGTGACTGCATTGTAGGTTAGAATATCTAACTGTACTCTGATGTCTTGACTGATGTCATGACACACTTGAGTAGTTACTGCAGGATTAGCTAATACAGGATTTATTGAATGTCAAACTGGATACTGTGACATTCATCCCTGTCAGCAGATACTGAGGAATAGAACAGTTGGTGTTCTGTTAGAGCTCAGTATTCATTTGCAGTCTGGTTATCAAGGAAAAACCAGACCTGGCATAAGGCCTACTGTATGAATGTCAAACTGGATGTTATGACATTCATCATGGACAGTATATACTGAATAATAGACAGAGTGGTGTTCTGCTACACTTCAGTATGTTTCTTAGTTTGTTCTCCAAGAGGATAACATAACTAACTTAAGGCCAAATGTGTAAATGTCAAATTGGATACTTTGACATTTATTAATGTAAGTTGTTACTGTAGTATGGTCATTTTGGTCATGTACAGGTCAGCAAAATTGTACAGTCTGTTTTTTGGAAAAACAGACTCAGCATATGATCCTTGATGTCAAGCTGAATGTCGTGACATTCATTCCTGACAGCATATGCTATATTGTAGGTTGTTCAGTTTTCTGTTTCAGCTTTTTCTTGGGTTATTCTTCAGGAAGCCAACAGCTTAGAGAAAACCCAGGAAATCAACAACCAAGCTACATTTAATGAACCTAACAAATAGCCTATTTGTTAGTAACCTAGATATTGAATTTATGGGAACTCGCGTGACCTTAAATTCAGGAGAATACAAGTGCAAAAGCCCAGGTACTGCAATATAAAAGGAAGTCGTTCCTTCATTCAGTTTCGGGGATTTTGAGGCGTGAAGATTAAGTGTGTCCATCATACTTCACTGCTGTATTTTTGTGAGTCTTGTATTAGACATATCTTGTAAGCCAAGCCTTTATCACGTTGATGATTGTTTTGGTATAGGGTGTTCATTGAGTTGTAAGTGTTGTGTCGCTCAAAGCTTTTAAGCGTGAGTGCTGTGTATCTTGATTAAAGTTGTTAAGCACAATCAAGAGTTGTTTGAAGTGTGACTTCAAAAGTGTCTTTAATATTGATTAAAGGTAGTAATCACTGAGGTGATTGAGGGGGAGTGAGTAGGAACTCTGATCTTAGAGTAAGATTGAAATTGCATTGGGTAGGGATTAAGTGACGAGTTGTAAACGGGTGAGTTTAGCTTTGAATTAATACTACTGATAGTGGATTTCCTCCCTGGCTTGGTAGCCCCCAGATGTAGGTCATGTTGGACTGAACTGGGTAAACAATTACTTGTGTTATTTACTGCACTTACTGTTAAGTTCTGCATAATTCTTGTCTGTGCAGAATTGGATGTCATAACAACCCGTGTGACATCTAAAGTCTGATAACTAGAATTTCAATTGGCATCAGAGCAGGCACCCTGCCTGTGATTTTCTGGGTGAGATATAGGGAAGTTACTTTCTAGTACCATGGACAAGGATATAGGACACTCAAATAGACCACCCATGTTGGATGGCTCTAATTATGATGACTGGAAGCCTCGTATGATAGCCTTCTTAAGGTCTCTAGATAGCAAAGTCTGGAGAGCTGTCAACAAAGGATGGGAACATCCAATGAGGACAGGTGAAGATGGAGTCAGTGTGCAGATTCCTGAAGAAGAGTGGGACAAGGAGCAAGAGGCATTAGCTCTTGGAAATTCCAAGGCCCTGAATGCATTGTTCAATGGAATCAGTAAGAACATCTTCAGGCTGGTGCACCACTGTGAACTAGCTAAGGAAGTTTGGGATACTCTCAAGGTAACTCATGAAGGTACTTCCAAAGTGAAGATGTCCAAACTGCAGATGCTGACCACCAAGTTTGAAAATCTGAGGATGAAAGAGGATGAGACTATTCATGACTTTCACATGAATATTCTTGAAATTGCAAACTCCTCTGGTGGACTAGGTGAGAAAATGGCTGAAGAGAAACTTGTAAGAAAGATTCTCAGGTCCTTGCCTAAGAGATTTGCTATGAAGGTCACAGCCATAGAGGAGGCACAGGACATCTGCAACATGAAGGTGGATGAGCTCATTGGCTCTCTCCAAACCTTTGAAATGGGCTTGTGTGAGAATGCTGAAAAGAAGAACAAAAGCATAGCTTTTGTATCCAATGCTGAAGAGGAGTCAGAAGCAGGATATACTGAATGTGATGAAAGTATATCAGAAGCTTTAGCCATGCTTGGGAGACAGTTCAACAAGTTCGTGAAGAAGATTGATCAAAGAGGGAGACCTAATGTCAAGAACATCCCGTCTGACATCAGGAAAAGATCAACTTCTGAAGAAAAGTTCAACCAAGGCAAGGGAATCCAGTGTCACGGTTGTGAAGGATATGGACACGTCAGAGTTGAATGTCCTACTTATCTCAAGATGCAAAAGAAGGGGCTAACTATCACATGGTCTGAAGGAGATTCTGAAAGTGAATCTGAAGGAGAATCTGCCAAACATGTCACTGCACTAACCAGTGTTTGTGCCACTGATGATGACTCAAGTGCAGATGAACTGACCTTTGATGAACTTGCTGCAGCCTATAAGAAGTTGTGTACCACCAGTGCAGAAGTCCGTGCACAAGGAGAAAAGCAGAAGAAACTCATCAAGGAACTGGAAGATGAGAGACAGAAGCATCTGACAGCCATAGAGGGCCTAAATGGTGAGATAGCCTTGCTGACCTCCAAGCTGAATCAGATGACTAAATCCATCAGAATGATGAACAAGGGAACTGACACCTTGGAAGAAATTCTAAAGGTGGGACAGAAGTCTGGAACCAAATCTGGCCTAGGATTTGGGAAAAGATCCTCAGCTGAACACAAACGCCCAAAGGCTAAAGTTCAGAAGTTCAAGCAGAAGTCAAAGCCAATGTCTCAACATCGGGGAACTAAGATGAATAGTCATCAGAAGAGGAAATTCCAGGAGTGGAGGTGTCACCACTGTGGTAGGCTTGGACATATCAAAGCCTTCTGCTACTGGATTCATGGTTTTCCTAACCAAGCCTCGCATGTCAGGCCTAAGCATAAGACATACAAGCTGTAACACCCCGATAAAAATAAGATAATTATTTAATTTAAGTTAATATTATATTTATTAATTTAATTAAATAATTGGAATTATTGGATTATTATTATTATTGGAATAATAATTATTGGAAAATATATATAAGTTGGAAATAAGAAAAAGAGTCCATTTGGTAAAGAAAGGGTTTTTACGTGAAAAACAGAGAAGCGGCTGAAAAGTGGAAAGTGGAGAAAGGGCAAAGAGGCAGGACAAGAGGAAGAAGGTTGAAGAAGGAAGAGCTCGAAGCTAAAAGATTCGCCGGATTAACTCAGGTAAAGGGGGTTTATCGTCGTTTAATGGGTATTATGGATTAGCATGTAATGGGTAGTGATAAACCGTTGAATTGACCCTAATTGGGATTGTGAATGCTGAAAATTATGTTGGATAAACTGTGTTAAAAACTGTAATTGAATCGATAGTCGTGTGAGTCGTAATTTGCTGGACGTATAGCTTGTTACGGAATTGGAATTGGAGGTCCGGAAGTCCTCCAACGGCGGAAAATGCGGAGAATTCTGCATTCTGCCTTGTGTTAGCGCAGGAACAGCTTTCTGTCTTGCGTTAACCGGTTAACCCAGGGTGTTAACCGGTTAACACTGTGTTGTATTGTGTAAAATTATTGTTTTGTCTGCGTTAACCGGTTAACCCAGGGTGTTAACCGGTTAACACTGTTGGGATTGCTGAGATATTGCTGTTCTGTCTGCGTTAACCGGTTAACCCAGGGCGTTAACCGGTTAACACTGTTAAGTTTTGGGCAGGAAGCGTGTTTGTGCTGCGTTAACCGGTTAACCCAGGGCGTTAACCGGTTAACACTGTTGCAGAGTGGAAAATTGGTGTTTTAAATGTTGTGTACTTAATTGATGGTTGGCATATGTTGGCGGATGATGTAATAGGGATTAGTTCATGTTGTCTTGAGTAGTAAGGGTATTAGTAGAGTGTGCTAATACTGTAATTAATTATTTGACATGATATGGTGTTTGATACATGTGTTGATGATGTATGATGATATGCATAATGTTGTGAATGTATATATTATGCATGTATTTGTGAATGGACTGTTGTATGGCTTAGAGTGTGAGCATATGTCCATTGTGGATTGTTGTTGATGTTGCATTGCTAGATGATTAGCGTGCATAGCATAGCCCTTGGGGTTGTAGCTAATTCCCATGGTGAGGAATTAGTGAGTGAATCATTGTGGATTCGTTGTTGATGTTTGCATGCTAGGTGATTAGTGTGCATAGCATAGCCTTTGGGGTTGTAGCTAATTCCCATGGTGAGGAATTAGTGAGTGAGTCACTAGATCTCAAATGAGTGGGACTAGTGAGCTTAGTAGCCGTATCTGGATTTGATCGGTGAGCTTGAACTATATGTTCAAGAATAGTCGGTACCGCATGTGTGGAGTCTCATTTCATAATGTATGTATGGCGTATAATATGAATGGATGTATTTCAATATTATACGTGTGGTTGTGTTGACATTGAGTATGAGTATGAATTGTGTAGTATTGAGTATGATAATTGGGTTGATGTGCCGTTACTGAATGTGTGATATGATTAGGGTGATTAATGTGTTAAATTACTTAACATGACATGATATTTTATAATGCTTACTATATCGATTGAGGAACTCACCCTTACAACTATTTTTCAGGTAACGAGCAATGAGTTGAGTAGAAGCTAATGCTTGGAGTCTAGTGTAGTCTCCTTAGTGGGTCATGCTCTGATAGATGTAACATCGGGAGGGAACATTTTAATTGTATTGTTGATGATTGTTGAACCAGTTTACATGTAGTATGTTGCATGTTTTGAATGATCGATTTGATCTCTATCCGCTGCGTATTATGCAACTGTTTTATTTGATAAATAAATGAGCATGACAAGCTACTTTGATGAATAGTGTGAAATATTGTGTGACACCCTTAATTGCATATTTACTCTGATAGATACATATTTGTTATTTTGATTAAATATTTGGGGTATTTTAGAAGGGTGTTACATTAGTGGTATCAGAGCATAGTCGGTCGAGTCGAGTCGTAATTATTATGTTTCCCCTGTACGGGATAGGTGTTGTGTAACCCTATCAGTACTTATTGTTTTATCTTGTTGGGTTTTCAGAATAGAGATGGCTGGAAGAGGTAGAGACGATGCTGCGATTGCTGAGGCTCTGGGTATGCTAGCTGGAGTACTTGGAGGGAATCCGAATGTTGTGGGGGTGGGAGTTGCTCGTCAATTGAGTGAGTTCCAGAAGAACAATCCTCCAATGTTCAAGGGAGCATACGATCCAGATGGCGCTCAGAAGTGGTTGAAGGAGATAGAGAGAATCTTCCGAGTGACTGAGTGTGCCGATAACCAGAAGGTCAGGTTCGGTACGCATATGCTGTCAGAAGAAGCAGATGATTGATGGGTTGCTACCCGCACTGAGTTGGAAACTGCTGGGAATGCTGAGATCACTTGGGTTGTATTCAGAGAGATATTTCTGAGGAAGTACTTTCCAGAGGATGTCAGAGGAAAGAAAGAGATAGAGTTCTTGGAATTGAAACAGGGCAACAGGTCTGTTACTGAGTATGCTGCTAAGTTCACAGAGCTGTCAAAGTATTATACTCCCTATAATGAGGCTGCTGGAGAATTTTCGAAATGTGTGAAGTTTGAGAACGGGTTACGCCCCGAGATCAAGCAGGCTATTGGGTATCAGCGGATTAGAGTGTTTTCTGATTTGGTTGACTGTTGCAGGATTTTTGAACAGGATACCAAGGCCAGAGCGGAAAGCTATCAGCAGAGGGTTGATA
This sequence comes from Lathyrus oleraceus, assembly GCF_024323335.1. Classification (NCBI taxonomy): domain Eukaryota; kingdom Viridiplantae; phylum Streptophyta; class Magnoliopsida; order Fabales; family Fabaceae; genus Lathyrus; species Lathyrus oleraceus. The sequence continues at coordinate 370,361,757 of NC_066583.1, read as the reverse complement.
GGAAAGGCAAGAATCAGAATGATCGTGGGAAACCGTATGCAGCTGGCAAAGGTTTTCAGAAGCAGAGTGGGATGGAAAGGCCTAGTGGGGGAGACTCTAGCGCCCCTGCTAAGTGTTATAGATGTGGTCGGGCTGGACATCGTGTCCATGAGTGTACCAGTGCTGAGATGAAGTGTTTCAAGTGTGGCAAAGGTGGTCATTTGGCTGCAGAGTGCCGGTTGAAGACTGTAACTTGTTTCAACTGTGGAGAGGTGGGTCATATCAGTCCACAGTGTCCTAAGCCGAAGAAAGAGAATCAGTCAGGAGGCAAGGTCTTTGCCTTATCGGGTTCTGAGACTTCTGTAGATGATCGTTTGATCAGAGGTATGTGTTATATTAATGGCTTTCCTCTTGTAGCTATTATCGACACAGGTGCTACTCATTCCTTTATATCTTTGGATTGTGCTGTGAAACTTAAGTTAGAGATATCTGAGATGCATGGTAGTATGGTGATTGATACTCCTGCGAAGGGTTCAGTGACTACTACTTCAGTTTGTTTAAATTGTCCTTTGAGTATTTTTGGTAGAGACTTTGGGATGGACCTTGTGTGTCTTCCACTAGTGCAGATTGACGTTATCTTGGGTATGAACTGGTTGGTGTCTAACCGGGTTTCTATCAACTGTTTTGATAAGACTGTGATCTTTCCTGAGATTGAGGAAGGAGAGAGTTTGGTTCTATCAGCGAGGCAGGTGAATGAGGCAGTAGCAGATGGGGCAGAGTTGTTTATGCTGTTAGCGACTTTGGAGGCTAAAGATAAACTGGCGATTTGTGATCTAGCAGTGGTGTGTGATTTTCCTGATGTGTTTCCAGAAGAAGTGAATGAATTACCGCCAGAGCGTGAAGTTGAGTTCTCGATTGATTTGGTACCTGGTACTAGACCGATATCGATGGCTCCGTACCGTATGTCTGCTGTTGAGTTAACTGAATTGAAGAGTCAGTTGGAAGATCTGTTGGATAAGAAATTTATTCGTCCGAGTGTGTCACCGTGGGGTGCACCAGTGTTATTGGTTAAGAAGAAAGAAGGTACTATGAGGTTGTGTGTGGACTACAGGCAACTGAATAAAGTGACGATCAAGAATCAGTATCCTTTGTCGAGGATTGATGATTTGATGGATCAATTGGTTGGTGCGAGTGTGTTCAGCAAGATAGATTTGAGATCTGGGTATCATCAGATACGTGTGAAAACTGAGGATATTCAGAAGACTGCTTTCAGAACAAGGTATGGACATTATGAGTATTCTGTAATGCCTTTTGGTGTGACTAATGCGCCTGGAGTATTTATGGAGTATATGAATAGGATTTTCCATCCGTACCTAGACAAGTTTGTTGTGGTGTTTATTGACGACATTTTGGTGTATTCGAAATCTGAAGAAGAGCATGCTGAACATTTGAAAGTGGTTTTAGAAGTTCTCCGAGAAAAGAAGTTATTTGCTAAACTGTCTAAGTGTGAATTTTGGTTAGAAGAGGTTAGTTTTCTTGGTCATGTAATTTCAAGAGGTGGTGTTGCTGTTGATCCTTCTAAGATAGAAGCGGTGTCTAAGTGGGAAGCTCCGAAGTCTGTTGCTGAGATTCGAAATTTCCTTGGATTGGCTGGTTATTATAGGAAGTTCATTGAGGGATTTTCTAAGTTGGCGTTACCGTTGACGATGTTGACTAGAAAGGGGAAAGCGTTTGTTTGGGACTCAAAGTGTGAAGAAGGTTTCCAAGAGTTAAAGAGAAGGCTAACTACTGCTCCTATTCTGATATTACCGAGTCCGTCGGAACCATTTGAGGTTTACTGTGATGCTTCATTGTTGGGTTTGGGTGGTGTGTTGATGCAGAATAAGCAGGTTATAGCTTATGCTTCGAGACAACTGAGGGTTCATGAGAGGAACTATCCGACACACGATTTAGAGTTGGCAGTTGTGGTATTTGTTCTGAAGTTATGGAGGCATTACTTGTATGGATCAAGATTTGAGGTTTTCAGTGACCATAAAAGTTTAAAGTATTTGTTTGATCAGAAAGAGCTGAATATGAGACAGAGGAGATGGTTAGAATTTCTGAAGGATTATGACTTTGGTTTGAATTACCATCCGGGTAAAGCAAACGTAGTGGCTGATGCATTGAGTCGGAAATCATTACATATGTCTATGTTAATGGTTAGGGAATTGGATTTAATTGAGCAGTTTAGAGACTTGAGTTTGGTGTGTGAGAGTACTCACAATAGTGTTAAATTGGGAATGTTAAAATTAACGAGTGGTATTCTGGATGAGATTAGAGAGGGTCAGAAATCCGATGTGCTTTTGGTTGATAAGTTGACTCTAGTGAATCAAGGTCAAGGTGGTGAATTCAGAGTTGATGAGAGTGGTGTTTTGAAATTTGGTAATCGGGTGTGTATTCCGGATGTTACCGAACTTAAGAAGAGTATTCTGGAGGAAGGACATCGTAGTGGCCTGAGTATTCATCCTGGAGCTACGAAGATGTATCATGATTTGAAAAAGTTATTTTGGTGGCCGGGAATGAAAAGAGAAATTGCGAGTTTTGTTTATTCCTGTTTGACTTGTCAGAAGTCAAAGATTGAGCATCAGAAGCCGTCTGGGCTAATGCAACCGTTGACTATTCCAGAGTGGAAGTGGGATAGTATCAGTATGGATTTTGTGTCTGGTTTTCCGAGGACAAATAAGAATTGTGAAGCTATTTGGGTGATTGTTGACATATTGACAAAGTCGGCTCATTTCATTCCGATCAGAATGGATTATCCGTTAGAGAAATGAGCTGAGTTGTATATTGAGAAGATTGTAAGTTTGCATGGTATTCCGTCGAGTATTGTTTCGGACAGAGATCCTAGATTTACATCGAAGTTCTGGGAAGGTCTGCAGAAGGCTATGGGAACTAAGCTGAGATTGAGTTCTGCATATCATCCGCAGACTGATGGTCAGACTGAGAGGACGATTCAGTCACTAGAGGATCTTTTGAGGGCTTGTGTTTTGGAAAAGGGAGGTGCTTGGGATTGTTATTTGCCTTTGATTGAGTTTACCTACAACAATAGTTTTCATTCGAGCATTGGTATGGCACCGTTTGAAGCTTTGTATGGTAGGAGATGTCGGACACCTTTATGTTGGTATGAGTCCGGTGAGAGTGTTGTGGTTGGACCGGAGATTGTTCAACAGACTACGGAAAAGATTAAGATGATTCAGGAGAAGATGAGAATTGCTCAGAGTCGTCAGAAGAGTTATCATGACAAGAGGAGGAAGTCACTTGAGTTCCAAGAGGGAGATCATGTGTTTCTTCGTGTTACTCCGATAACTGGGGTTGGTCGAGCTTTGAAGTCGAGGAAGTTGACACCTCGATTTATTGGCCCTTATCAGATTTTGGAGAGGATAGGGGAGGTAGCCTATCGTATCGCTTTACCGCCGTCGCTTGCGAATTTGCATGAGGTTTTTCATGTGTCTCAGTTGAGGAGGTACATTCATGATCCGTCGCATGTAGTCCAAATAGATGATGTACAGGTGAGAGATAACCTGACTGTTGAAACATCACCTATGAGGATCGAGGATCGAGAGTTGAAGCAGTTGCGGGGTAAAGAGATTGCCTTGGTGAAGGTAGCTTGGGGAGGACCAGCAGGTGGCAATGTGACTTGGGAACTTGAGAGTCAGATGAAGGAGTCTTATCCGGAATTATTCGCTTGAGGTATGTTTTCGAGGACGAAAACTCTTTTAGTGGGGGAGAGTTGTAACACCCCGATAAAAATAAGATAATTATTTAATTTAAGTTAATATTATATTTATTAATTTAATTAAATAATTGGAATTATTGAATTATTATTATTATTATTATTGGAATAATAATTATTGGAAAATATATATAAGTTGGAAATAAGAAAAAGAGTCCATTTGGTAAAGAAAGGGTTTTTACGTGAAAAAAAGAGAAGCGGCTGAAAAGTGGAAAGTGGAGAAAGGGCAAAGAGGCAGGACAAGAGGAAGAAGGTTGAAGAAGGAAGAGCTCGAAGCTAAAAGATTCGCCGGATTAACTCAGGTAAAGGGGGTTTATCGTCGTTTAATGGGTATTATGGATTAGCATGTAATGGGTAGTGATAAACCGTTGAATTGACCCTAATTGGGATTGTGAATGCTGAAAATTATGTTGGATAAACTGTGTTAAAAACTGTAATTGAATCGATAGTCGTGTGAGTCGTAATTTGCTGGACGTATAGCTTGTTACGGAATTGGAATTGGAGGTCCGGAAGTCCTCCAACGGCGGAAAATGCGGAGAATTCTGCATTCTGCCTTGTGTTAGCGCAGGAACAGCTTTCTGTCTTGCGTTAACCGGTTAACCCAGGGTGTTAACCGGTTAACACTGTGTTGTATTGTGTAAAATTATTGTTTTGTCTGCGTTAACCGGTTAACCCAGGGTGTTAACCGGTTAACACTGTTGGGATTGCTGAGATATTGCTGTTCTGTCTGCGTTAACCGGTTAACCCAGGGCGTTAACCGGTTAACACTGTTAAGTTTTGGGCAGGAAGCGTGTTTGTGCTGCGTTAACCGGTTAACCCAGGGCGTTAACCGGTTAACACTGTTGCAGAGGGGAAAATTGGTGTTTTAAATGTTGTGTACTTAATTGATGGTTGGCATATGTTGGCGGATGATGTAATAGGGATTAGTTCCTGTTGTCTTGAGTAGTAAGGGTATTAGTAGAGTGTGCTAATACTGTGATTAATTATTTGACATGATATGGTGTTTGATACATGTGTTGATGATGTATGATGATATGCATAATGTTGTGAATGTATATATTATGCATGTATTTGTGAATGGACTGTTGTATGGCTTAGAGTGTGAGCATATGTCCATTGTGGATTGTTGTTGATGTTGCATTGCTAGATGATTAGCGTGCATAGCATAGCCCTTGGGGTTGTAGCTAATTCCCATGGTGAGGAATTAGTGAGTGAATCATTGTGGATTCATTGTTGATGTTTGCATGCTAGGTGATTAGTGTGCATAGCATAGCCTTTGGGGCTGTAGCTAATTCCCATGGTGAGGAATTAGTGAGTGAGTCACTAGATCTCAAATGAGTGGGACTAGTGAGCTTAGTAGCCGTATCTGGATTTGATCGGTGAGCTTGAACTATATGTTCAAGAATAGTCGGTACCGCATGTGTGGAGTCTCATTTCATAATGTATGTATGGCGTATAATATGAATGGATGTATTCCAATATTATACGTGTGGTTGTGTTGACATTGAGTATGAGTATGAATTGTGTAGTATTGAGTATGATAATTGGGTTGATGTGCCGTTACTGAATGTGTGATATGATTAGGGTGATTAATGTGTTAAATTACTTAACATGACATGATATTTTATAATGCTTACTATATCGATTGAGGAACTCACCCTTACAACTATTTTTCAGGTAACGAGCAATGAGTTGAGTAGAAGCTAATGCTTGGAGTCTAGTGTAGTCTCCTTAGTGGGTCATGCTCTGATAGATGTAACATCGGGAGGGAACATTTTAATTGTATTGTTGATGATTGTTGAACCAGTTTACATGTAGTATGTTGCATGTTTTGAATGATCGATTTGATCTCTATCCGCTGCGTATTATGCAACTGTTTTATTTGATAAATAAATGAGCATGACAAGCTACTTTGATGAATAGTGTGAAATATTGTGTGACACCCTTAATTGCATATTTACTCTGATAGATACATATTTGTTATTGTGATTAAATATTTGGGGTATTTTAGAAGGGTGTTACACAAGCACTATGTCCCCAGCCAGAGGCAACAATGGTATGCCAGGTTAGCACACACAGCTCTAAGGGCTTCTACCAGAGAAGACTGGTACTTTGACAGTGGATGCTCAAGACATATGACTGGTATGGAAAATCTACTGGTGGATATTCAACCTCACACTACCAGCTATGTGACCTTTGGTGATGGTGCCAAAGGAAAAATAAAAGGTGTGGGCAAGCTGGACTGCTCTGGAGTTCCAAAACTGAATAATATACTGTTAGTAAGAGGACTAACTGCAAATCTCATCAGCATAAGCCAGCTGTGTGATCAAGGATTCTATGTTCAGTTTACTAAGGAGCTGTGCATTGTGACAAATGGTGACAATCAGGAAGTTATGAGAGGAACCAGGTCCAAAGATAATTGTTATCTGTGGGAACCTAAAGTCTCTAACTTTTCCACAATATGCTCCTCGGCCAAGGAAGAACAGGAGGTGAAGCTGTGGCATAGACGACTTGGACATCTCCACTTACGGGGAATGAAGAAGATTATATCCAAGGAAGCAGTCAGAGGAATCCCAAAGCTGCTCATTGATGAAGGAAGAGTCTGTGGAGAATGCCAGGTGGGCAAGCAAACCAAGATGTCACATCCGAAGCTGGGACATCCTACAACTTCCAGAGTTCTGGAACTGTTGCATATGGACTTAATGGGACCTATGCAGGTTGAAAGTCTTGGTGGGAAGAGATATGCCTACGTGGTGGTTGATGACCATTCCAGATACACGTGGATAAGCTTAATCAGAGAGAAGTCAGATACATTCGATGTCTTCAAAGACCTGTGCATCAGACTTCAAAGGGAAAAGGACAGTTGTATGGTCCGGATTAGGAGTGATCATGGTACGGAGTTCAAGAATTCCAAGTTTGATGAGTTTTGCTCGTCTGAAGGAATAAGTCATGAGTTCTCCTCCCCTATAACTCCCCAGCAGAATGGGATAGTTGAAAGAAAAAATAGAACTATTCAAGAATCTGCCAGAGCAATGATTCATGCAAAGAAGCTCCCCATGCACTTTTGGGCTGAAGCAATGAATACCGCGTGCTATGTCCACAACAGAGTCACCTTGAGAAAAGGAACCTCCTCCACTCTATATGAAATATGGAAAGGCAGAAAACCCACAGTGAAGTACTTTCATATCTTTGGAAGTAAATGCTACATTCTCACAGATCGTGAACAGAGAAGGAAGCTGGATCCCAAAAGTGATGAGGGTATATTTCTAGGATACTCTACTAACAGCAGAGCCTACAGAGTGTTCAACTACAGGACCAATGTCCTGATGGAATCCATAAATGTTATTGTGGATGATAAAGAGGAAGGGATCGATGTCATAGAGGATGTTGAAACATTCCTTGACAGTTCAACTGACATTCCCGTCAAGTCTGAAGAAGTACAGGAACCTCCTCCTGAATGCGAAGTAGATGCAACCACCAAAATGCCATCTATCAGAATTCAGAAAGACCACCCTAAGGATCTTATCATAGGGGATCCTAATAGTGGTGTGACTACCAGGTCACGGGGAATAAGCTCAAATTCCTGCTTTGTATCCAAGGTTGAACCAAAGAATGTGAAAGAAGCCCTGACTGACGAGTACTGGATCAATGCCATGCAAGAGGAACTTGAGCAGTTCAAAAGGAATGAAGTATGGGAGCTAGTTCCAAGACCTGAAGGGACCAACATCATTGGTACCAAGTGGATCTACAAAAACAAATCTGATGAGAAAGGAGTAATTACTAGGAATAAAGCAAGACTAGTAGCTCAAGGATACACTCAAGTTGAAGGGGTTGATTTTGATGAGACATTTGCTCCTGTGGCTAGGCTTGAGTCCATCAGATTGTTGTTAGGGGTAGCATGCATTCTGAAGTTCAAACTATTTCAAATGGATGTGAAGAGTGCATTCTTGAATGGCTACTTGAATGAAGAAGTCTATGTGGAACAACCTAAAGGGTTATGTGATCCTAACCAACCTAAGCATGTATACAAGTTGAGGAAAGCCTTGTATGGGTTGAAACAAGCACCTAGAGCATGGTATGAAAGGTTGACCGAATTTCTGACATTTGCTCCTGTGGCTAGGCTTGAGTCCATCAGATTGTTGTTAGGGGTAGCATGCATTCTGAAGTTCAAACTATTTCAAATGGATGTGAAGAGTGCATTCTTGAATGGCTACTTGAATGAAGAAGTCTATGTGGAACAACCTAAAGGGTTATGTGATCCTAACCAACCTAAGCATGTATACAAGTTGAGGAAAGCCTTGTATGGGTTGAAACAAGCACCTAGAGCATGGTATGAAAGGTTGACCGAATTTCTGACCTCAAATGGATACAGAAAAGGTGGAATAGATAAAACCTTGTTTGTGAAGGATGAGGAAGGCAACATATGTGGATGATATAGTCTTTGGTGGAATGTCAGAACAAATGGTTCAACAATTTGTTCACCAGATGCAATCTGAGTTTGAAATGAGTCTAGTTGGAGAACTGACATATTTCCTTGGAATACAAGTAAACCAAATGGAGGACTCTATGTTTCTCTCCCAAAGCAAGTATGCCAAGAACATAGTTAAGAAGTTTGGTATGGATAGTGCTAGGCACAAGAGGACTCTTGCACCTACTCATCTGAAGTTAACCAAAGATGATGGAGGGCCTAGTGTTGATCAATGCTTGTATAGAAGCATGATAGGCAGTCTACTATACCTAACTGCAAGTAGACCTGACATTTCGTATGCAATTGGAGTGTGTGCCAGATGCCAAGCAGAGCCTAAGGTGAGCCACTTGAATCAAGTCAAAAGGATCCTCAAGTACATCAATGGGACGTGTGACTATGGGATGTTATACATACATGGGTCTGAGCCTGTCCTATCTGGGTACTGTGATGCTGACTGGGCTGGGAGTGCTGATGACAGAAAAAGCACATCAGGAGGATGTTTCTTCTTGGGAGACAATCTCATATCTTGGTTCAGCAAGAAGCAGAATTGTGTATCTCTGTCCACTGCAGAGGCTGAATACATAGCAGCTGGAAGCAGCTGTTCCCAACTGGTTTGGATGAAACAGATGCTCACTGAGTACAATGTCACTCAAAATGTCATGACATTGTTCTGTGATAATCTCAGTGCCATCAATATCTCCAAGAATCCCATCCAACACAGCAGGACCAAACATATTGACATTAGACACCACTTCATCAGAGATCTGGTGGAAGACAAGGTGATTACTTTGGAACATGTAGCCACTGAACTTCAACTGGCTGACATATTTACAAAGGCTCTGGATGCTACTCAGTTTGAAAACTTAAGGGGCAAACTGGGAATATGTCTTTCTGAGACCTTATAGCAATCACTGAGGTTTGGAATGTACTTGTTGGAACTATGTTCTGATTGGTCAACAGATCATAGCTTTACCACTTGCAACAAGTGTGGCAACAAGAGGGTAAGGAGACACCCTAACGTGAGAAGGCCTATGCACCTGCAGGAATTCAAGGACGTTGTTCATGCAGGAGTAGTTTTGGATGTCAGAAACAAAGTCATGGCATCTGATATGGTTGTACCTACAGTAAAGCAAAAGTGGGTGATTACTTGATCAAAGCTGTGAAGCAAGATCAAGTGGGTACTAACTTGGTTGAAACTGTGAAGTAAAACCAAGTCTGTAAGTCTGTCATTTTTTTCTGTTTATGTTGTTGGCTTTGGCAACATTTGTGACAAAAAGGGGTAGTAACAGGTGATACCCCAGACAACAGATTGGTCTGTGAAAACAGACGTTCATGACAGATTCGAAGATTCCCCCCCCCCCCCTGCAGCAGCTGATGTGTACTGCTTTGTGAAGTTTTTATTTAACTTCCATGTATGTGAGTGTGCTGTCACTCTGAGTATATTAGCTAGGTTTATTTCCTGCTAGATGTGTGATTCCGCTGCTATGAACTCTGTTATGGGGATCAAAGCGTTTTAGCCAAAAATTTGCCAAAGGGGGAGTTTTTAGGTGTTTAATTGGCTGCATTATATGGTAAAACACTAGCTGGATTCTAATGTCTTGACTGATGTCATGACATGGTGTGGTTGTGTGACTGCATTGTAGGTTAGAATATCTAACTGTACTCTGATGTCTTGACTGATGTCATGACACACTTGAGTAGTTACTGCAGGATTAGCTAATACAGGATTTATTGAATGTCAAACTGGATACTGTGACATTCATCCCTGTCAGCAGATACTGAGGAATAGAACAGTTGGTGTTCTGTTAGAGCTCAGTATTCATTTGCAGTCTGGTTATCAAGGAAAAACCAAACCTGGCATAAGGCCTACTGTATGAATGTCAAACTGGATGTTATGACATTCATCATGGACAGTATACACTGAATAATAGACAGAGTGGTGTTCTGCTACACTTCAGTATGTTTCTTAGTTTGTTCTCCAAGAGGATAACAGAACTAACTTAAGGCCAAATGTGTAAATGTCAAATTGGATACTTTGACATTTATTAATGTAAGTTGTTACTGTAGTATGGTCATTTTGGTCATGTACAGGTCAGCAAAATTGTACAGTCTGTTTTCTAGAAAAACAGACTCAGCATATGATCCTTGATGTCAAGCTGAATGTCGTGACATTCATTCCTGATAGCATATGCTATATTGTAGGTTGTTCAGTTTTCTGTTTCAGCTTTTTCTTGGGTTATTCTTCAGGAAGTCAACAGCTTAGAGAAAAACCAGGAAATCAACAACCAAGCTACATTTAATGAACCTAACAAATAGCCTATTTGTTAGTAACCTAGATATTGAATTTATGGGAACTCGCGTGACCTTAAATTCAGGAGAATACAAGTGCAAAAGCCCAGGTACTGCAATATAAAAGGAAGTCGTTCCTTCATTCAGTTTCGGGGATTTTGAGGCGTGAAGATTAAGTGTGTCCATCATACTTCACTGCTGTATTTTTGTGAGTCTTGTATTAGACATATCTTGTAAGCCAAGCCTTTATCACGTTGATGATTGTTTTGGTATAGGGTGTTCATTGAGTTGTAAGTGTTGTGTCGCTCAAAGCTTTTAAGCGTGAGTGTTGTGTATCTTGATTAAAGTTGTTAAGCACAATCAAGAGTTGTTTGAAGTGTGACTTCACAAGTGTCTTTAATAGGAATTAAAGGTAGTAATCACTGAGGTGATTGAGGGGGAGTGAGTAGGAACTCTGATCTTAGAGTAAGATTGAAATTGCATTGGGTAGGGATTAAGTGACGAGTTGTAAACGGGTGAGTTTAGCTTTGAATTAATACTACTGATAGTGGATTTCCTCCCTGGCTTGGTAGCCCCCAGATGTAGGTCATGTTGGACTGAACTGGGTAAACAATTACTTGTGTTATTTACTGCATTTACTGTTAAGTTCTGCATAATTCTTGTCTGTGCAGAATTGGATGTCATAACAACCCGTGTGACATCTAAAGTCTGATAACTAGAATTTCATAATATTCTCTTGGAAATCAGCTGCAAGATTTTCTCCATAATAATAGGAACAAATCTATAATATATCCTAAAAAGTCTCAAAAGATCCTTTTTATGAAATCAAATCAAATTTGCAATGTTCCTAAAACATCCTTAATTTGTTGCGCATATAAGAGAACTAGAATCATCATAATCTCACATTTTAAAATCAAATCTTCAAGGATTCACACTTGCAGACCTGAACAAGTGTATTGGTGTAAGATGTCATAACATCTGTCAGGACATCAGTCTACAAGGAACATAAGAAGCACTTGTTGTACAGTTGTTCAAGATGTCATGACACCTTGTTTAACATTAGGTTGTGATACATGTTTTCCAAAATGAAACATGTTTTACCAAAATTGTTGCTAATCATAAAAACACAGAACTAACAATCTCCCTCTTTGGAAAATTTTGGCTAAAACAACCTTTGCATCATATAGCTGGAGAAAAGATAAAACAACAGCAATAATCACAAGCACAAAAACCAAACACTTGGTATAACACTAAGACATATCAAAGGCACACACAACAGAAATAAGTAGTAGAAACTCATCCTCATAGAAAAGACATAGAGAGAAATAAACTCTCACACTCCAAGCCTTCTTCAAACATAAAATATCAAGACATTCTTTATGACATCGCAGCAAGCACACAACAACCTAAGCAGAAGCAAAATTCTCTGAAACAAAATGTCAAGACATTCTGTCTGACATCACAGTAAATACACAACAACCTTGGTACAAACAAATCAAACTCCCTCTGAATGTCATGATCAGTAACACATAAATAACTCCCATTGTTATACAGGAAACATACTCCCCCTCAAAAAAATAGCCTTCACATAAAGAATAAAATAAATCAAGAGCACAACTCTTCACTATCTACTCCCCATTTTTAGTCAGAATATGACAAACCAAGCAGACATTCATCAATGGAAGCAAAATAATAGAGCAAATTAGTAGAAGAACATGTGAATTATAGGTACACACCATAACACACAGAGGTGCAATATTTAGTGCAAAGGCCCATCTCCCCCTTTGGCAAATTTTGGCTAAAACAACCAAAGCACAATAAATCTAGAGAAAGGAATAAAACCACAAACACAAGTTACATGGAAAACATGTAAACTTTGTACAAACTGCAAACATAAAATATATCAGAGATAATTATGCAGTTACATAACAGACAGGTTATGTACTCCCCCTGTCACACATAATCGGGACTCCCCCTTAAGGGAACATCCAAACAATATGAAATGTCCAAGTTCAAACATCAGAGGCATATGCAACAGAAAAAAAATAAGCCTAAAAAATAAGAGAAACCAAAGTTTCAAAAAAAACTTCAGGCAAGATGTCAGAACATTTGGTTTGACATCTGCACAAGTACCAGCAGTAGTATCAACATTCACTACAGTAAAAATAGGCATGATAAGCAATCATGCACACACAGAACTCCAATAGCAATAGAAACACCAACAAGCATGAAAAATTATCATGCTCCCCCTGAATAGTTGCATACACCAAGCAATCACAATAACTACTTTCCCCTTAGTAGTAGTACAGTCTTATCATAACATGTTAATCAACATGTCAAGACATGTGGCATAACACCAGAACAAACATAAAATATACTAACAAGCACACATATTGCACACAATAGAATAGCAGGTGGAAGCACACAAACTGAACACATTCACGTGGTCTTCCATCTCTTTCCCCTGTCAAAGATCTTTCTGCATTCCTTGCACTTGTCACATGTTTTAGGAGTGTTGACACAAAAATTCCTTGTCACCACCTTAGAACACGTCTTCTTGAAACTAGTCTTTTGCAGAGATCTCTTTTTCCAACTTTTGACAGGTTTCACCATAGCACTTTGCTTATGCATCAGAACATGGAGGACAGATAAAGAATTATTGCATTCCTCCCCATTTGTAATTGCTATAACTCCTCGATAGTGCAAGTTCCAATCTCGTTGTATATGTTTTCAATTTGATTTTCTTTAAACATAAAAATAAGTTGTTCCTTGTTATCCATATGATCCAGAGTAACAACCTTTCCTTCAACAAGATTCTTGATTAGTTGACTATAACTATCAAGGTTCTTTTTCCAGTCATGTTGAATAAAGTATCTGATAGAGTTCAAATTTTCACCATATAATATTATGGCATCCTGTTTGACATCAGTTCCCTTCAACATTAGTTTAGAGAGACTTTCTCTGATTTCAGCTTCAGTAGTACACCAAGAAGCACATGTTTGCTTCTTATTGATCTAGAAAAACAGACTGCTCCTTAGGGCATAACCTCCATCATCATTTGATATTTTCTTATTGGATTCAGTGATGTCTTCTTTATTAGGGAGTCTTGTGACCAATTACTTGGATTGTTCTTCTTCCCTTCAATAGGGAGACCTTTGCTGGCTTGAGAACTCACTGATTCAGTGCTTGTGAATTCACACATCTCCTCTCTTATTGTCTCATCAATCTGCTTATTTTATTTCAAAGGGAAGTTGGTTATGAACTTCAGTTGTAGTTAACTGTTAGTTTGAATTCCATCATAATTCAATTATGTTGTCATTCCCGGTTAGAAGTTGTTGTACCGGGTTGTTTGCATTGCCTTAGGACAGTTGTGATTTGGTGCTGCATTCTTGGCTTACTGTGACACTCAACTTGTTCTTTTGGATCAGAATGTGCAGGTTGAGTTATGCATTGCACGTGTGACTCGTGAGCTTTACGTTTCACTTATTGGTTCTGCAGGGTAGTCCCTGAAATTTGTTTTAGACAGTTTTTACACTGAGTTATTTTGCCAACATAACAGATGTAGGGGTCATTTTGCTATCATAAAAAGTATGCTTGTGAGAAGGTTAGTACTGATATTAGGATTAGGAGTAGATTGGATTACTTAAAGCTTGAACAGTTGTTGAAACTAGGAACTATTTCAAATCGTATGCCATGTTAATTGTTAGGAGTTATTGTTTGTTAGTTGGATAGATTCAAATCCTGTTGGATATGCAAACTAATTATTGTTGTACAGACTCGTTATCCTTGTTGTGTTATGAAATTAAGCTTGAATTGAAAAATTAATTGTTAATGAGGCCATAAATTATTGGATGGAGTGGTGTAGTTTTATCATGTGCATGCTGCAATGCTCATGTTAATTATATGAATTCTGGTTTGGTTTGGTTATATGCATGGTATTAACAGGTTGAAATTGGTTATTATAGGGTTGGTGCACTCATGACCTTGGCTTGGCATGGAATGAAGAACCATCAAGACTTTTGGAGACTTACAAGGATGAGGATAATGAACAAAATGTAGAATTTAGAGTTAGGATTTGTGAATTGTTTGTGAATGGTATTGTAAATGTAAACTATTGGTTTCAAATATGGATTAAAATTTGAATGGAAATGTTGTAATTGAAAAACATGAATGAGATTAAACATTAATAAACATTATTAATCTTGAAAAGTCAATTGAAATGGGCTTGGAAAATTAAATGAAATGATTTCGAAAAGTTAAGGTCAAATGGTTTCAAATGTTAATTTAAAGTTGGATTTAAAAAGTTAATTGTGAAGTTGGATATTTAAATGGATTGGATTGATATTTGAACACAATTAAAAATTAAAATAAAAAATGGTAAAATAATTTCTTAAACCAATTAAAATCGACTTGAAAAATCCAACATTCATCAAAATTAATTAGTTTAAAATTAGAATCAATTAAAATCAATTTAAAAGTCAAATTAAACTAAAATTGAAATTACATTACTAATTTGTAATTAGATTTAATTTGAAATTAATCAATTAAAAATTAATTAAAATTAAATTGAAAATAAAAAAATCAATTAAAATCAAATCAAAAATTCCAAAATTCAATCGATTAAAATTAATTTAAAATTAGAATCAATTTGAGATTGAAAATCAATAAAAACCAAATCGAAATCCCAAAATTATCTTGAAAGAAGCATAACATTGTGATGTATATAACAACGATGTGAGTCGAACGGGCATAGACAATGATCAATGTTATCAAAGTCAAGACAATATGGACTTAGGAATGGATGGTTGACTTTTGTCAATTAGTTGACCAAAAAGTTAAAAGTTGACCAAAATCAATTGTAAGCTAGAAATTAGAGATTTCTTGTGTAAAATGGGCTAGTGGCCAATGCACTAAAGACCCGGATCAAAGACCAAAGACTAATGATTTTAAGCCCTGGACCAAATGACCAATCAAGGACCCAAAAGGCCAATGCACTAATGCGAACATGAATCCAAAATATATGAGTCTTGAAATCACCATATGGATAGTTGTTTGGACCAACCTTGAACCAAATGACATCTCAAGCAAGAAGATCTGTAATCCAAGAGCCTCTTTCCCAATGAATTAGGATTTTATACATACTCAAGGAAAAATGAATACCCAAAGTCGAGAATTAGGATTTTGAATCAATCATCAGCTTTGAGTCTATATATTAACTGATGTCAACATAAGTGCATATGAATGAAGCATGAATATGTGCAGATGAATCTCAAGTCATGGGTTGAGTAAAAGATGAAAAAGGACAAATTTTAGGGTACGAAAAGAGAAACAGTAAAATATTATAATAATATATTATTTTTAAAAAATATATAAAAAATAATAATTTCTTTTTATTATCTAAATGTTTATTAACCAATTTCATAATTTTTTAACCAACTTCATAACTTGTATTAACCAATTTTGGTGACTATTCAAAATTATTTTTAATGTCTGGACGTTTATTAACCAATTTCATAACTTCATTAGTCAACCTTTTACTTTTCATTAACCAATTTTGATTTATCACTAAAAATTATTTTTAATATCAGAACATTTATTAACCGACTTCATCACTTTATTAATCAACCTTTTACATTTAATTAATCAATTTTTTTCACTATTTATGTCACTGTTTACGTACACTGTTTATAGACACCGTTTACATACATATCATTTTATTTTAAAAATACATTGTTCACCGTATTATAAATATATTATTTACCGTATAAATATTGTGAAGAGCATATACACCGTAAATATTTGATATAAGAAATGGGGTAGGAATAGCAATACTGATTTTAGAAATACGTAGATTAACCAACTTGTCATTCAATGATCATAGGTTATTCTACACTTAAGGATGGGACTGCATATGTGTATATATTGGTGTGCAATTCACTATGTATAACTCTTCTGTTGGTGCAAAACTGAGGGACTAAAAGTCCTTGAATTCTCTAGAACTTTTTCACTCTTTTTTGCGTGATGCTCTTTTCGGACGAGAACCACGCAAGTACTGTGCATCTCTCTCTTTGAATCTCTCAGCAGAAACACAAACTCAGAATAGAGGTATTCACTGACGCTAGTTTTAGTTGACAGCGCTTCTCAACACCGGTGGTATCTCATGTCTTGCATTGGATCTTTAGTTAAATAGGACCACATCAATCTCAACACAACAAGTAATTTTCAAGACCAAATGGTATATTACTTGATTCATAAACACTTTTTATATCATTTGGAGCATTAGAACAAAATCAACATATCTGCTATTATCTCCAAAACATATGAGAGATAGGATTTCTGACTTTAAGAAATATTAGATAAGTCCATAGAATATCTTGAATAGCAAATGCAGGTCTCAAGACTAACACTTATCAGCTTTAGTGTCTCAGGAACTTGCTCTAACAGGTCATGTATTTTGCCAAGTATAAAAGCAAAACAGTTTCGAATTGTAACTTACTAATTTTCAAATATCAAAAAGTTAGTTAAAACTCAAAATGAGTCTCTCTACTCTATTTACTACTTCTAACATGGTATCAGATTGTTAGACCACAATCTAGGTCATAACCATGGATACGACGTCGCAACCGGCGTCATTGCCGGTAGCTTCTACTCAAGTTTCGCCTTCTCTGATGATCGCGATTGTGAATTCAGTTCAAGAATCAAGTTGTCTTCACTTCTTTTTCAAGATCGGGCACAAATTGGATGAGAAGAACTTTCACTTATGGCGCCAACAAATCGAACCGCATATCAATGTGTACGGTCTAATGGAATGCGTTGTATGTACATGAATTCCTTTGAAATTCATTGATGATGATGCTCGTGCAATTAGTAACGTTAACCTGAGTACTCACGTTGGCTTCAAAAGGATCAGATACTTCTTTATTGGTTTCAATCTACGTTGTCTAATGAGATTCTATCGCGTGTGCTTGGATGCACTCATGCGCATCAACTTTGGGATCGTTTGTTAGTTATTTTCAGAAGCAGACTCGTCCACGTGCTAGACAGCTTTGTGTGGAGCTTTGTGCCCTAACTCTTGACAATTCATCTGTTCAGGAGTATTTTCATAAGATTTGTACCATTGTTTATGCTCTTGCCTCTTTTGGAAATTCGATTTCTGCATCTCATCACATAGATGTAATCCTGAAGGTCTTTCTGCTGACTTTGCTCTAGTTGTTTTTGTTGTTGAGAGCAAGTTTGGTCCCATGGATTTAGATGAAGTAGTAATCCTACTATTACCAAGAATCTAATGAGTGTTGGGCAATTATGGCGTGACAATAATGCTCCGCTGACAAATGTCTCGTCCACTCTGAGGTCTCCCATGACATTCTTCTTGAAGGTCAAGTTGGCAAGGATGGAGTTTATGAGTTCCCTTCTCTCACCCAGGCTAGCAATGTTCTCAAGCCTAAGTCCCTACTTTAGTGTGCCCTACACCTACTCAGTCCATTTTTAACATGTATATATATAGTATATGTGCCTTTAGGAAGATTAATCTCTGAGTTAATGATTTAAGGAATATTGTTTCTTAAACCACACAAGTTTGTTCTTTAAGAAGATTTGATAAAATAGAGCAATTGGAGCACAAGCCAAAAAGAGCAATAGGAATTAGATCCCATTTAAGTCTTTCTTTTAGCAACATGGACAAAGCTGCAGCAAATGATACATTGATACCATTGTAGTCAATACAGCAATGAACAAAGAAGCCAAACCTAATATTAATATTCACACCTAGTGTCTATCAGACTATTCATAGCTAAATCTATACAGACAGTAGTTCATTTTTTTCAATGACTCAGGACAGAAAATACTTGTAACATTTACACTTTTTAGTTATGCTGTGATAAAAGATCCACCAAGCATTAAGTCTCAAGTGCTGTAGTAAAAGTCCATGTGGAGAGTCTAAACTGCCATTGCACTTGAAGTTGAAGCACAACACCTAACATATCGCATCACTGCAAATTATCACTACACATTGTGAAAAATAGACTCTTTCGAACGGTACCTCACTAATGGTGATTCTGAGTTAATATACTATAAAGCATATGACAAAAAAAAAAGCTTGTATTTTCATGACTAAGCATCTCATGCTTATGGAAAATAATAAATATTAGTAGCAAAATATAGGTTTTTGGAAGAAGAAGCACACCTTTATTCCCACTGAGTATGATAAGAGCTGATTTCTACATGGGGTACAAGCTCCGTTATCCAATTCATATCCTCAATAGAAAGTGGTTGCACAGGTTCATGTTGCATACTTTGAATATGGAGAACTTCTAGCTTCTCCAAGTGTTCGATGCCAGTAGGTATATTCTTCAGTCCGCGCAGTACTAGTAACTCGAGCTTTTTAAGAGAAGGCAGTGCTCCTTTGTCGATGATAACATCTCTCAATTCATCCGCATATCCAACAGACAGTTCCTTTAGTTTCTGAAACCATCCATCTTCAAAATGCAACTGAAACCCTACACAAGAAGCAATGCCTATAGAGAGGATCAACAAGTTTTGCAAACTTTTTAGGGATTTTATTGGATCTTTAGTGAAACGGGAGTACATCAACTTCAAGTCAACAAGATTTTGAAGCTCTAACATCCAATTTGGCAACTTCTGTAGCCTCCCACCTAGTGTAAGTTTGCGAAGCATAGTTGGCGTTGAAATCAAATGTAAATCAATGAAATCAAAGTCATTACCAGTACTACTTGATAAAACTGACAGTTTCTCCAAGTGATGCATTTCATTGATTGAGGAGGACAGAATGCTTCCATCTTCTGTCCCAACATTAACCAACCCCAAATCCCTTATCTGCTTCAGCTTTCCTAACTCTTTAATTATCTCTGTTGCTCCATCCATACCTAAATCAACATTACGAAGCGTTTGTAGGGATGTCATCTCTCCAATACGATCCTTTAATTTGATCAAAGACAGTTTAGAGCTGATAAGATGTCTTAACTTTCTGAGCTTGCTAATCTCCTTTGGCAACTCACGGATGAATGTATCCCTTATATCCAAGGTCTCTAGGTTCTGGAGCATGCCAATTGATTTTGGGACTTCATCTACCTTAGATGAATGCCTGAAGCTTAAATACTTCAAGTGGATCAAACTTTCCAAATTTTTAGGAACATTCAACGATGGAGCAGATTCATAATCAAGAACCTTTAGTAACCTGTATGTGGTAGCTGTAGGGATTCTCTCCTCATAGTATACATATGACTCTTCATTTTCAAAAGCAAATAGAGACCGGACATGCAAACCTTCAATATGCGGCAAAAAATCATCAAAAGTGGTTGCTATTGATAAGCGCCGAATCATTCCACTAAAGGATGACTGTCCATCATCACTAATATGCTTGCAAAAATTTAAATCCTCAAATTTTTCAAGTACCATATCATGTATTAGATCATGAACACGACATGCTTTAGCTTTACCATCAATTCTAGTTGAAGATGCTTGCACCAAGTTTCTATGGATCAATTCTGTTAAATATCCTTCTGCCACTTCTTCCAAAGTTTTTCCCCTTTCCTCCTTGACAAACCCTTCAGCTATCCATTGTCGAATCACTCTCTTTGATTTAACTTCATAATCTTCTGGATATATTCCAAAATATAACAAGCATGACTTGAGATAGTAAGGCAAATCATCATAACTTAAACCTAAAATTTTTTCTATCCCAATTAAATGTGTATCTTTCTTTAGCTCTAAACTTAAATTTTCTTTGAACCTCTGCCACTCGAACACGTTTTTCTCTCTTGTAGACAAAAGACCGCCAATGGCAACAATTGCTAGTGGTAACCCTTTGCATTTTTCAACAATTTCATAAACTATATCAATAAACTCTTTTGGACAACACCCGCCATAGTCAAATTTGAATGCCTTTTTATTGAACAACTCCAAAGATTGTTCTTGAGTTAAAGGTTGCAACTCAAGCACTTCAACCAAAGAAGATCTTTTACAAGACGCTACAACATCCAGATTCCTTGTTGTTATCAATATGTTACTTTCATTTTTATTATCAATTACAGCAAATTCAATATCATCCCAAAAGTGCACATTCCAAACATCATCAAACACAACAATGTACCTCTTTTGCTGCAAGTTGTTTCTCACTTCATCGGTTAATGACCCTCGATCCATTTGAAATAAATCCTTAGGATGATCTCTTCCATTTTGTTTGTATAACTTTAGCAACATGTCCCTCAACAACCCTTCAACATTATATGATTGAGACACTGTGATCCATACCCGATAATCAAAGTGTCCAATGATGTCCTTGTTGTCAAAAACTTTCTTGGCTAGAGTGGTTTTACCTTGCCCTCCCATTCCTACCACAGAGATGACAGTGCGATCTTCCCTTCCTTTTACCAACCAATAAATTAGCATGTCTTTTTGTGTTTCAAAGCCCACAACATCAGCTTCCTCAATGTAAAGAGCAGCCACTCGAGGATCGTGCCATTTGGCAATCCGACTTCTTCTAGAACTGCTTGATCCTTGTTCAAGAGAACGTTGGAAGCCATATCTTTCACTCCTTTCCTTGATCCCACGAACAGATGACTTAATGTCTTGAATCTCAGACGCTATTCGACGGCGAGTGAGAATAGTTTTGAGTTTATGGAGTAAATCTACACATCCAGGATCATGAGGCTGCTGACCTGCATGGATCAAATAGTCATCAATGATATCTTCAATGCGAAAAGCTGCTTCCCTAAGTTGCTTCACCCATGTTTTGACTCCTTTACTAATGTTGTCTCCTTCAACTGATGCAGCTTTTTTATCAGCATCTTTAAGGAAAGCTTGGATGCTCTCGAGTTCATCTTTAATGTCTACAAAGTCCTTGTGAACACCTCTCAGCAGGTTTGCTTCTTCCCTTAACAGTGGAAGCAGATGGTCAATAGCAAAAGATACAGCAATTTCAGCCATTTGAATGAAAGTTGTGAAGATTGTTGTTTTGTGAAATGAAGAAGACTACACTGTTTGTATTCATATCATGAAGAAAGGAAAAGGAAGTTGCCTGCTACTCTCTAAGGAAGTTGCCTGCTGTCAACGTTCCACTAAAGTAAAAGTCAGTGTGGAGTTCCCTTTGTATTGCCTTCAGGCGTGTGGGGCAATATGCATCTATATATAATCACATAACAGATATTTTTGTAATAAAAAAAACTACTAAATTAATTAATCCTTTTTTTCATGCTGATTTATTTTTTTATTAAGGCTTCTACAAAAATATATTTTCAAACTAATTTTTTTTTTGTTATTACAAGCTTATCAATTCACATCAGTTTTAGTATCTGCTATTAAATTAATATGTTTTTGAATAACTTTGTTGTTGATAAACTTTTAAAATTTTAAAAAGTTTTTCCACAAAAAAAAATTCAAATTTGAAGATAGTAATGAAGTCAGTGATACTTTCTTCTGCTATGGATCAACAATTACAATTACAAAACAACTCAAATATCAAATAAAAAAAATATTAAGCCAATCCATAATTTAGATATTTCATACACCATTGTTATTAAAGAACAACAAAACTAAACCTATAATTTTTTTTACTGAGGAACTATGTAGCACCGACACCTCTGAAAAAATGTGTGTCCGTGTCTGTGTCGGTATCAGACACCTGCACCGACACTTGTGATTACGTTTAAGTTATTCATTTTTTCAAATTATTACCGGTGTCGCGGTCAGTATCGAGGTCGTATTTAAGATGTCCATGCTTCATAGCTGAGGAACGAAAAACCCAAAGTGTTGCAGAAAAAGTCTCCGAGAATCTGAATTGCCATTGCATTTTAAGTTGAAGCCCAGTACCTACCAAACCACGGCAAATTATCACTATACACTGAGAAAATAGCCCTTGAGCCGAGGATCATATAGCAGAAGAAAATTAAGATTGTATTTGAATGACTGAATAATTATTATTCTCATGCTTAAGGAAAACAATAATTACCAATACCAAAAATAAGTTTTTGGAAGAAAAATCACACCTTTTTTCCCCTTGAGTATGATGAAGTATTACTTCTACCTCATTGGATTTAGAGTAATAAATCCACTAGGGGTGGTAATTTCAACAGCAGGCACATGCTTGAAGATCCAATTCCAATCCTCAGTAGAAATGTCCTCCAAATGTTCAATTCCAGTATACCCAATATAGAGAACTTCAAGCTTCTCTAGGTGTTGGATTCCTGTTGGCGTAGTCTTCAGACTGAAGAGTCCGTGTAACCGAAGCTTTTTCAGAGAAGGAAGTGCTCCTTTGTCGATAATAATATCTCTCAATTCATTTGAAGTTTCAACATACAGTTCCTTTAGTTTCTCAAACCCTCCATCTTCAAAATGCAAACATAAACCTTCATAAGCAATTTCTTTTATGGAGAGGATCAACAAGTGCTGCAGACTTTTTAGGGATTGCATCGGATCTTCAGTTAAAATGGACTGCATCAACCTCAACACACAAGATTTTGAAGCTCTGGAATCCACTCTGGCAACTTCTCTAACCTCCCAATTAGTGTAAGTTTGCGAACCATAGTTGATGTGGAATTCAAATGCAAATCATCGAGATTATGAAAATTCTTATATGATGCAACAAATAGTTTTTCCATGTGTTGCATTTCATTGATCGAAGAAGATATAATGCTTCCATCTTCTTCATGAACATTAATCAACCCCAAATCTCTTATTTGTTTCAGCTTTCCTAACTCTTTAATTACCTCTGCTGCTCCATCCATATCTAAATCAATATTGCGTAGCGTTTGTAAGGATGTCATCTCTCCGATACCATTCTTTAGTTCAATCAAAGAAATATTAGTGCCGATAAGATGTCTTAGCTGTCTAAGCTTGCTAATCTCTTTTGGCAACTGAAGGGTATCTGTATCTCTTACTTCTAAGGTCTCTAGGTTCTGGAGCATGCCAATGGATTTCGGGATTTTACCATCTCTAATATAATTGAAACTTAAATACTTCAAATGGATCAAACTTCTAACCTCATTAGGAACATGCAACAATCGAACACGTTCATAATCAAGAATCTTCAACAACCTGAATTTTGTAGGGATTCTCCCAAAAGATAAGAAAGTTGATGCATTATTTCCAAAAATAAATAATGACCGAACGTGCGACTTTTCAGTGTTCGGAATTAAATCATAAAAACTGGTGCTTGTTAATGCAGTTGTTACTAATAAGCGTCTAGTTATTCCGCTTAAGGTTGATTGTCCACCATCACTAATATGCTTGCAAAAATTCAAATCCTCATTTTTTTCAAGGATCATCTCGCGTATTAGATCATGAACACGACAATGTTTAACTTTACCATCAATTCTTAACAAAGATACTTGCACCAAGTTTCTATGGATTAATTCCATAAAATATCTTTCAGCTACTTCTTCCAAAGTCTTCCCCCTTTCCTCCTTCACAAACCCTTCAGCTATCCATTGTCGAATCACTCTCTTTGATCTAACTACGTAATCTTCTGGATATATTACAAAATACAACAAGCATGACTTGAGATAATAAGGCAAATCATCATAGCTTAGACCAAGAATTTCTTTTATACCTATTAAATGGGTGTCTTTCTTTAGTTCTAAATTTAAGTTTTCTCTAAATCTAAGCCACTCAAACCCAGTTTTCTCTCTTGTAGACAAAAGACCACCAATGGCAACAATTGCTAGTGGTAAGCCATTGCATTTTTGAACAATTTCATTGGCTATACCAATGAGCTCTTTTGGACAGCACCCATCATGGTCAAATTTAAATGCCTTCTTATTGAACAACTCCAAAGATTGTTCTTGAGTTAAAGGTTCCAACTTAAGCACCTCAATGAAAGAAGATTTTCCACAAGACACCACAACATCTAGGTTCCTAGTTGTTATCAATACCTTACTTCCATGTTTATTATCAATTACAGCAAATTCAATATCATCCCAAAAATGTACATTCCAAACATCATCAAACACGACAACGTACCTTTTTTGCTTCAAGTAGTTTCTCACCTCATCTGTCAATGACCCTCGATCCATTCGAGAAATATCCCTAGGAGCATTGTCTCCTTTTTCTTTGAAAAACTTTATTAGCATGTCCTTCAGCAACTCTTCAACATTATATGATTGAGAGACTGTGATCCATACACGACAATCGAAGTGTCTGACGACATCCTTGCTGTCAAAAACTTTCTTGGCAAGAGTGGTTTTTCCTTGCCCCCCCATTCCTACCACGGAAACTACAGTGCGCTCTTCCCTTCCCTCTACCATCCAATCAGTCAATCTTTTCCTTGGCACTTCAAAGCCCACAACTTCAGATTCTTCAATGTAGAGAGCAGACACTCGAGGGTCGTGCCATTTGGAATTTCGGCCTTCTCTAGAACTGCTTGATCTTTGTTCTAAAGTACGTTGGAAGCCATATTTTTCACTTCTTTCCTTCATCCCACGAATATATGACTTAACGTCTTGAATCTCAGACGCTATTCGACGACGGGGGATCATACTTTTGAGCTTATGGAACAAAGCTACACATCCAGGATGAGGAGGCTGCTGTCCCACCTGGATCATATAATCATCAATGATATCTTCAATGCGAAAAGATGCTTCCCTAACCTGCTTCACCCAAGTTTTGACTCCTTCACTAGTGTTGTCTCCTTCAGCTGTTGCGGCTCTTTTATCAGCATCCTTAAGGAATGCTTGAATACTTTCCAGTTCATCTTTAATGTCTGCAAACTCCTTGTGAATACCCCTCAATAAATTGGCTTCTTTCCTTAACAATGGAAGTAGTTGGTCAACAGCTAAAGACACCGCCATTTCCGCCATTTGAGTTAAGCTCTGATTATTTTTGTTATGCGAAGACTACTTGTTTTGCTTGAGACCTTGTCTGCGCAATTTCTATTATGATATAACAAGGGAATAATGCAACTTCTATGATGAAATTACAAAGGGAACAAGGTAACTTCAATCATGAAGAAAGGAATATTGAAAATTCTATTATGAAGTAACAAGGGAATAAGGCAATTTCTATCATGAAGAAAGGAATAAGACAAATTCTATCATGAAGTAGCAAGATAATAAGGAAACTTCTATCATGAAGAAAGGAATAAGGAAACTTACAGCACGAAGTAACAAAGGAATTTGATTTTTTAATAGTATATTGGCACCTGATACAAAAAATAAGTCAGCTTGCAGGTTATCACAATCAAAACAATGAATAAACTTTTGATTACTTGATAAACAAATAAAAGATTCATCCACTTAAACTGATATAAACATTAAAATGTTAGAATAACAAGTGGTCATCTGCACTATACTTTGTCTTTACAAATCAGAAATATATTAAAGAAAGAAGAGAAACAGAAACATACGGATAAATACCAAAACCTATCAGAAATGAAGTTGAAATTTTATAACCACCGTCCTTAAATCTTGACGCAGAACAGATCTATTGATGCAGAATTTTGAAAAGTTTTTTAACCAGTTCAGAATTCCGCGAGGAAAAAGTTTCAGAACTTTCTAAAATAAGTTCAGAACTAAAATAGAAAGTAGTTTTAAACATCATCCATGATTTTGGTTTTGCACCATATTATTAGACAAACAAACATCATCTACAAATTCATGTTCATTTTTTTACTTCATGAAGCTTTGTTTTCCCCCACACCTTGGAACACTTATCTTCACATAGATTACTAGTATTTTTATTATAAATATATAAGTCATAGATGCTAACTGCACTTGTTTTTTTTCGTTTCTATAAATTCAAAAGTTGCTAGAGCTATTAGTTACTCACTAACATGTAACCAAGAAAACATGCAGGAAGCTATTGTAAGAATTTACTTGCCTCTTTACCCAATTCTTGTGCTCGAACATGATGTGAAGAATGACTGGAGCCCATTCTAGAAGAACTCAGATACACAATTCCTCTTCCTAATCTGTTTACGAGTTCATAACATTGTTTGATCACTTCTTTAACCTGTAATCATATTTTAAAAAACTGAGAACAGAAATTATTATATAGTTATTAGATGTAATCATGCAAAAGAATTTCTTCAGTAAAGCTTTCTGTGAAAGTGTTTTTTTAGAGAAGCATATTGTTGAGCCGGTTATGACCAAAGTTTTCAACTATGATTTCCTTTTTGTTTCTTAGAGATGTTTCATGCATCGAGAGATCGCACCAGCGCCCAGAGCCGCATTGTTCGAGTCCAATAATTCTAAGGGTGGTACATCATAAATTGCATCATGAAATAAAATACAACATGAAAGTGAAAACAAAGCTCATAATCAGTAGACTTCAAAGCAGGAAATTAGCATAGGAATCCTAGCAGCCCAAACTATTTCAAGCCCTATTAAAAAAATCAGTTTCATGAGTAATCAATATGAAGCATTGTACAAATGTGTTTTAGGTTACTGAATATAAATAATATGAAGCTGGGTTTGTTACTGTTACCTGATTTGGGCTTTTCCTGTCACCAAATTGAATCGATGCTTGTTTGATACAAAAACTGGTCTGTGAGTGGTTCTTCTGAGCACAATATCGGAACCAAACAAAACTGCCAGCGAGAATCCCGTCGTTGAGAAATGAGATTCTCAAAAGGGTCAGACCAAGGTTACTTTACTAGAAGTAGGCACTAGACCAAGGTTTGCGTCTTATGGGAACACAAACAACATTTTCACCGATATTATTGCAGAAGACAAAATCATGATTTGTTTTGTATTTTATTTTGGCTTAATTTGAAAGCTCTTTAAGTGTTTTTTTAAAGCAAATTTGGCTCTTCATGATTTTCCCCATTTGATACATCTCCCCTTTTTTCTTCAAATTTGTGTTCCCAAAAAAATAATCTATTAACAGAACAATAAATATACACTTCAGTTTCCAGATTATCCGTTAACCGAGTAACTAAGCAAGGTGTTGTTGTTGTTGTGGTGCGTTGTGGAGTTGATTGATCTGGTTAGATGAGTGGTTATTCTGAGCACTAAATGATTGATCTGGTTAGATGAGTGGTTCTTCTGAGCACAAAATTGGAACCAAACGAAACTGCAAACGAGAATCCATTCTCAAAAGGGTCAGACCAAGGTTCCTTTACTAGAAATAGGCACTAACTAACAAGGTTTGTGTCTTCTCATGGTGCTACATAGTCTTCAAGATATATTCCAAAGTATGAGAAGCCTTGTTTGAGATTGTAAAATAAATCATGAAAATTAAAGCCTAAATCTTTGTTACAACATTTAAACTTGGATTATTGTCCAACTCTGAACTTAAATTTACAGTAAACCTTTCCCATTGAAGTGAATCTCTTTCTTGGTAGATAAAAGACCAGCAATAGCCACAATTGCTAGAGGAAAAACCTCATAATTTTTAACAATTCCAGAAGATACACTCATTAGATTTTTAGGACATTGTCCTTTCAACTTTCAAGCTTAGTTGAGACATAATAATTACTCAGTATTATTCAAGGGGAAAATAAAAGAAAATTCTTATTAAGAGATTAAATCATGTGTACTATGCAATTTAGTTTCATTCTTCTGACTTGTTTCACCTGAAGAGATGTGATAGAAATCTGCAAGGTAAGCCAAAGCTTCTGAGTTGTTGTTACAAACCTTCCACAATGATGCAACCTCTCCTTTAGAGACAGTTCCCCAATCCTCACAAACATCTAAAAAGTCGAGAAGTTTTGAGTAAAACGAATCGTAGTTCATCAACAGGAAGGGAACAGGATGCTTTGATCCGATTCGTTCTAGTTGAATTAATGTCAGCATCTCGAACATCTCGTCTAGAGTACCAATCCCACCAGGAAGGGCAACAACAGCAGTTTTATCAAATGAATTGTTCCTCACTACAGCATCGACCAGCCCGTGCTTCCTTGCAGAGAAAAACCTGAACTTAAAACAGTCTAGGAAGTTATTAGCAGTCATATTTATTTTGGATCATCTCCTATTTTAATGTAATATAGATACGATCCTGAGTCTAGACCGGTCGGGCCAGATTTGGCCAAACCCGATACTTTATCCAAAAAAGTTTCTTTGATTCGAGCTGAGTACTCAACTCATAGTTTTTACTAAAAAAAACAATCTAATGATGATCGAGTCGGGTTCACGGGTCCTAAAGTTAACAACATAACTTGTTCCTAAAAAAATTGTGATTAAATCAAAACACTTATGCTACTTAAATAATTGAAGCACAAATAGCATACTCAAACAAATATACTCAAATTGAGGGGGGAAATGATGTCATTATGTCGAGTTGAGTGACAGGTTTGACATTCTAAACCAGTCACCCGAACCAAACACATTCGGGATTAATCTGGTTGGGTCAAACATATCCGAGTTTGACCTGATCTAGGATGGGGTTCAAGTAAAATACAGATTCAATCGAGTTGGGTCAGTCACAAGATGTTGATCGTATCAACCCGTACCTGTGTATGTATACCCCTAAATCCCGTTGGAGGGAGAATGCCACTTTTTTTTTACTTTCATCTTTTGTTACTTTCAAATAGGAGAGGATCCATATTCTATATGAAGAAGCTATAAAGCAAGGGTAGTGGATCACCTGCAAGTAAGGTAGTTTTCTGCAGGTAAGTATGGATGAAAGTTGGATGATGTCCATTCCCCGGCTTCTCTTCCTATCTTGAATCCGCCAACTGGTTTTCCTGCAAGCAGAGCACCTTGAGTAACAGCATCCATTAGTCCGGGTCCAGCCCCCGACCATGTAGTGCATTCCAAAAGACTTGCTATCTGCAAAGAAATATGTATATAGAAAGAAAAGAAAAACATATCTTCTAGAAAAGAACTTTTCCACTTTCTCAATAGACAATAAACTTAATTTAGTACTAATATGAATTTTCTTAATTATCATGATTTAGTCAACAAAATCCTATATTGACTTGCCTCTTTAGCCAAATGTTGTGCTTGTACATAATGCGAATGGGTGGAGTCCATTCTAGAGGAACCGAGATAAACAATTCCTCTTCCCAATCTGTTTATGAGTTCATAACATTGATTGATCTCTTCTTTAACCTGTAATAATATATATTTTTTTAAATGATTAAGAAGAACTAGAGAATAATAGGTGTGTTAGTGTTACCTGATTTGGGCTCTTCCTGTCATCAAATTGAATCGATTCTTGCTTGGATACAAAAATTGGTGTGTGAATATCCTTATGGTTTGAGAAGTTGAAAGCAAGGGTGTTGTTGTTCTTGTGATGTGTTGTGGAGTTGATTAATCTGGTTTGATGAGTGGTTCTTGTGAGCACAATTTCGGAACCAAATGAAACTGCAAACGAGAATCCCATCATTGAGGGTCGAGAAATGAGATTCTCGAAAGGATCAGACCAAGGTTTCTTTATTAGAAGTAGACACTAACTAACAAGGTTTATGTGTTCTTATGGGAACACAAACAAAATATGAATCATACAACCACTTAGTTTGCCGGCTTGGAGAGGAGAAGAGGGAAAAACTTTGGAAGAGTAAGAAAAAGTTAACTAAAATATTTTAGTTCTTTTCTAGATGTATGGCAACTTCATAATTTTATTTCAAATGAAGAGGGAGTATATGATTTTATCATTTATATCTAGAATTTTTATTATGCTATTGTTCGATTTATTTTGTGTAGAAATATATTGTATATTTCCTTATGTTTATGAGAATTACATATGCTGTATTTATAGACTGCATAAGGCAGGATTTGAAAGAGAAATCTGACCTAAGAATCAGGGGAATTAATTTCCCATGAATGCTAATTCTAATTACAGAAAAGAACTGGAAATAATAGCTAATTAATTACATTAATTTTAATCCTTAATGAGTTGTACAAACAGAATCATTTGATTTTATATTAATTATTCCATACTCCCCCTCAATCTGGGTGGTAGATGTCTATCATACCCAGATTGGATCTGATATTCTCGTATATGTTCCTTGGAAGGGCTTTTGTTAGAATGTCTGCAGTTTGCTGGCATGATGGAATATGATTAACACTTATAATTTCATGATCAATTTTCTCCTTGATGAAGTGTCGGTCTATCTCCACATGCTTTGTTCTATCATGTTGTACCGGGTTCTTAGCAATGCTAATAGCAGCCTTGTTATCACATAATATCTTCATGGGGTGATTGGTAGGAATTTTGATCTCATCTAGCATTCGCTTAAGCCAAATTCCTTCACAAATACCTTGTGACATAACTCTGAATTCTGCTTCTGCGCTACTCCTAGCCACAATAGATTGTTTCTTGCTTCTCCAAGTTACCATATTACCCCATACAAATGTGCAGTAGCCTGTAGTTGATTTCCTGTCAGATAAACATCCTGCCCAATCAGAATCGGTGTAGACTTCAATGTCTCTGTTTGAGTTCTTTTGAAAATAAAGTCCTCGGCCTGGCGTACCTTTCAGGTACTGGAGAATTCTGTTCACATTTCTCATGTCAGTTTCAGTTGGATTTGACATATAACAACTAGCCTTGCTTACAGCAAAACCAATGTCTGGTCTGGTGTGAGTTAGATAGATTAGTTTTTCGACTAGACTTTGATATCTATCTTTATTAGCTGGTACATTCTCATCTTCACTCCTTTTTACTTGTTCTATGGGAGTATTGGCAGCTTTGCATCCAAGCATACTTGTTTCTTGAAGTAAATCCAAAGTATACTTCCTTTGAGAAACTGAAATACCATTCTTTGTTCGTGCAATTTCCATCCCTAGAAAATACTTGAGTTGTCCCAAGTCTTTGACTTCAAATTCTTTTGCTAGAAGTTTCTTTAACTGGTTGACTTGTTCATCATCGTCCCCCGTAATTACGATATCATCAACATAGACAATAAACAAAGTTATCTTCCCATCCAAAAAGTGCTTGACAAACATGGTATGGTATGTTTGACATTGAACAAAACCATCTTGCTTGACAACTTTTGTTAGTCTATCAAACCATGCCCTTGGTGATTGTTTGAGGCCATATAGAGATTTGTGAAGTCGACACACCATGTTGGCGGTTCCAGGTGATTCAAGTCCCGGAGGAATTTGCATATATACCTCTTCTTCTAACTCTCCATTTAGAAATGCATTCTTTATGTCTAGTTGGTGTAGGGGGCAATCTAGATTTGCTTCCAAAGATAGTAGAACCCGGACAGAATTGAGCTTCGCAACAGGTGCAAAAGTCTCCTCATAATCCACCCCATATGATTGTGTGAACCCTTTTGCAACCAACCGAGCTTTGTACCTGTTTATACTCCCATCAGCATTGTGTTTAATTGAAAATATCCACTTGCATCCTACTGCTTTCTTCCCTTCTGGTATAGCAGTGATCTCCCATGTGCCATTTCTTACAAGTGCTTGAACTTCTTCTGTTACAGCTGCTGCCCATTCAGGTTTCTGCAATGCTTCTTGAATATTATTTGGAATTTCTATGTTGTCAACAGTTGCTACAAAGGACCTGTAACTTTGTGATAGTTTTCCATAGGAGATATATTTTTCAATAGGGTGTTTAGTGCAAGTTCTAACCCCTTTTCTCATAGCAATATGAATATCAATATCTATTGTATCAACATGTTCAGAGTTAGGAAGAATATTACCTGTGGGAACGTCATTTTCTAGAGTCTGTTTTGACTCATGGCCTTGCATTGGAGTTTTGCTTGACTCTACCTCCTTCCTTTTATAACAAAAACCTTTCCACTTGCCTGTTTTTGGATCAC
The DNA here is from genome assembly GCF_024323335.1 of Lathyrus oleraceus. NCBI lineage: Eukaryota > Viridiplantae > Streptophyta > Magnoliopsida > Fabales > Fabaceae > Lathyrus > Lathyrus oleraceus. The sequence continues at coordinate 370,329,585 of NC_066583.1, read as the reverse complement.
AATCCTGTTGAGATATGGTTGAAACTATAATTGGTTTTGTTTCCGTCACAACTTCTGTTGTCCTTTCACTCGGTTGAATGTTTGAGGTCTGTTCCGGTAATTTTTTAGCTGGTTTAAGCATAGGTTCGGCTAATTGAGTGTTGCCGGTTTGGTTTGGTAAGATTTTGTCATGTTCGGTTAGTTCAAGAGGCAAAAGTTGGTATTCTGAATTTTCTATATGCTCCCCCTGAATACCAGTTTTGGTGTAATAGGGTTGATTTTCAAAGAAGGTTACATCCATAGTGTGGTAAAAAATTGTGGTATGGGGAGAGTAACACTTATATCCCTTTTGGTGAGGAGAGTAACCAAGAAAAATGCATTTGATGGATTTTGTGTCTAATTTGCTTCGGTGAGGGTTGAGGTTATGGACAAAAGTTGAGGATCCAAATATTTTTAATGGAATAGAGGAAAAGATTTTGCTGGTTGGAAATAGGTTTTGAAGTGTGGAGAGTGGGGTCTTAAAGTTAAGGATACGAGAGGGTGTTCGATTTATAAGGTGAGTTGTTGAAAGGACAGCTTCTCCCCAAAAGTGTTATGGGACATTTGTGGCTAACATGATTGATCTAGTCACTTTCAAAAGGTGTATATTCTTCCTTTCTGCAACTCCATTTTGTTGGGGAGTGTCCACACACGAGCTTTGGTGAACAATTCCAACCTTTTGAAGATAGGAATTTAGAGCAAGGTTGTAATACTCACGGCCATTGTCAGTTCTAAGTATCTGAATATTGCTTTGGAATTGTGTTTGTACCATCTTATGATAAATTTCAAATATTCTCCCTACTTCTGATTTTTCCTTCATTAGAAACACCCAGGTAACACGTGTGTGATCATCAATAAAGGTGACAAACCATCTCGAGCCTGTAATGTTGTGGACTCGTGATGGTCCCCATACATCACTATGAATTAATGAAAAAAGTTTTGAGGGTTTATAAGATTGGGGTGAGTAATGGTTTCGAGTATGTTTAGACAATTGGTAAATTTCACACTGAAAATGTTCCTTGTTTTTATTGAATAAAGAGGGAAACATTTTTTCCAAGTATATGAAATTTAGGTGGCCTAATCTATAGTGCCACATCATTACAGGATTATTATCACTTGAAACTGCAGCTGCAACATGACAATTATTCTTGAGTTTTTCTTCTGATTTTTCCACTTGAAGGAGGTAGAGTCCAGCACACTCTTCAGCATTGCCAATCGTCTTCCCCGACTCCAAAGTCTGAAATTCACACAAGTTAGGGAAGAATTTAGTAACACATTTCAAATCTCTTGTAATCTTGCTAATAGACAGCAAGGTACAATCCAGTTTAGGCACATACAAAACAGAGTCAAGTGTAATATTTGGTGAAATGATAATTGATCCTTTACCCATGACCTTAGAATGTGTACCATCAATTATTCGAACATATTAGTTATAGGGATATGGAGAATAACTACTAAACAAAGTAAAATCTCCAGTCATGTGATCTGAAGCCCCTGAGTCAATAATCCATGATTTTATTTTTTCCTTACTAGTGTTTAGAGCATGTAAGTAATTACCTCTTTGAACCACTACAGCAGTACCACCTTTTTCTGCAGTTAACATGGTTTGCTGAAGGATTTTTTGAAGAGTCTCCATTTGTTCTTTGCTAAAAAGAGATGAGTTAGAGTATACCTCAGCTTCTTGATTGTTAAATGTTGTGTTACCTCTTCCCTCCTTGCCTTTGAAAAATTTGGTCTATGAAGGTTTTCCATGTATGATCCAACATGTTTCCTTTGTGTGGCCTGGTCTCTTGCAGTGTTCACATTAGGGGCGGGTTTTCTTTTGTGGTGGCCGAGGCTGATTCCCTCTTGCTGCCATTGCAGAGCTCTCGCAGTACAAAACTGAGCTAGGTGTTCCCAACATGATTTTCTTCCTGCTTTCTTCCCTTCTCACTTCTGAAAAGGCTTCTCGAATTTTGAGAAGTGGTTTGGTTCCAAGGATCCTTCCACAAACTTCATCTAGGTCCTTGTTTAGCCCCAATAGGAACTTGTAAATCCTATCTTTTTCCACCAACTCCTTATATTTCTTTTGATCTTCTGTACAACACCATGTAACCTCTTCATATATGTCGAGTTGCTGCCAGTGTTTGTTAAGTATATTAAAATACTCAGTAACAGAAGATTCTCCCTGTCGAAGGTCATGAAGAATGCTTTTAATCTCAAATATGACAGATGTATTGTCAACATTTGAGTATGTTTCCTTCATTGCATCCCATATCTCTTTTGCAGTGTCATAGAACATGAAATTTTCACCAATTTCGTTTGTCATGGTATTGAGCAGCCATGACATTACTTGGTTGTTCTCAAGTTTCCATTTCTGAAAGTTTTTTTCTCCTTTTTCGGGACATTTAGAAATGGTTCAGATTGAGCTCTGATACCATATAGAAATATATTGTATATTTCCTTATGTTTTATGAGAATTACATATGTTGTATTTATAGACTGCATAAGGTAGGATTTGAAAGAGAAATCTGACCTAAGAATCAGGGGAATTAATTTCCCATGAATGCTAATTCTAATTACAGAAAAGAACAGGAAATAATAGCTAATTAATTACATTAATCCTAATCCTTAATGAGCTGTACAAACAGAATCATTTGATTCTGTATTGATTATTCCATACTTTCCTTTTTATATTTTTCTGTTTTAAGTGGCCTTATGCTTGTAGGATAGGAGGATGGTGACGCTATTAAAGCACTTTTTTTATAAGGAGTGAGAACATGGAATTAAAATAAGGTATAAGGGGTGCTCACTCATTTACAACTAAGAAAATTAAAGGGGGAAAAGAAAAAACAAATTCTTCCGATTACAAAACCTCATCAAAGAAATGATAAACCACGACCTACTCTCAACACGCCGCGGGATTATTACACCAATCCGCCAACACAACGTTCCTTCCTTTTTTAGAGAAAGTATTCAATCACTCCCAAGATAGAATCTTAATCATGCTCAAAACATCCAAGTTCATAAGTATACTCCCTTTAAAAAAGGACTGCATTTCTACAAGATCAAATAGACCAACAAAAAACAAGACTAAAAAACCAAAAAGAAATAGCGTAATCAATATCATGGAGCCTATCCAACAAAGAATCCGAAGGGAAATCAACGCTCACTCGAATCCACATGCAAAACTTGGATTAAATAGAGCTAGAAAAAGGGCATGAGCCGAACAAATGCTCAACGTCTTCTTCTTTCTAAAAGCATAAAGGGTGAACCATATTGTGAACATCTTCAATAATACCATGTTTAGCCAACCCCATCCTCGTTAGCAACTTGTTGAGAATTAAACGACATCCAAAAATAAGAACCTTACTCGAAACTTTAGATTTCCATAAATGAGTCAAGGCATTGGCCTTCAAAGGATCCAACCAAGGCACCACCATGCTAGCTTCAAAAATCGCCTTGTAACTCACTTTAACCAAGAAACCATTTGTATTCCTCCACCACACAAAATGGTCCAAAACACTATCAATAGGCACTACATCATGCAAAATATACATTAAATCTTATATCAACGATTCTTCCTCTACACTCAAATCTATCCCATTAAGACCAAGATCTCACTTCCAAGCATCGTTGATCCTAACCCCGACATCACAAACTTTTAGATAACTCAAACCACAAAGTTGAAATAAAGAAGGGAATAAAACATAAAAAGAGGAAGATCCAAGCCAAGTATGTCTCCAAAATTCTAAAATTCTCCTGTTACCAAGCTTACAAGAAATAGAATAAGAGAACCAATTAGAATGCACAATATCATTATTCAAGGGTTCCCCAATAGCACAGACATTCATCCACCACAAAGATGTCTTCCTATTCCCACAAGGACCACCTAAGACCACAAAGAAGAATCATCATTTATAACCTGCCACTTCCACTTGCTTAATAAAGCACTTGATTTTCGTTATGGAACCGAGGTGAATCTTGAGGTCATTGATCACGTATTCTAATGTCATGTTTATTCCTGACAGTAGATCCATACTCATGGATGCATATAAATTGGAGAGTGCAGTCAGTTTCTTATTTCTCTTCCTTTGCCAGAGAGTTTCATATCTCCAGTCTTTATGTGATCTTTACTTCGTCAGTGATCTTTCCATTTCTTTTGATCTTTGTATTTGTTCATGCAACATTTACGGATCTATGGTGGTCGTGCTTTATTTTCTTCAAATAGATACCTGCTATTACCTAATGTGGCTTTCTCTTTCTCTACCTTTTCGGCTATTTCCATTTATTTCTCGTCATGACCAATATAGGAAACCTGAGAGTTCCTTCATAGACTTGTTGGGTAATGATGAGAAAAGTTAATCCTTTCCCGAACTAAAGAGATAAACCTAGAAATAATATAGGTGTCTTATTTAGTCGTGGGGTATCCTTTCCCGACATAGCTTTTTGTTAATTTTCTTCTATATGAAAAAGTATCTCATTTAGAAGGGTGGTGTGCTTTCTGCTACTGCACAATGTTATAAATGCTCGTTATGATTTCGTTCATTCTCAATCTTTGTATCCCTAGTGTGGCTTAAAGTAGTTGTAGGTTATGAAACATTTACGACTAAGGTGTTTGTGTTTGTTATTAAGGTTGTTTAGATGTTTAACCTTGGTTCAGTTGCAGAAGAGGATAGAATGATAACAGGGCTTGGAAAGTCCTTTGACTGATTGGTGAAGGAATTGCAATCTAAGGATATATAGTGGTCGGAATGTTACTAGAATCGTACCACCACCTCCAAGGATCTTTATGAGTAGAGAGGAGGACTGATGTCCTTCGGTGGTAAGATCGGCATTGCTATTAAAATATATAACATGAGATTTCAATGTAAATATATAACACTAATATATTTATATAATAATAAAAATAATATAATTTTTTTTATTTAAATCTAATCTCTCTCTCACACTCACACACACAAATTATTAATCTCATTAAAAAAATAATTTGTAACGCAAATATCAAATGGAGCAATAATAATATAAAAAAGAGTTATGAGCATTATCTTTTTAATGTTCTCTCGTACACCCATTATTTTATTAGATGAAATACATGTGGATTATTTTAAAAATATGTCTTATATAAAATGGTAAAACTCACATGTGTGCATAATAAAAGAGTGAATATTATAGAGGACATTAAAAAGAGAATATTCTTAATTATTATTTTTATTATTATTATTTGGCTTAATTGCAATTTTTGTCCTCTAATTTTATTTTATTTTAAATTTTGGTCCCCTATTTTAAAAATCACGATTTTGGTCCATTTTATAAGTTTTGTATTGGATTTTGATCCCTTTTTTTAGACTAAAATTCAACATAATTTTTAAAAAAAGGACGAAACCCGTGGTTTTTAAAATTGGGGGATCAAAATAAATAAATAAAGTAAAATAAGGGACCAAAGTTACAATTATGCTTTATTTTTATTATTATTATTATTATTATTATTATTATTATTATTATTATTATTATTATGTGTTTAGGTGATTTTTTTTTAAATAATCAAGTTTTTCAAATAAATTTCCAAAATAACCACTATTTCAAGTTATTTACCAATATAACCACTATTTCAAGTTATTTACCAATATAACCACTTTTCATGAATCCCTCTAAAGCATGCGTCAGTTGGACTGGCGCATGTATGTTGCCATTGAACTAAGGCATCAATTGAAATGGTGCATGCATGCAGATGAAATCAATGCATTTTGTGCATGTTTTATGACATGAAGAGCATGTGTCATTGCATGTGGCGCATGCTTTGAATATTATTTCTTTAAAAAAAATCATATGTTATACTTATATAAAACTAAAATAAATAAAATAAATAGGTAAATGAAAAATACATAACAATTGACAAGAAAATCAATGATCTGCCCGATTGAAACGTCCACTTGTTCCACATCCCGGTGTGTTAGCCTGCCTTCGAGGTCCCCACGATTTTCACTAAGATGTTTGGGATCTTTGAGTGCTGACATGATGCAATGGTGGCTGGTGTGAAGGTCTGGTGGAAGGTCTAGCGGTATTTGATAAATTTGTCATCATTTCTCCTTAATAGCTTGGGGGTTGCCGCCAACGGCGCTGCCGTAATTGATTTTGGTGCCCATATTGTCGTTGTTGGGTCATTGTGATTGGGTTGTTTGTGGACGATACGGTTGCCCGAATTGGGACATTGAATCGTTTTGGAAATAAAGCAATGGTTCATGTGGTGTAAGAAAGTCAAAAAATGGTTGGATGTTATGGCGATGGGATGTTTGGGTGCTCATAAGTGAGGAAGATCAAAGACAAAACGTTGCGGAAGAAGGTTGTCAATGCAGGGTATGCATTAACATAACCTTCTGTCATACGGTGAACTGGACTTTTTGTGTTTTGCTTTTTATCGCAATGTCGCGGTTAGCAAGAGTCGCCACCGACTTTTCTTTTATCCAATAAGGAAAGGTGGAAAAGAACAGGAAAGACCTTAATTTAGATTTTGGGTTCGGGAGGTACATTATACAAAGGGAAGGTGTTAGCACCCTTTGTATCCATGGTTATCCATGGGCTCTTAATTGCTCGATCACTTATATTATTTTTGTCTGAAAAAAAGTGTTTGTGAATTGTTTAGAAAAATTGTTTTGGAAAGAGAATTTAACTTTGTAATGATTCTTGTATGAATGTATACAAAGTGATTATCTCGTTTAGTTTTGAAAATTGTTTAGAAAAATAAAACTCGGTAATGATTCTAGTATGAATGTATACCAAGTGGTGATTTTCTGAAGGTATTTTGAAAGGTGTGAGGTGTGAAAAAATGTTTTAGGTTGTGAGCCAGCAATTAAGAGTTATACCGACCCAAGGTCTTTATGAGTATTTCCTATCCTTATGAGGGTAAAACTGTCCTTATTATTGAGAAATAAGTAGTTTTATCCTTTGGATGTAAAAGGGTCATCGTAGGGTCATCGATTGGTCATTGAAGGCAACAGTTACGAGGATACCTTAGCATTCGAAGGGACTATCATCTTTTAACCGTAGGCAACATCGGAGGGTCATCGAGGGACAAAGTTGTATATTCGAAGGCAACATCCGAGGGACTATAATTTATTTTATGATGATTTAACCGAAGGGTCTTTGCTAAGGGTATCCCCACGTTCGCGGGACATGACCGTAATATCGTAATCGTAAGGCAACAAAGAGAGGTCCAAGATCACTTATTCAAAGGCAAAGTTTTACAATTAATTATATAATTAGGATGAAACTCCACATTAAAATTATTAAAAATAATATATTAAAAATTAATACATTAGAAATTAATACATTAAAAATTAATTTAGGGTGAAACTCCACAAGGGTATCCCACAAATAAAGTGGAATACCTAGCCAATAACCTTTTCCTGGGATATGTGAACCTTTACGAAACTCAAAAAAAGAAACATGTCAGAACACCAAATCAGGGTGCAATCGAAGATTACACCGGAGAAATATCACAACAATAAATAGGATAGGATGAATAATGCATGGCTATGATAAAAACATAAAAAAACAGACTAGAAGAATCAGGTACTGTCTCGTTCGCCTCTGCCTCGCCTAGCGAAGGCCACGGATTTTGAATTTGAAAACAGCCCCATGTTAGGAACTTTGAATTTTATGGCATTTTATCACAGGAATAACATGGTCAAACACTCAGGGTATTCAGGCGTATTTAGATTCCCATACGAAAGCAAATTATATATCAACATTTAATCATGATACATTATATATGTAGATATGGCCAATTGAAAGTATAAACAATAGAGATACGCAAACCTGTTTGCCAATTCAAGGTTGAAGGGATTGACCACTTGTAGTATCGGAATAAGTTAGGCAGCGGGAATTGGACGGCGATGGCTTCGGTGCAGATGGGCTGCCTTCAGGGTTTCTTTACTCTGAATTCTCCAGGTAGGCAGGGTTCCTATGCCAAAGTTTCTATCCGTCCTTCTCTGTTCTCTCTCTTTCTTTTTCCTCAAGGTTTTGTTCCAAGGAAACCTCAGAGTGTTTTGCTTCTCTTCCTTCTTTCTCCAGTGAATCTCCCAGTGTAAACTCCCAGTCTCACTCCCCCTACTGAAACTTCAGTATTTATAGACTAATTTCGTGGGTAATGGGCTTGGACTGAGGGAGACCCAAGTCCAAAATAATTTGTTATATTTTATTTATTTATTTATTTTAATTATTTAATTAATTAATTAATTAATTAAAAAAAAAATTCTCTTTTTTTTTTTCTTTTTTTTTTTTTTTTTTTTTTTTTTTTCGTTTTTTTTTTTTTTTTTTTTTTTTTTTTTTTTTAGGAAAAATGATGGGTAATTTTTGGGGTATGACAGCTGCCCCTGTTCAATATTCTTGAACCGAGAGAGTTAGGATGGCGTGTATGCCATTCGTGGTCTGGAGGTGGAAGATTATTGAACACTAGAATGCCCCAAAAATTTGCACTTGAGAATCGACAGTTGGTCTTGATGGAGATGGGCTTAAAGATGCCATCCGGGAGGTTTGATGACGAAAGCTTCAGATCGCGCCGTATATTAGGCCAATTTGAAGACATGGGTGCCACACTGGGTCGTACGTTAGACCGTATAATGAGTCATCCATTAGGCTGCCGACTTCGCTGGGGAGTCGGAGTGTGTCATATGCTGTTGGGGATAAAGGATCAGAATGGACCATACGCTAGATCGTATCTGAGTTGCAGAATGAGCCGTACGTTAGGCTGAATCTGATGACGAAAGGGGTAGTCGTACGTTAGACTACACTTCAGAAATGTACCGTATGTTAGGTAGGATCTGATGATGAAAGGGGTAGTCGTACGTTAGACTACACTTCAGAAATGTACCGTATGTTAGGTAGCATCTGAGGGGATGGACATCCGAACGGGTCGTACGTTTGACCGTCGCAGAATGAGTCGTCTGTTAGGCCGCATCTGATGATGAAAGCGGTAGTCGTACGCCAGACTACACTTCAGAAATGTACCGTACGTTAGGTAGCATCTGAGGGTTGTAAGATCCAAACGGGTCGTACGTTAGACCGCGTTGGGGTTGCTGGAGTTCAGAATGGATCGTACGCTAGATCGTATCTGAGTTGCAGAATGAGCCGTACGTTAGGCTGTATCCGAAGAAGAAAGTAGTCGTACGCTAGACTACACCCCTGAATGTACCGTACGCTAGGCAGTATCCGAGGATTTGAAGGTCCAAATGGGTCGTACGTTAGACCGCATTGGAGTTGCTGAAGAAGTCATATGTTGGGCTGAATCAGAATGAACCGTACGTTAGGCTGTATCTGATAACCTGTATATGTTGTACTTGCAATAAATGTCTGGGATGGGCTTAAAGATGCCATCGTTAGGAGGATATCGAAGTGTTGTCAGAATGAATGTTCCCATGAACTGTATTTGAAATATGTATCTGAATCTTGAATGTGATTGATAAAGGTGTCTGTCTGAATGAACCTTCTACTTTGACTATATCAGGAGGATAATTAACCTGCAAAGAAAAAGTTAGCTTCATGCTATGTCATGATGCATGAGATGTTTCGTGTTATGCTAAAATAAATGTGAATGTTGTATGCATGCGTATGCTGTGAAAGGATGTAATGAATGAGTTATGCGTATGAGAAGTTCTGCTTGGGGACTCTACTGGGGAAAATAAATCCCCATCTACTGATTTGAGACATTTGTGTCGATGACCCTTTCTCGGCTGGGGATGCTTGATTTCTGTCTGATGGTGGAAATATTCAACAGAGCCTGGCTGGGGATGGATGAGATGATCAATCTGTCTGGTGACGCCGACCTCTGTTGGGGAGTAACTGGCTGTGCCGGGGAATACTGCTAATTTCTTCTGAGGAATAACAGACTTGCTGGGGGAATAGAATTGGTAGCGGATTCATTGGAAGCATGGTTAGACCTTCTCCTCGATCCTGAAGTCGGGTAGTAATTGCTATTGCTATTCTACGCATATTTTGGTAAACATTTATCATATTCAAATGCACATATTAATTCAAATTAAATCAATGGACATTTACGCAACCAAAACAGAAAAGTAAAAACAAAAGCATCTTTTTTTTGAAAGAGGGTTGTATTGATTTTGAAAGGAGGCCTATAAACAGGCAATTTGTGTACAAGGAGACAGAAATCCTAGTAAGAGGAAATTGTCGAAAACAAAGAGAAAGCTATGTGGAAGAAGTCCTATTGATTTTAAGCCTACTACTGTCATTATGTCTTCGAGCATCTCATCCCTTGCTGTCGGATAGAAGTGATTGGCTTGGTCAGTCCCTCGAACTTGGATGAAAGTTGACTGAGAACGGGACATAGTCATACGCTTTAATCCCTAATTTTTGCCTGGACCGCCTTTTCAGGTTTTCAGTCCACCAGGATACCCTTTTTTGCCCAAGCCGCCTTTTCAGGTTTTCGACTTGCCGGGTGTACATTTTTTTTTATATATCCCTAATTTTTGCCCGAACCCTTTTGGTTCGCCGGGATGCCCTTACTTTTGCCTAGATACGTCGATCTAGCGGGTCTCTTTTATGCGTAGTATTTTTTAACTATGTCCGCGTTCACGGGATGTGGGAAGTCTTCACCATCCATAGTAGCGAGTATCATGGCTTCACCAGAGAATACCTTCTTAACCACAAATGGCCCTTCGTATGTGGGAGTCCATTTGCCTCTGGGATCACCTTGTGGTAGAATGATACGCTTGATCACCAAGTCGCCAAGTTGGTACACCTGTCTCTTAACTCTTTTGTTAAATGCCTGGGTCATGCATTTCTGATATATCTGCCCATGACAAACAGCCGCAAGTCTCTTCTCATCAATCAGATTTATCTGATCGAGTCGAGTCTGAATCCATTCATCTTCATCTAAGCCCGCCTCTTTCATGATTCTTAGAGAGGGAATCTGAACTTCCACTAGTAAGATGGCTTCCATTCCATAGACTAAAGAGAACGGAGTTGCCCCTGTCGTAGTGCGCACTGAAGTGCGATAACCGTAAAGAGTAAAGGGTAACATCTCATGCCAGTCTTTGTATGTTACTGTCATTTCTTGCATGACCTTCTTGATATTGTTAGCAGTCCCCACGGCGCCGTTCATCTTTGGCCGGTACGGAGAAGAGTTATGGTGTTTTATTTTGAACTGCGTGCAGAGTTCAGTAATCATCTTGTTGTTCAAATTAGTACCATTGTCAGTGATAACTCTTTCAGGAGACAGCAGGTTTCTCAAATAGGTATTTGATAGAATCCATCTTAGAAGTCAATAAGGTGGTATGATTCAACATATACTGTCTTAGTCGGCGAGCAGCCCAGGCCAAAGCACAGCAAGCTTTCTCGGGCTGTGAGTATCTTGTTTCACAGTCGGTACCTTTTGCTAAGGCAGTATATGGCATGCTCTTTTCGACCAGACTCGTCATGTTGCCCCAACACACCTCATTGAATTTTCTAACACGGTCAAATACGTAATTAAAGGTCTTCCTTCAACTGGTGGCATCGGAACTGGAGGTTCTTGGCGATATTTCCTGATTTTGTCATAAGCTTCTTGGCATTCATCATTCCATACCATCTCTTGATTTTGTCTCAGTAATTTGAAGATGGGTTTGCAGGTAGCAGTCAAGTGTGGAATGAATCGGGCAATGTAATTCGAGTGCCCCAAGAAACCTCTGACTTCTTTCTTGTTTATTTCAGTACCCAGATTTACAATTTCAATTGATTCCTCATGCGGCTGTATAGTCTTTTCTTCTCGCAGTAGTCGGGCAAGTTCTCCAGGGACTTCACAATCTTCCTCGCTTCCATCCTCGGCTTGGTAGATCGGATTTTCAAAGTCATAATGAACAGTAGCAGAGTCATTACCAACAGGATCCAGAGTGGATATGGATCGGCAAATTGTTACGTGAGTGTGTGCAAGAAACATAGCTTGTTTGAAAAATGACAGGAAAGATAAAGAGCGCAATATTTGAATGCAAAAAGTCCATTGATCTATTGAATATGAATATGCTTATGAAAATGACAAACCCCTAACAAATTAGCCATTGTGCCTCGGGCATAGACACAATGCTTTAAGAAGTTTGATTGTAAAAGAAAATTAAAATTTGCAATTCTAGAATAAACAATAACAATTACTCCTGACTAAAGGAAATCGGGATAATGTCTTCAGTCTTCCAATTGTTGAGTCCGTCACCAATTGTTGGGAAAATCCAGCTATCCAAGTCGCAATCACTATCAGCATCTTCCATAGCATTAATCTGATTTTTGACTATCTTTCCAGAGTTAAACCCCAGGCCAGCTTTATCAGACTTGTACGGTACATTGATCAGTTGACCCCAACCAGCACGATCACCATTTTCAATCGCGGCTTGAGCATCTTTCAGAGAGATCATGACAGGGGGAGCACGAACAACCTTGGGCACAAGGGGAGTTGGCTTAAGGACAGGACTGGGTGGAGGAACCACTTCAAATGACTGAGAAGGAGTCTCAAAGAATTCACCATCCATCTCGACGTATTTGAAGGCTTGCACACTACTGACAATATACTCTTCTTCTCCACATACAGTGACAACCATGCCTGCTATTGGATACTTCAGCTTTTGATGAAGCGACGAAGCTACCGCACCTGCCCCATGGATCCAAGGGCGCCCCAACAAGCAGGAGTAGGCGGGACGAATGTCCATCACGTGAAAGGTAGTGTTGAAGACTTGAGGTCCTATCTTGATAGGGAGAACCACTTCACCATAGACAACACTCTTCGCACCATCGTAAGCACGCACCACAACATCACTAGGTTTCAGTTCAATGCCTTTGTAGTCAAATTTATCGAGTACAGCTTTCGGGAGCACATTCAAGGAAGAGCCGTTGTCGATCAACACGTGAGCCAGGGTGATCCCCTCACACTCGATGGAGATATGCAGAGCTTTATTGTGATTCTTTCCTGCTGGCGTCAGGTCAGCATCGGAAAAGCCTAGGCCATTGTCAACAGTCAAATTAGCAACATAATGTTCGAATTGATCGACGGATGTTTCTTGAGGCACATGAGCGGTCTTCAAGAATTTCATCAATGCATTGGCATGGGATTCAGAGGATAATAACAAGGACAACATTGAGATTTTAGACGGAGTATGCCCCAATTGTTCCACTACATCAAAATCGCTCTTACGGATGATTTTCAGCATCTCTTCCATTTCCTGTTTGGCAACATCTTCAGAAGTAACTTCGACCGATGTCTCTGACTGAGGAGGATTGACTGGTCTTTTTCCTCGAATTTCGGGAGCGGGAGGTGAGATTTCTGGGGAGTAGATCCTTCCACTTCGAGTAACTTTACTAGTCCCCACAATATCATTAGGATTAGCAGAACTACCAACCTGCTTTATGCCATGGATGTAAACGTCGCCTCCATAGTTCCACGGAATAGCTTTGCTGGAGGAATATGGCACGGGGCCAGGTGCGGTAATAATCAGGGGAGCCACTTTGGGCTCAGCGGTAATCTTCACAGGCACTCTAGTAGCGGTAATCTTCACTGGAGCTTTGGACCTAGCAATCACAGATACCTCTTCAATAGAGTTGTCCACCTTAGGAACCCTTTCAAATAGAATTGTACGATCATCCATCAGCCGTTGAATACCGTTCTTCAACTTCAAACAATGAGTACACAGAGATCGCAACCTTCAGCACAACCTGGAAATAAACCAGCTTGCAATAAATTCTTCTTAATGATCAGGAGAGGAGATGCTAAATCAGCAACGTCAGTAACGTGAGAATTGTCGTCCACAACATTAACATTCTGGTCATGATTAGGCATAGGTGCTGTGATGACATTGGGGGTCGCCGGAGGATCAAATTCAATTTCTCCAGCGTCGATCATATCCTGAATCTTGTTCTTCAACAACCAGCAATCATTCGTATCATGCCCGGGGCTATCGGAGTGATAGGCACACCTGGCGTTGGGATTATAACGAGGAGAAGTAGTGTTGGGATTTGCAGGAGGGCCTCTGAGGGTAATCAAATTGGCCTTTAACATACTCTGCAGTGCTTGGGTTAAAGTCATATTGATCTTGGTAAACTGTCTTCTCGACCTGTCTTGTCTGTGTTGGAAGTTCTGAGATGGCGGTGCGGCAATTGTAACTGCCCCAACAGTATGGTCACGATTCTTCTTGTTATGCTTCCTCTCACTGTACACAGCATTTGATTCATTCTTTCCCTGATAGGACTTTTTGGTGCTTGCAGAAGTAGCTGCCTGTATCTTTCCACTTCGAATGCCGCTTTCAACCCGTTCACCTGTCAAGATAAGTTCAGTGAAACCTGACGAGGAACTTCCCAGTAGATGGCTGTAGAATGGGCCAGTCAGTGTACCCATGAACATGTCCACTAACTCTCGATCAGTCATAGGGGGTTTGACTCTGCCAGCCAAATCTCTCCACTTTTGAGCATATTCTTTGAAACTTTCTTTAGAGCCCATAGTCATATTTTGTAGCTGTAGCCGAGTAGGCGCTAACTCAGAATTATACTGGTAGTGCTTGTAGAAAGCTGTTGCTAAATCAGTCCATGTGCGGATGTTAGAGCTCTCAAGCTGATAATACCACTCTAACTGTGTGCCAGACAGACTCTCTTGGAAGAAATGGATCCACAGTTTCTTATCAGTAGTGTGCAGCTGAATCTTTCTCACATAAGCCCTTAGATGCATCTGAGGACAAGAGGCACCATCATACTTAGTGAAAATGGGAACCTTGAATTTGCGGGGAATGACCACATCAGAGACCAGACCCAAGTTTTCGAAATCCAGACCGGGCACTTTCTGCCCCTCCATAGCTAGCATACGTTCTTCCAGCAACTTGTACTTATCATCCTTCGGAGAGTACTGTTCATGTTCATAATCTTCATCGTCGTCCTCAGAATTGACGAGATTAGGATTCTCATCTTCCGAATCATTCTCGGTCTCTTCTTCTGAATCCTTCGGAATTCTAATCTTGACTCCTGTAACCTGTCCCTTAAGCCTTCTCCCCGGGTTGATGTAACCCACAGGTTTCTGGTCCTTCTTCTTCTCCATCAAAAGAGCTTTCAGTTCTTCCTGCCCCTTAGATAAGCTCAGCATCATTTCCTGGAATTGAGCATTCTGGGCCTGGAGATCTTTGACAGTTTGTTCGAGAGCCATTGTTCAATCTGTTTGAATCTGCTGGAATCTGTTGGAATCTGTTTGATAGGAAAATCGTGAGAACACTGATCCTTTAGAATACCTGTTATGCGATGCAATGCAATGTATGAAATGTTTTCAAGGACTTTCGGGATTTAACTTTGCATAAACTAACAAAAAGAGCTTTTTTTTTTCTTTTCTCTTTTGTTTTTGCTTTTGTTTTTGTTTTTTCTGTTTTTTTTTTAGCAGAGTTAAATCCCTAAATCCTTGAAATGGTTAGTACAATGCCATGATGTTATGATGTTATGTTGTTATGATGTCATGTTGTTAGATAAATAACAAGCACAAGCAAGTCACACAACAATCATTCCTAGGTTTTAAGGCTTGCGTGAGTTCCATAGGTAAATACCCTCCCCACTGAAGTTTGGTTGGTTCAACCTGTCTTAGAATAGTAACCGGGTTCTAGAAGGATCTCAAATCATTGACCTTTCCTTAAGTCCACTTCAGTGCAACACCAAGTGGTTGACCGAAGCTTCCCTAAAGTCCAATCTCAAAGAGTGTAGTATCGAGTCTCAACCAACTCCAGTCGGAACCGAAGCCAGTTATCTCACTACTTTCTAATGGCCAGGATGAGTCAATTAGGGTTTTAAGGTCTGGTTAATGCTTTTATGACACCACGCGAATGCCAAATATTTCCTCAACTAACATGAGGAACATCAGGACATCCAAAGTGCCACATTAACCGTAGCCATCATTTTGACCATTCCAGTATACGCCGGACAGTCGCGATGATCTCTTGCTACTTACCTAAGGTACACTAGATCCGGGTGTAGGATCTTTCACTCAAGCATAACATACCCAAGCAATCCCTTAAAAATAAATCAGACAAATTGAATAAGTGATCTTGTTTTTAAGGTAACCTCTCTTTTTAAGGTCCCCAGCAGAGTCGCCAGTTCTGTCATACGGTGAACTGGACTTTTTGTGTTTTGCTTTTTATCGCAATGTCGCGGTTAGCAAGAGTCGCCACCGACTTTTCTTTTATCCAATAAGGAAAGGTGGAAAAGAACAGGAAAGACCTTAATTTAGATTTTGGGTTCGGGAGGTACATTATACAAAGGGAAGGTGTTAGCACCCTTTGTATCCATGGTTATCCATGGGCTCTTAATTGCTCGATCACTTATATTATTTTTGTCTGAAAAAAAGTGTTTGTGAATTGTTTAGAAAAATTGTTTTGGAAAGAGAATTTAACTTTGTAATGATTCTTGTATGAATGTATACAAAGTGATTATCTCGTTTAGTTTTGAAAATTGTTTAGAAAAATATAACTCGGTAATGATTCTAGTATGAATGTATACCAAGTGGTGATTTTCTGAAGGTATTTTGAAAGGTGTGAGGTGTGAAAAAATGTTTTAGGTTGTGAGCCAGCAATTAAGAGTTATACCGACCCAAGGTCTTTATGAGTATTTCCTATCCTTATGAGGGTAAAACTGTCCTTATTATTGAGAAATAAGTAGTTTTATCCTTTGGATGTAAAAGGGTCATCGTAGGGTCATCGATTGGTCATTGAAGGCAACAGTTACGAGGATACCTTAGCATTCGAAGGGACTATCATCTTTTAACCGTAGGCAACATCGGAGGGTCATCGAGGGACAAAGTTGTATATTCGAAGGCAACATCCGAGGGACTATAATTTATTTTATGATGATTTAACCGAAGGGTCTTTGCTAAGGGTATCCCCACGTTCGCGGGACATGACCGTAATATCGTAATCGTAAGGCAACAAAGAGAGGTCCAAGATCACTTATTCAAAGGCAAAGTTTTACAATTAATTATATAATTAGGATGAAACTCCACATTAAAATTATTAAAAATAATATATTAAAAAATTAATACATTAGAAATTAATACATTAAAAATTAATTTAGGGTGAAACTCCACAAGGGTATCCCACAAATAAAGTGGAATACCTAGCCAATAACCTTTTCCTGGGATATGTGAACCTTTACGAAACTCAAAAAAAGAAACATGTCAGAACACCAAATCAGGGTGCAATCGAAGATTACACCGGAGAAATATCACAACAATAAATAGGATAGGATGAATAATGCATGGCTATGATAAAAACATAAAAAAAACAGACTAGAAGAATCAGGTACTGTCTCGTTCGCCTCTGCCTCGCCTAGCGAAGGCCACGGATTTTGAATTTGAAAACAGACCCATGTTAGGAACTTTGAATTTTATGGCATTTTATCACAGGAATAACATGGTCAAACACTCAGGGTATTCAGGCGTATTTAGATTCCCATACGAAAGCAAATTATATATCAACATTTAATCATGATACATTATATATGTAGATATGGCCAATTGAAAGTATAAACAATAGAGATACGCAAACCTGTTTGCCAATTCAAGGTTGAAGGGATTGACCACTTGTAGTATCGGAATAAGTTAGGCAGCGGGAATTGGACGGCGATGGCTTCGGTGCAGATGGGCTGCCTTCAGGGTTTCTTTACTCTGAATTCTCCGGGTAGGCAGGGTTCCTATGCCAAAGTTTCTATCCGTCCTTCTCTGTTCTCTCTCTTTCTTTTTCCTCAAGGTTTTGTTCCAAGGAAACCTCAGAGTGTTTTGTTTCTCTTCCTTCTTTCTCCAGTGAATCTCCCAGTGTAAACTCCCAGTCTCACTCCCCCTACTGAAACTTCAGTATTTATAGACTAATTTCGTGGGTAATGGGCTTGGACTGAGGGAGACCCAAGTCCAAAATAATTTGTTATATTTTATTTATTTATTTATTTTAATTATTTAATTAATTAATTAATTAATTAATTAAAAAAAAATTCTCTTTTTTTTTTTCTTTTTTTTTTTTTTTAGGAAAAATGATGGGTAATTTTTGGGGTATGACACCTTCCATCAAACATTATCGTGAAGACATCAAATTATCAAACGTATATGCAGTAAGGTGGATCAACAATATTCCATTGGAGAAATGGACTAGGGCATACGACAACACCCAACGATGGGGTCACATGACAACATATCTTGTGGAATCAATAAACTTTATCTGCAAAGGCATTTGAAACCTACCAATAATTGCTTTAGTGCAAGCAACCTATTTTAGGCTAGAGGCGTTGTTTGAAATCAGACGTTTGAAATGGAGTTCAGTGTTACAATTTGGTCATCTGTTCAGTGATGCTTCAATGAAATTCATTAAAGAAGAAACTCTCAAAGCTAACACACATGTGGTCATAATGTTTGATTGTACTAAAGGTTGGTACAGTGTTGTTGTGTCAATAGATCACAATGAAGGCATGTTGAGGGGACACTATCGAGTGGAACTAGATAGAGGTTGGTGCGACTGCGGAAAATTCCAAGCCTTTCGTATGCCCTGCTCCCATGTCATAGCGACATGTTCAAAGGTTCGACATGATCATTCCAACTTACTATCCGCCGTTTACAAAGTCATAAACCTATGTAATATTTACAAAAATAGATTTTCGGTGGTAGAAAAAGAGGATTATTGACTTGCATATCAAGGGAACATACTCTGGCACAATGAAATAATGTGAAGAAAGAAAAAGGGTCGCCCAAACAGCACCCATATTCTAACCGAAATGGATACGGCGAACAAAATGGTTAGATTATGTAGTTCATGTCACCAGCCCGGTCATAATTGTACAAACTGTCCAAGTGTTAGACCAAGCACAACAACATAATTTTAATTATAACCCTTTTGCTTTATATTTAAAACAACATTCATTTCACAAATATCATTGAAGCTAGCGGAAATATACCCGAACATATCGGACACTCGAACATACAACAGAGTCGCCATCGAACTTTACTTATTCCCGAAGGAAAGGGAAAACATCGATAAAACACGAGGGAGAGAGATATGTTGGGTAAGGAAGTCAGTTATGGAAGGGGAATGTATTAACACCCCTAACATCCATAGTACCCCATGGGAACCATTTTGATTATTCTTGCTCGAATGAGTATTATATCTAAAGTTTACTCGCAAAAGAGTGATGGAAAAGGAAAAGAAATAAATAAATTGCTCGGTGAGGATTAGGGCCCTCATGCCTACTTATCCTTATAGTGCAATACGGAATTCAGAGCTCTGTAGTTCATAGAACTGGTGATGGGAGATGAAAAGAAGTTGTTATAACAGTATGGTCTAAACCAAAGGATAATCTGATTTGAACTCCAACAGGGGTGAAATACGAGCCCAAGAGTAAAATTGGCGTTAATCAATATGTGGATTAGCCGGAAGTGTCTGCCACTATATGGTATAGCTGAAAACAATGAGAATTAAGTGTTTGGGTACGAGCCAAACTCTTGGTTCATGAGGTGACACAAGATGGAGTTCAATGAGGTAGTGTATTTGGCTCAAAGACATGAGTATATCACATGGAGTGAATGAAGATAATATATGAATGCATTCTGGAGTTGAATGGAATGAATGACCAAAGTCACAGAAGTGAAGGGTTTGGTAACAAGTGACTAAAAAGGTATGCTTTGAAACCAAAGGTAGGGGTATATTGGAATCCATATGAGAAATGGAATTTGTACCATATAGGGAAATAGTCTTAGCCAAAAAATAAGGAATAAAATGTTTGGGTACGAGCCAAACAACCCTAGGTACAAATCCGAATTTCCACTATATGATCCTAAAAGGGTGTATATGGAATTCCAAAGAAAACAATATTTCGGTTTCAAAGAAATATGTCACTGGGGTGAGTGGTTTATGATTGAAGGTAGATCATGGATCGTGAAAGATATGAGTGGTGCCCTAAGGCGGAAGGAAAAATAATTAGGATTATGCTCGCCAAGGGTTCGCATCCTCGTGCCTACGTATTCTCACTGTGCAATGAGAAAGTCAGAGCATCCGTAGTTCGTGGAACCAGGAAAACAAATGAGAGATTGAAATTGATGAAAAGTATAACTTGCACCAACCAGAATGGTATCAAGGGAACCCAAGAGGAAGAGTGGACTTTGAACCAAAGAGTAAACATATGTCTTAGCCAAAAAAATGAATTAAATGTATGAGTACGATCCAAACAACTCTTGGTTCATAAGGTGAAATGTTATTATATCGTCCTAAAAGGGTATATATAGGGCCCGATAGAAAGTATTGTTGGCTACAAGGAACAATATATCACTGGCTAGGGAACAAACAGTTCGAGATCAAAGAAGAACGGTATCTTGGATCCATGAAGGAATTAGACTTTGAACCAAAGAGTAAACAGGTGTCTTAGCCGAAAAAGAATGAATTAAATGTTTGGGGACGATCCAAACAACTCTTGATTCACAAGGTGGACTGCCGTTATATCATCCTAAAAGGATGTACATGGAGTCCAATGAGAAGTGTTGTGATCTCAAAAAGATGGTATTGATTGATGAATGAAGAATGATTGATTAATAAATAAGGTAGAAATAAATAAGGTAGCTCACGAAGAATTTGGGTTCTCCTGCCTACGTATTCCCACCGTGCAATGAGAAAGTCAGAGCTTTCGTAGTTCAACCCACTAGGGCTGACATCAAGATGATTGAGGCAAAATAAGTGATTGATTGAATATGAAGAGACTTGACAGTTACTTGATAAGAACCACACTAAAGTCTATGAGTAAAGGTGAATATAGTGAGCAACCAGGTCATACATCCCGTACCCAAAGATACCCATAATGAGTTAATGGAATTCTCCACTCTTATCCATTATTTACTACTTAAGGCTTGTGGCATGTAATTCTTATCCTAACTTTCAAGTTGTTGGAAAAGGATCTTTGCTGCTCCCTGTGATGATGAATACCTTATAAATCATTTGATTCGAATTGCATTATATGAATAGAGGTGAATACGACGAGCAACGGAGTCAAGCGTCCCGTACCCAAAGATATTCAGAATGAGTTAATGGAATTCTCTACTCTCATTCATTCTCTATTTCTTAAGGCTCGTGTCGTACAACATGAACTATGATTGATAAGTTATTGATAGAGTCTTCTTCTTGTTTCACTGCTTGCTTTGTGAAGGGAGAGATTTGTCAATCATATGATTTGAATTATGCTAAAGTCTATGAATAGAGGTAAATACGATGAGCAACTGGGTCAAAAATTTCGTACCCAAAGATATTCAGAATGAGTTAATGGAATTCTCCACTCTCATTCATTCTCTAGTACTCAAGGCTCATGCCACACAATTTTAACCTTGATTAACAAGCTCTTGAAGAACCACATTTGATATGTCTTGTATGATCCGCTGCTTGATATGACTAGGATGCCTTGATTGAGATTCTGACTTGAGGCTTCGTGATCCACAGCTTGCAGAAAGAGTTTTATCAAGTGATCAATGGTCTTTTGATCACATGAATAGACTGTAGGATTATACAAGATCAAAGGATTTAGTTGATCAAAATTGCTTTTGATCAACTTGAATCGAGAGTTTGAATTAACTTGAAAATCATGACTAATCTTAATCTAAGGGTTAGAATTAAATTCAAAGGCTATTCCTAAGGGAACATGCATTTGCATGATTAAAAATGGTAAAACGAACTTCTAAGGGGCAAAATGGTCTTTTCGCAAAAATATTGATACCTAATCATGAAATTCTAATTAATATCAATTAAATCCTAAAAAATTCTAATTACTCCAAAATACTAATCTAATCTAATTATTTATATTTCTAAAACATATTAAGCTAATTAATCTCTAATCAAGGTTAATCCCTCATAAAAAATATTTCTAACCATTTCTACAAATCTATTAAACTAATCAATTCTAAAAAAACTCTAATTAATTTCTAAAGCTAACACTCTAAATCTAGTTAACTTAATTAGGCTAATCTAACACCTAATTAAATTAATTAAGGATCTAAAATCATAATTAACTAATTCTAAACAACTAAAAAGCCAAAGAAAGAAAAAAGATGGGCCAAGAAATGGTGATTATGCCCAAAGGATAGATTAAGGGAGGTGTAGGCCCAATTTTTTGGGGGTGAAGAGTGATATGTTTGTGTTGTAAGTCCAAATCCGGTCTGAGCACAACCAGAATGCATACACTTGTTCTCCACGTCTTTCACGGGAGCTACAACAGAGGGAACACTTATTTGAAGACAAGTTTACAATGCATCGCTTTCGTTCTTCACACTGTAATGCCATAACCATCATCATCGTTTTTACGTCTTCGTCGCGTTCTTGGCATCATTGCATTCGTATCACCATCGCGTTCTTCATCATCATCGTGTTCGCATCGCCGTTTTGGTCCTAGCAAGAAGAAGACGAATCTGATAATATGTATCTTCCTTCATTTGCGTTCATTGTCTACGATGATTCAAAGATTCACGTCGCTCGTGACGTCCCGCAATCGCGTCGTACAAACCTCAACTCATAGCTTCAGATTCAAAGATTCAACTTATTATGTAAACTAAAAAAATCGGTTGCCTCTATTTCAAACCTATCAATGAATGATCAATGGATAATTCTTGATACTTTGGAGTGTTGATAAGTTGCCTCTATTTAACCATATTTTAGTCCATTTGATGCATAGATGAAATCCTACTTGCGAAGTTTATGTGAAACGACAAATTTCAACTAAGCTTGAGCCCAAATCTGACAAATGCTTATTTTTGGGGTTTCCTAAAGAAACAATAGGGTATTACTTCTACAATCCTTCTGAGGGCAAAGTGTTTGTCGCTCGAACTGGAGTTTTCCTAGAAAAGGATTTTATTTCCAAAGGAATCAGTGCGAGGAAAGTAGAGCTTGAAGAAATTCAATAATCACAAAGCATTGATACACCTATGGAGGAATTAGAGCAGGAAACATAAGTAGTTGTGGAAGAGCAACCTGCTTAAGTAGAACAAGACTAGCGTAGGTCAAGCAGGATACGTCACCTACCTGAAAGATATGGATATCTCATAATTGATCAAGGTGATGTATTACTAATGGATCAAGATGAGTTTGTGACCTACCAAGAGGCCATAACTGGTCTCGAGTCTGAGAAGTGGCTAGAAGCCATAAAATCTTAAATGGATTCCATGTACACAAACCAAGTTTGGACCTTGGTAGAGCCTTCTGTAAGAGTTAACCCTATAGGATGCAAGTGGGTATTCAAAAAGAAGACTGACATGGATGGTAAGGTACATACATATAAGGCAAGACTGGTTGCAAAAGGATATAAACAAATTCATGGGGTTGACTGTGATGAAACCTTTTCACCGGTTCCAATGCTTAAATCTCTTCAGATTTTACTTGCTATCGTTGCATATCATGATTATGAAATATGGCAGATGGATGTCAAAACTACTATCCTTAATGGGAATCTTCTTAAGGATGTGTACATGACACAACCTAAAGGATTTGACATACCAGAAGAAGCCCAAAAGATATGTAAGTTACAAAGATCAATCTATAGATTGAAGCAAGCTTCCAGAAGCTGGAATCTTCGTTTTGATGAAACAGTAAAATAATACATATTCATCAAGAATGAAGATGAGCCTTGTGTCTACAAGAAGGTTAGTGGGAGCATGATCGTCTTCCTGGTATTATATGTAGATGACATATTACTCATTGGAAACGATGTCCCTACCCTACAACAAGTGAAGTCTTGGTTGGGGAAATGCTTTTCTATGAAGGACCTAGGTGAAGCAGCCTATATATTAGGAATCAGGATCTATAGAGATAAATCACAAAAACTGTTTGGCCTAAGTCAAAGTACATACATAGACAAAGTGCTGAGACGCTTTAATATGAATGATTCCAAGAAAGGATTCATACCTATGCAACATGGCTTGTGTCTATCAAAAACACAATCCCCTTCAACTAAGGAAGAAAGGGATCGCATGAATAAGATTCCATATGAATATGCAATAGGATCTATCATGTATGCCATGTTATGTACTCGACCAGATGTCTCGTATGCTTTAAGTGCAACGAGTAGGTACCAATCTGATCTCGGTGATGCTCATTGGGTATCTATCAAGAATATCCTTAAGTATTTGAGAAGGACTAAGGACCCATTCTTGATATATAGAGGTCAGGAAGAGTTTGTTGTAATTGGATACACCGATGCTAGCTTCCAGACAAATAAGGATGAGTTTAGATTGCAATTTGGTTATGTGTTTTGCTTAAACGGTGGCACTGTGAGCTAGAAAAGTTCGAAGCAAGATACAGTTGCTGATTCTACAACTGAGGCCGAGTATATTGCTACCTCAAGTGCAGCAAAAGAAGTTGTTTGGATCAAAAAGTTAATTAGTGAACTTGGCATAGTTCTTAGCATTATGGATCCCATTGGTCTCTATTGTGATAACAATGGTGCTATCACACAAGCTAAGGAGCCTAGATCTCACCAACGATCCAAACACATACTTAGACGTTATCACCTCATTCGAGAGATAATAGATAGAGGAGATGTGAAAATATGCAGAGTACCTACACTTGACAATATTGTTGACCCACTAACAAAGCCTTATGCGCAACAGAAGCATGATGTCCATACTAGATCTATGGGCATTAGGGGTATGCCCGATTGACTCTAGTGCTAGTGGGAGATTGTTGGTGTAAGCCCTAGAGGCCAATACTTTTGGTACTTGTATCGAATTATTTATTAATAATAAAAGGATTTTTCTTTACTATGTTTGTTTAATAAAGTCCCTAGAATATCTAGTATGTTTAATGTATCAAGTGTGACTTAATCATGAGATCCTATTAAACATAAGGACACTATTCTTAAAGTATCAGTAGTCGAGCTTTATTGTGAAGTGGGATAACATTAAAGCATTAAGACTATTATGTATATAGACTGATGATCATATCTCATGGATCATGGATAAGGAGTTATCAAGTCTTAAACATATGTATGAATATTAAGAGTGATATTTATACTGGATTGACCCGCTATGAGAATTCTATATAAAATGTTATGCAAAGTGTCATAAGTTATTCTCAATGGTGTATAATGGTGTATACCACCCTTCGACCTGAAATGGTGTATACCACCCTTCGACCTGAAACCACTATGGACCCTAGATGTAAAGTCGAGTGCCTTATTGCTGATCAAACATTGCCCGTAACTGGATGACCATAAAGACAGTTGCTGGGTACTCCACGAAGCATGTTGAGGGACATGAGTGACCTAGATGGAATTTCCCATCCTGCGTAACAGGATAAATGTCTACGGGCCCAATATTGAACTGGACAAGGATGACACGGTCTATGCCTTGTGTTCAATATAGACATAAGGGCAAAAGGGTAATTGTACACATAAGTATTATCACAAAAGGATTTGTCAGAACACATGACATTTTCGTGTCTTGGGTAGCAGTGATGTGTTGCTAGATACCGCTCACTGTTTATTATGTTAAATATGTGATTTAATTTAATTGCCAATGCCGCGAAAACCTACAGGGTCACACACAAAAGGACGGATTGATGAGAGATAAAGTAACTAAGGAACACCGTAAGGTACGATGCACTTAAGTGAATTGTAGAACATCGTAAGGTACAATGTACTTAAGTAGAATACGAAATATGGTAAGGTACCACGCTTAAGTGATTTTGGCATATTATAAGATATGGGCCACATACACTTAAGTGGACTTTTTTAGATTACAGCCCACACAAGTGGTTATATAAATAGAACCCTTGTGCATAAACATTATGCAGTTGTAATTTCGTTTCTCTCTCTCTCTCTTTCTCTTTCTCTCTCTCTCTCTCTCTCTCTCTCTCTCTCTCTCTCTCTCTCTCTCTTCTCTCTCTCTCTCTCTCTCTCACTCCAAACCTTCATTCGTAGCAGCTAGCACTGAGATTGAAAGAATTTGTTCGTATGGACTGAGTAGAGGCGTTCTCACCATTCAACATTCGTGATCTCTCTCTAGATCTGCATCAAAGGTTTTAATCGCCACAAGAGGTAACGATTCTATCACTGATCATGCTCATTCGTAAGGATCACTAAAGGAGAATTTTTTTAAAATTCCGTTGCATTTTGGATCTCTCCTTCATAAAGCTCATATGATGGACATTTGCATGTTGATGGAGGCGGCTTGCTCGTAGGGGTCACTGCGCCCATCGAACTTGGCCAAAGAGGGAGGTTTGAATCCCTCGGGGACATATGTCCATCATATCTCGTCTAAGAGTAGATGAGGGTCCAAGATTTCCATATCCTCTAGGGGACTGGACTCTTGTTGGTGTTGTGGACATCATTTTCTATTATCTGGTTATGGCGGCATGATTCGTACATGGCGGCACACATCTTCGCCACGCTACCGCTGGTACCTTCTGACGTAGGGGATGGAACTTTCCTGTTAACCATGACCGAAAATGGCTAGGTGTAGGAATGAATGGAAACATTAAGTAGGGTAATGGTGACGAAGGTGTGACCCGGGTTAGTTTTATCGGGGCGCTAATGTACTGGTCAAAAAGTACACGTGTGTGTGTTCCTCCGACAAGGTCAAGGGGACTCAAAGGTCTTAGTAGGTATATTACATTATATGGTGGTTAGCGCTTTCTCACGACGGAGAGAATCCCTATTTGGTTGTGTTTTACAGTAGTTTAGGGGTCCTGCTCATCTGAGGTGAGAGGACCTGCAGATGAATGATGTGCTTAGGTATAAACGTATGAGGTGTGATATGTACTACTTAAGATATGTCTTTTCTCCCTCTAGGGAGAGGTATTTATATAGGCATTTTTGGGCCTAGATTTTGGGTCACCCTTAGAGGTGGCAACCGCTCCCTTATGATCAAGGTAAGTTATTGATAGAATAATCTTCAGGGACTAGTGGTGAACTCCCTCTCCTTTGATTAACGGTATTACACGTCATCAGTCAAAGGGCGAACTCTGAGGATATCACTTGGGCGATGATGCATTTTCTTGGGACACTCACAAATATAACACTACAGAAATAATAATAGTTCATATGATATTCACACTCTTGAATTTCTTAACAACATTAATTTTTTGGGACTACCAAATCACGATTTAAAACTCAAAATTGGTGTTCTTGAGTAATATTGATCAATAGTTATGCAAATTTATGTAATAGTACTTATAATTAATCATATTGAGAATTTTGTGTTTGAATCAAAGATTATACCATATTTTTTATTTCGTGATTGTCCATGACTCCATCTCACATTAGAGTTTCATTCCCATTTTAACATTTAACATAAAAAAATTTCTATTTTTGTCTTGTTTGTGATGAGAAACAATAAGAGTCACACGTATTGTCTTCAAAATGTTGGTATATATGTTTTAAAATATGTATTTTTAAATGACTAATTGTATGTTGTTGTTGTTTTTTCACATGTTACATGATGTTTTGGGTTAAAAATGCTTATATGCGGGAAAAATGTCTTAAACAAAATTTACAACATAATTTATAAAATAATAATTCGGAATTAAAGATAGACAATTATATATATATATATATATATATATATATATATATATATATATATATATATATATATATATATATATATATTATATATATATATATATATATATATGGATTTAATTGAAATACACTAAAGGATTTTATACCGTTAGTTAATCATAGTCGTCGGATGTTGAAACAAGTTTGACTTTTATTTTAAAAATCTATAAAGTAATGCAAATGGGTGATGGTGATGAATCGATTGTGTAAAACTTTTTAAACTAATAGTGAATAGTAATTAATATCTCTCTATCTATCTATCTACCTCTCTCTCTCTCTCTCTATATATATATATATATATATATATATATATATATATATATATATATATATAAAATTGTAAAAAAGTTAAATCTAATTCTAATTTTGAAAGCTGGATTTTTATATAAAAACCGAGTTATGAAATTTTTTATTGAATATAAAATTTGATTATATGTCTTTGTAAAAATAAAATCATTTATATAAATTAATTATAAATAATCATATATTGGTTATAGATTGATTATGAATATCTGATCCATAATATACTTTAAATTTTTGAATTGAACATCATAACTAATAGCTGAAAACAACATGTGTTATATTTAATAGAATGATATCATTAAGAGTAAGCATTTTGAATATAGAATATGGTATGCTATCATAGGAATGTAATTCTAACATGATCCTATAAGATTAACTAATCCTATCATAATAATCATCAACCTTCATTTTCTTATATATGAGAAATGAGATCCATAAGTTGATTTCATCATTTCTATGAACAAAGAAAGTTGAAGCTGTGTAAATAGAGCAATTGGCACACAAGCCAAAAGAGCAATAGGAATTGGAGCCCATTTAACTCTCTCCTTCACCAGCATAGACAGAGCTGCACCAAATGCTACCATTGTAGTCACTACAGCAATGAACAAAGAAGCCAGACCTAATATTAATCTCTCCGGTAACGCCACGACAAAATCTTCTTCGGCGAATCGTGCATTTAGGATTGCTAAAAACACCAGAAGAGAAGCCATTGAAGAAAACAAGGCTAATGCATCTGACACAACAAATATCATGAATGTGGTATCTTTCAAGAATATTGGTATTCCTTTGTCCTGGTTGTTACCTCCAGGTACAGTTATTGCAGCCGCAAAAGCGATTGTCGCAATAAGAGTTGCTACTAACATACATGAGTTTGATGTATCCTTTATCCAATTCTTCCCTTCTTCAAGCAATTCTTTATGCTCTTGCTTGAACACTTGCCAAGCTGTTTTACCATCTTGGTTTTTAACTTCTTTATGGAGAGGGTGATCCAATTTCTCTACTTCCTGTTAATGATGTAACTATGTTATCAGTAGCTTCATAGATTTTTAGGCAAATAGAGAAACATGTACTTTATCATTTTTCATGTTAAATCGTTTTTCCATGTCAATGTATCTTATATGATATCAGATACGTTAATTATTCAATGAATCTAAAAAGTAAACTTAGGATCAGATGGATTATTATTTATGAGATTAGAATGAATTTAACAAACCTTAAACCACTGCAACTCTCTTTGCATTTGAAATGCTGCACCTGAAATTGTTTTTGTTTGAAAAGCAAACCTTGCTGCAAGATGTGATGTAGTGTTCTGTGATTCATCTAATGCCAGCACTAAAAGCTTGCAAATTATTGGCATCTTGCATAGAAGACTAAAAACTTTTTCTTGCCTATTCTTGATAGCGATTTGAGCCACATATCCTTCGTTTGGAATGTGAGTCCAAATCAAATCAGGAAAAAACCGAAAACAAATCGTCAAAAGTTCAACTATGCCAGATGATGTCGCGCTGAAAATAATATCCGCACTCACAAAAGATTGCCAGAATTGATTGTCATTCATGGTTGAAGCTTGTGAGGAAACAAATTCTACCAATTTCACAGCATATACATCTCTCAATTTTGTATCTCTAATTAGTTTTATGCTAGGAACTGCAAAAAGAAAATAAGAAACATAAGTTAAGTAAATGGTCTATGTAGCACCGAGTATCGCATGTGGCTACATTCAATCACTTCTAGCGTCAGTGTCGTGTTTGTGTCAGTGTTATTATAGATAATGATACACATAGAAAACATACCAAGAATTTGAAGTGCATTCCATATTGTATTTCCAGATTCAAGTTCCACAGGAACACCTGATAAGAAATGCTAATTTTTAATCAAGCATTGTAACACAATAATTATGCCTAAAGAAAGTACTTACAGTGGTAAATGCATGTTTTCCAAAACCCAAGCTTGTGTCCACTTTGAAAGTGTGATGGCAATTTTGACAGAACATTAAGTATAATGCTTCCATTTGAATCAGAAATAGTAGCCAAGTTAGGATAGTGCTGCAGAAGATGCATGGTGATATCTGCACATGGAAGATTCAAAGAGGATATACACATATGAGTAAAAGTGTTTTATAAGCTTGGTTTTTCAAGCATTTTAATTACCATGAAATCCGGCGGCAGTAAGCAAAGCAACGAGATGACTAGAAGAGGGACCCGAGAACGGACAACCAGGCCTTTCGTCGGTAGTATTCAAAACAAGATACCAAACCATCTCTTTACAATTGGTAGATGTGATACTATAGATCAGTGGCGTGAATCCTTTGAAATCAGTCACTTGCGTAACAGACGGATTTTTAGCCACCAATGCTTTGGCAGCGTTCACGCTTTCGCCCATTGCGACATAGTGAAGACAAGTACAGCCCATTAAATCCAGTTCTGCAACGGTATTTGCAGGCATATGTTGGACTAATTTCTCAACAAGTTTCCATTGAGCTCCTACAGCTGCAACATGAAGTGCATTCCTGCCAAGTATCGTAACTTTCGCTGTCAACGCGGTTGGATCGTTATCAATGAAAGCCTTTGTAGATTCCCAATCTCCGTTGAGTATCGCTAAATGCAGCGGCTGGTAGTAACTGTGGTTAAATCCTCTAGCTTTTGACAATAATAGTGAAAACATGAGTTTGTATGGAAGAAGGAAAATATAACTTGAGTCTCAAGAAAAATAAGGATCATACCAAACTCGGTGACAGCAGCCTTGACGTGATCGAAATCCGTCAGTAGACTTGATTCTACAGATGACATTTCTATTGCAAAGCTTTGTCTTGATCTTGGAAGGTGAAAATAGATTCAAATGGAAAATAAGAAGCTGCAAAGTTAAGAAAAACATGCACAATCTTACTCATTTGGCTCCTTCTGATATAAGAATTGGATTTTTTCGTCGTTGAAGGGAATAACTGGAATATAAGTATATATATACTTTGCTTACAGACAACGCAAAGTTGAAGTTGAATCTCTTCCTTTACCGGTTAAAATTGCAATAGTTTGCAAATCATATTAATGCACAGGTTAAAGTGACACTGCATAGAGAAAAAGTAAAAGTGATATATGTCAGGTTTGTTACACCTCATTTTCTTCCTCATGAAGCTTTTTGAACTTGGCTTTTTTGTTTTTGTAGAACAGCTTTATCATTTGTATTGTAGCATTGAACTTTATGTTTTGATTTATAGAAATAAAAGTTGTGGATGCTAACTGCGATGCGACTTGTTTTGTCTTTTTCTTTTGTATGAGTCCAAGAGGTGCCAGTGCTATCAGTGACTTGCCTTTTTTCTTTTCTTTGATAAAAAAAAAGTAGATTCTAATAGCATCATGTCATTTTGAAGTGTGTTTTTCTTTTACTTTTTGTTCTGTCATTGTATTTGTGAAATTCTTTTACATTGAAATTTGTTCTTGAGTTAAAGGTTGCAACTCAAGCACTTCAATGAAAGAAGATCTTTTACCAGACAATGCAACATTAAAGTTCCTTGTTCTTATCAGTATCTTACTTTGATTTTTATGATCAATTACGGCAAATTCAATATCATTGTAAAAATGTAACATTCTAAACATCATCAAACACAAGAATGTACCTCTTTTGTTGCAAATAGTTTTTCACTTCATCAATCAATGACCCTCAATCCATTTAAAAAATATGCTTAGGAGATTTGCCGCATTCATAATTTGTGGCTCTCCGATTAAAATCAGACGGTCCTAATTAAAGATGATATTTTAAAAATTAAATAATAAAAACTAAATCTATTTATTTGACTCATTTGATTAAGATAATATGTTGACTATATGACCGGAGTAATAAAATTGACTGCGGCCAATTCAATTTCAACTTGTTTAATATAAATATTTGAGTGAAGACTAATTTTAGTTCTCACAAAAATTGGAGATTCCAAATTAATTCTTAGGAAAAAGAATTTTTATTTGAGCCTTACAATATTTACTCCTAAGTGTTCAATATTTTTTTAAACGGGTTCATTCCCTATTTTTGAACCATGAACTGCCATATATATTATTTTGACTTACATGGACTTATTATTTTTACTTTCAATTATTTTTGAATCCATGAATATTTATATTCTTTTTTATTTATTTTAATTTATATAGTTATGAAAGAAAGATGAAACTAAGGACACCCGGGTTAGTGGACAATCTATTCTACCACTAAACCAATATATTTTTCATGTTTTAACTTTCAAATAAAACTTATATCAATATTTTTTATTTTTTTAAAATTATTGACAATACTTAATACATTTTGATCCCTAACAAAAAAAAAAGTTTATATTTAATCTCCTACAAAATTTAATTGAGTCATGTTAGTCTCATATGTTCAATCTTACACACTATAGTACCATCACGTTGAAATTAGTGAACAAAAATTCTACATAACTAATAATTTGTCACTTCTACTTTTGCTTGTATTTTATTTCAACCTAATGTTATGTTAATCTTTATGTAGCATAAATCACCGCAACCACTAGTAATAACTTGTAAGGTCTCCTCCTATTAGGCCACCACCACCTCTTTCTGTTAGGTCATCACATCCTTTGGTTAGTTTGCCACCACTACCTTTCATTGCACGTCCTTCAACAGTTGAAACTCCATCGATTCGACCAACAACACCTCTATTCACCCTCCACATTCATCTCAATCTCTATAAATTGGACCTAATAGTCCTAGATTCATGTTTACTTCTGGATTTACATAAAGACGGTCAACTTGACATTTCCTTATACTTTATTTAGTTTGTCTTTTTTATTTGATGGAATCATAAAATATTTTTTTTTTAAGTTGTAATTGTTGGTACAATGTTCTATGCAATTTTATGGCACTTTGTTTGTTTTGTTGGCTTTATTTTGGTGATACTAGATGTTTTAGATTTTGAAGTTTTATTTGTTGGTATAATATTTTGAAATTTGATGGTATTACACTATTTTGAATTTGATGGTACATATATAAAGTATGTGATGGTAATGTAGAATTTTTGCTCCATGATTTCAATGTGATAGTACTATAATGTATGATTGAACATGTGAGACTAACATGAAGCGATTAAATTTTGTAATGAATTAAATAATTTTTTTGTGTTAGGGATCAAAATGTATTAAGCATTACTAATAATTAAAAAATAATAAGAAAGTATATTGATATAGGTCTTATTTGTAATTTAAAATATGGAAAATACATTGGCTTAGTGGTAGTGCATGTTTCCCACTAAGAGATCATTGGTTCAACCCTTGCTTAGTGCAAAATAAATATTACGTGAATTTAAAAATAATTGGAAATAAAAATAATAAGTCATCCATGAAGAGAAAAATAATACATATTAGAAAATTTGGTGATAATTAATTTTAATAGATAAAAGTTTGGTGATAGTTAATTGTAATAGATAGATAGTTGATTAAAGTATAATTCAACTTTATATGATGTGAATAAATTTGAGTAATGATCAATAAATAATGGAATTTTTTAATGTACCATAAATATTACTAGTACATCATGCAAAAATACTAAAATGCCCACAGATTTCGGAGATGCATCTCCGGACGCATCAAATACGCACATAACCTAGGTCATTCTTAGTGATGCCCTAGAAGTTAGGTTTTTTTTAATCCAGAGATGCATCTCTGAAATCTGTCCCTAGATGCACTTCTATAACGTATGTGCAACAGAATCAGAGACAGAAACCAAAAACTTATAATTTGATAAAATAAAATTACCATTCATAACATAAAAGCAATATTACATAGATGATTTGAACATAAAATGTAACATTGCTCTTCAATTTTCATATGGACGCTTCAATATCTTCACAATATCTTCGATCGATCTTGAAATCGTCGCTTCCAACTCGAGCGAAACTTTTATTTCAAAACGGAAAAATGAATTCCACATAGCCCATACATCTGCATTTGTCTTGAGCTCAAAGTTTCTGAACTCAATCTTTCCTTTGTTGTTAATTTACGGTGAACGGTACTCGAGCTTCATAATTTTTGACTGTCTCCGTAAGGTAGGAGATTATGAACTTCGTATTTCAGATTTGTAAAAGATGTGTACTCGTTGAGCTTAAACTTTTGCCTGAGTGTCGCGTTGGAGAAGGATACATTTGCGACATATCATATGATGTTTATTTGTGACATTTGAGATATTTTTTGTTTGTGTGAAGTAAAAAACCATAACCCCTAAATTTATAGAAGTTGTAGAAAAATATTGACCACCAAAATTCTATCAAGCATCAATGTTGATTTCAGAGATACGTCTCTGGTACCGTCCTATTATCTTATTTCGGAGATACATCTCTAGAATCTCTCATGAACAGGCAGAAAACAAAACCTAACTGATGACTTTGTTTGACAAATGAACAAATATTTTGGCAAAGATAAAAAATGTATTAAAATATTAAGAAATTGAATATATTACACTTTATTAATATTGAGTGAAGCTAGCGGAAATATACCCGAACGTATCGCACACTCGAACATACAACAGAGTCGCCATCGAATTTATTTATCTTCTAAGGGAAAGGAAAACATCGATAAAATTTGGGGAAAAGAGATATGCTAGGTAAGGAAGTCGGTTATGCAAGGGAAAGATATTAGCACCCCAAACATCCATGGTACTCTATGGGAATCGTTTTGATTGTTCTCACTCGAATAGGTGTTATATCTAGATTAATCTCAAAAGGATGGGAAAGGGAAGGAAAATAGATAAAGTGCTCGGTGAGGATTGGGGCCCTCATGCCTACGTATCTGTAAGACCCCAATTTTGTCCCTAAGATCCCTCATGGCATCATATCATTGCATTTCATAGCCTCAAGGATCTTTGAGCGTCTTGCCTTCCTTTCCCCTTGGGTGGGATCTCCTGTGAGTGGTTTGAGATCACCAGGCATGCTTGCATTGTATATCATTGCTTTTCTTGTTTTAATCACTAACCAAAAGCACCAAAAATATGTCATTAATATTTTGTTTTGCAGTCTAAGCAAGCACAGGTCAAGCAATTTAAGGGCATCCATTGTACAAGAGCTGATGGTATTTTTCTTGGTGTGAGGACCACATGATTATCATCTTGAGCTTATATGAGCTAGGTTTCATTATGAAGCAAATTCCCCAAGTGATAAAGGCTCAAGTTCACCAGGCATTGTCAAGGTCATCTGAGGACCAAATTATCAACTGTGCAGTCAACTGAGGGCTTGGAGGTGTGGGAAACAATTTGAGACATCCCATTCATGTTCAAACAAGGCCTATTCATCATGTCAAACATCTATCTTGAAGATTTTGAAGCCATGGCAAAAGTTTCCCAAAATGGAAAGTGACCTGTAATTTCAAGTTTCCAAAAATGGCAAGTTTTTGGTCCACATTCAACTTGACTTTCCAACATCAAAGAAGCTTCAAATGAATTTTTGGTGAACATGAAAGTTGAAGATCTTTCTCTCCCATTTCCAAAAAGTCCAAGATCATGTCCATCTGATGATTGGTTGAGAAGTTATGGCCAAATGATCACAAAGTATGCATGGAAGTTCAACATGGCATAACTTTTGATTCAAAATTCCAAATTGGTCCACTCTTTTTGCAAAATTCTCCTTGTGACCAAGAGATTCCAAATCAACCATTGCCTTGCATGAAAGAAGATCACGTGACCATTTGTGCATGCATGTACATTTTGGAGAGAAAATTGGTAATTCAAATTTGGTGGATCACACAAGCAAAATACCAATGCCATATTGATCCTTGGATGATTTTAAGTGGATTTGCACCTTGCATGGCACTGTTCACGTACACATGACCATATGCTAAGCACACTTGTCATTTTGCATTTCACCTTACATCTCCCTAATCTCAATTAGCCAAAGCAAATGGTGATTAGCAAAGTCATTAACACATCATATATAAGCTAAATCCTAACTGTTTTTCAGAAGAGAATAACAGAATTTGGATCAAAATTTCATTTCCCTCTCAATTTTCTCTCTCTTCAATTTTCAAATTTCTTCATACAATTCCTCAAAATTCTTGCATAATCATGTTTATCATGCATCATTGATGAAGAATCATCATCTGGTTTGAAGAATACAGTGCAGATTCGAGCTCCACAAGTGCAAACACATGAAGATGGATTTCTGAAATTGGAGTGAATTGAGGTGGTTTCAGTTGTTGTTTCTTGCATCAAGCTTCATAACAAGGTTGAGGAAGAAGATCTGGAAGTTTTGAGGCCTTAAACACACGAATTCAATACACTGCATTTCAAGTATGTTGAATTTCGATCATCACGTTTCTCCAATTTCTTGCCATAAACTTGTAGAGCTTGCTTCACTGATGATGTTGATATAATTTGTTTTGAAAATGGATGAGTAATGAGCCTGATATGTTGAATTCAAGTTTTGAGATCCAAAATGTTTCTCTTTGATCCATGCGTGTTAGCTTGATTTAGGATTAGATGATCATAGATTTGGACTGTACGTGAGAAGAGCTTTCGAATGGTATAAGCCTTGCTAAATTCTGGAAAAATTTCCTGTAACTCCGCCGTGTACACGGCCGAAGAAGACGGTGGAAAACACCGTGCGCCACCGTCTGTGTTTGGCTAGGGTTTGCGCTTCCAAAACGCTGCGTTTTGTTGAAGCGCACTTTGGACCGTCCGCACGCGAGTTCGATACTTGGCGTGTGTATTCTGTGGATTTAATATTTGCATTTTCGCTTGACCATGAGTACCTGTGTTCGACTCCCTCGCTATGCATTTTTGAATTCCATTTTATTTTACTTGAACGCGCTTGGAACCTTGGACGCTGGTGTTCGATCCTGGCGCATTGCTTGTTTCTGATTTATTTTTATGAGCGCCTTTATCAACCTTGCTGGCATGAGTTTGAATCAGGCTTGGTGCATATGCTGATTTCAGTTTGAATTTCCATTTTCCCTCCATAATTGCCATGCATTTCACATTATTTTCTTCAATTTTCAAAAATCATAAAAAATAGTAGATTAATCCAAATTGATCCAAACTTTTTTCCACATGCTTGTGTTAATGTCTATTATTTTATTATGTTATTTTCATGATTTTTGTGTTTCTGGATTTTTAATTGTGATTGTTTGTTTGAACATGATGCCATATTGACATGTTGCATTCATTTGTTTGTGAAATGCTCATGGTTAATCCAATTGCTTTGAAATTTGACATGCTTGTTCCTAACATGTGACATGATTTTTGAGATTTGGTTTGGCATTTTTATCATTTGCCATCACTGTTTTGGACACATGAACATATGGTGTGACAATTTGTGTCACATATTTGATGTTGCATTTGTGCATTTTCATTTACATGTCATTTGAGCTCTTCTGGACCTAATTTTTTGCATGATGTTCATTCTTAACATGATAAGCTTGCATAAAATTTTTTATGATCATTGGTTGTGTTTCTGTTTTGATTTGGATTTTCTATTTTTGATGTCCAACTTTGATCACATTGCTTGCCTTTGCTTTACCTTGATCATTTGATGGCTTTGCCTTATGGATTGGTTTTGGTAATTTTGAGGACTCTTTCTTGTTTGATTGAATGTGCTTCATGTGAAGTATTGACTTCTGTTTTGGTCATTTGACTTGCTTTTGAACCTAGTCTTTACACTAGTGATTTGTACACATACTAATTGTGCTTTGTGTTTCAGGTTTGAGCATTTAGCTTTGATGGTTGGTGTGGCCTCATTATTTGAGATGCAAGTTGCTTTGATTACTAACTATTATTGTGTTGTAGGTCCATTGATGTGATAAACTCATTTGAGTGCTTGCACTTATGACTTGCATTGTGTACATATTGGAAAGTTCCACTGTTGACTGTTGGTTTTCTGAATACCATATTAACTGTTTGGCTTTTGTACAGGTACATTAGTTGCTAGCTAGCTTTTGCTTAGCCTTTGCTTTGGAGTGTGGTTGATACACCACTGAGGTAGTTTAGCCCTCTTACTCCATGTAGTCTGGAAGTCCTGCCACCTTTTTGGCAGGCATTTGGCTGAAGTCCTCCTTATGAGGCCATGTTTGTGATTGTTTACATTTGTGCTAAAGACCTCTAAATGAGGCATGTTACTTGATAAGTCCTCCTAAGTGAAGAGGCAATTGACAGATAGAAGGGATTAGCAATCAATCCCCTGTTATTCAGTGAGTCGTTCATTATGCTCGCACTACGTGCTGATGCTCTTGAACAAACACCCAAGATCTTTGTATAGTGTCTGTCAAGTGGAATAGGATCTCACATTCTAGATCCCCACGCTTTCATTATCATTGAGCTCACCCAGGCCAGGGTTAAGAGCATGAGGTCTCATCCTCATTTCCATTTTCATCAGCTTCACCCTAACTCTCAATGTTAGTGGTTAAGAGCTCACAGATCACCTGAATACAGTTTGGCTTGTTTGTCGAGGTTGATATGACCCCTCTTGACTAAAGCCCAACCATTTGTCTGAGCCTCTTGTTTGTATATAGAGTGTGATGTTTGCTTGTGTGTTTGCTTTTCATGCATGTTCATTGTTAGGAGTCGGATATAAGTCCATCTATTGGCATTCTGTTTCCTGCTTGTTTTGAGGAGTTAGATATAAGTCCATCTATTGGTATTCTGTTTCCTGTTTGTTTTGAGGAGTTAGATATAAGTCCATAGATTGGCTTTCCGTTTCCTTTTATCTGTTTGGAGTTAGATATAAGTCCATTTATTGGCATTCTGTTTCCTTGGAGTTGAGTGTAAGTCCATTGATTGGCAGCTTGTTTCCTTTTATTGTGGTTCTCTTGTGAGACTTATCTGATTGCTTTTACCTTATGTTGCCTATTCCAAAGGAACTTACTTGGATCATTTCTATGATCTTAAGAAAGGAACTCCTATTTGTGGTTTATCCCTCACCTATCACCCTTAACCTTTTTCATCCTTAACCAAAAAACCAAAAACTTTTGTGCAAACATTTAACTTGTTTTCAAAACTAGAAACCTAAGCCTTAGGCTTTTGATTTTCAAACTCTCTTTTCACTAATACTCATTGTAAATGAACTCTAATTCGTACTTTGACCTCATTTTGTGAATACTTCTAATTGGTTAATTCAACCCATTCAAATGTGTCTCTTTTGTGATTTCAATTATCACTTCTTAATCAAATTTTTCATAACCTTTAGCTATTAGGTTTGAGTTATCTTTGTGGTAGATATAATACTCACCTTTATCCTTAGTGATCGAATTGTAAGACTTCCATGCTTATTATAGGGTTAACCCCTCACTAGCATGTCGAAGCTATTCTCACATGGTGGACTTGTGGTTTTTCAGGTCGAGTTTTCTCCCTTTGATAACAAAAGACCTTAAGGCTTTTGGACCAATCAATCCACTCATTGTTTTGAAATCTTTTAGCCGAACTACGAGGTTTTGATCCTATTCTTTTTATAAGAAGGTACGTAGGTAATGGATTCATCCATCCAAACA
This sequence comes from Lathyrus oleraceus, assembly GCF_024323335.1. Taxonomy (NCBI): domain Eukaryota; kingdom Viridiplantae; phylum Streptophyta; class Magnoliopsida; order Fabales; family Fabaceae; genus Lathyrus; species Lathyrus oleraceus. The sequence continues at coordinate 370,290,257 of NC_066583.1, read as the reverse complement.
CAAAAATGTAAATAAACTTGTATATTCTTTTCTCATCTCTTCAATCATGTTTGCACAAAATAATTTCATAAACAATAACCTTTGCAACAAGTTGTGAAAAGGGCTCCCTAGGAGTACCTAGGATGTTGTGGGTGCCTAACACCTTCCCATGACATAACCAACCCCCTTACCCAGATCTCTGACCTTCCTTTACTAGTTGTGTTTGTAAAACTTTATAGGTTTTTGTTCGCTTTCTAACCATTCCTTTGGATAAATAGAAGTGCGGTGGCGACTCGACTTTGTATGATTTACTTTTGATTTAGTCAATAAATCTAAAGGTAACGAATACACCGCTACAGAAAAGTGGCGACTCTGCTGGGGAGAAAAAGCACTTCCTAGTGGGTTTGCCAACTTTTCACACTTGTTGTATTATATTTGTTATATGACATATTTTTGTGCAATTTGGGATTATTGTATTGTTTGTAATGATTGAATTGCTTAATATATCAATTGCTTGTTTGCTTGGTGATCTCTGTGAGATGAGTTCTATACCCGAACTCGAGTGCACTTATGATAGGAGAATGGCGTAGTCTCGTTGACTTGTGTGGAGTTATTCCTTAGCAAGTTGACTTGCGAGTCCATTCACTTGGTGGAGGTCATGTTGGATCAATAATGTCACACGAGTAATTTGTGGTTAGACATTATTCTTTCAATATAGACCATAGAAGCCAAGGACCGTAGTTTACCAAGCCCATCTTGGCCTATTTTTAGGACGTAGTACGGAGGTCGTTCAAATGTAAGATTTGATGTGATTGTTACGCGATACTACACTCATAAGAGTCTCTCTTGAGAATATTTTTGGAATACGAGTATTCGTTTCTCCGATAATATTCAAAAGATGGGATGATGACTATGGGAACCTCTTGTAGAACATGCTCGGCAGGTTTAAACCATAGTACACTCCCTTTGGGTGGTTCTTAACCGAGACTCCATGCTCGTGACTCACAACAAACCCGTGATTCATGGTTGATCCGTTCATACATCCTTAATATCAATGGAACTTGGGTGTCGATAAGGTGTAAACCATAATCCACCAAAATGGATGATTGATATTAAGGAGGTTTGAGACGTTCATATATCTTTAATATAAATGGAACTTGGGTGTCGATAAGGTGAAAACCATAATCCACCAAAATGGATGATTGATATTAAGGATAATATGAGCCATCCCATGACCTTTGTCTGGTGTGCTTTGCTTGATCCTTGAGTGTGATTGTTGCATTCATGCATTCATGCATTCATCTGCATCCATATCATCAGATAAAAAGAAAATTTTCAAGGAACTTAAGGGGTTTATTTGCAAAATTTTCAGACAAATGGAAAGACAAAAAAGGTATACAAAGAAGTACAACTTCAGACAACCCGAACTGAGAGAGTTAAGGAATCTGACATCCTATGTACTAGATCCCTTGGGTTTCAAAGCTCATTTTGGGAAGCTTCTTCCTCTTCTGACTACTCAGGTTGATGAAGGGTTGATGAGTACGTTGGTGCAGTTTTATGATCCTCTGTACCATTGCTTCTCTTTTCCGGACTTTCAGCTTCTGCCTACCCTTGAGGAGTATGCTTATCTGGTGGGTATACCTATTCTGGATCAGTTGCCGTTCAGTGGCTTGGAGAGTATTCCTACTTCTCAGGAGATTGCTGACATGTTGCACATAGATGAATCTCTGATTCATGCTCATATGACGACCAAAGGTGGAATTCAAGGTCTCCCTTCTGAGTTCCTCATCGCTCAAGCTACTGTTTATGGGAAGGCCATGAGTGAGGATGCCTTTGAAGCCATATTTGTACTTCTCATCTATGGATTGGTATTGTTCCCCAACATCGACAAATTTGTGGATGTGAATGCTATTAGGATCTTCTCTGCTCTTAATCCTGTTCCGACTCTATTGGGTGATACCTATTTCTCTTTGCACCTGAGAAACGCAAAGGGTGGTGGCGCTATTGTGTGCTGTTTGCCTCTGTTGTATAAGTGGTTTATTTCTCACTTACCTCAGACGGTCGCCTTCAAGGAGAACAAGGGATGTCTATGGTGGTCTACGAGGCTTATGTCTCTCACTAATGACGATATCTCTTGGTATAATTGTGTATATGACGGAGTGCAGATCATCGACTCTTGTGGTGAATTCTCCAATGTGCCTCTTCTTGGTACATGTGGTGGGATTAGCTACAACCCTGTGTTAGCACGTCGTCAACTTGGGTTCCCTCTAAAGGATAAACCTAATAACATTCTGTTAGAAGGTGTGTTCTTTCAGGAGGGTAAAGATCCCCAAGGCCTGAAAGCCAGAATGGTTCGCGCTTGGCGTAAGATCCACAAGAAAGGCAGGAATGAGTTGGGTCCTAAGAATTGCATTGCTTTGGAGCCGTATACTGCTTGGGTAAGGAAGAGAGCATTTGAGTATCTCATGCCTTACGATTATCCGAGACCTACACCATTGGTAGTGGCTGGGCCTTCAACCCTCCCTAACCAAGGAGTAGAGGAGTTGAGAGACGAAGACCTATCACGTACCTGGATCCGTGAAAGGGAAGAGTTGCTTCAACAGATTAAGGAGAAGGGCGCTCTGATTGAGTTCCTCGAGCATCAGGTCATTGATGATTCTGACGATGCATGGACTTCTCTACTTCCTCAGTCTTCCAAGTTTTGGAAAAGGAGGTATGATCGACTCGCCAAAGAGAAGGCAGATATGGAAGCAGCATACGAGAGAGAGGTGAAGAAGCTTCGTGCAGCTTATCTTCCTGTGTCCCGAGCTTCTAGGGATCCATAGGATGATTATTTTCCTTTTCTCTTGTAATGATTGACAATGTTGTACTTCTTTTCTCAGATATATTTGATGAGATATTTTCCATATGCGATAAAATGCTTAATATTTCAAAGTTTGCAAATAAAACCCTAAAAATTCCTTGAAATAAAAAACAAATCATATGCACGAGCATTGCATGCATCATTTGCATAAGCAGGTGTTGTTCTCAGCCTCTGGTCTTGTGGTCTAACTCTCTATTGCTCTTCATTTATTTTGAAGACAAGCTGACTCACCGGTACTACACCAGAGCCAACTCTTCCAGATTGATGGATCACCTTGAGCAAGAGAATCGTGAACTCAAGGAGGAAGTCTCCAGACTAAGTGCTTTTGATGGAATTATTTCCTGGTTAGCCATTTGTCTTCCTTCTCATACATAGATGCTGAGGACGAAGTTGGAACGTCTTTCCAAGCTTTATCTATAGTTGAGCCTGTTGAGAAGAGAACTCCTTCATTTGCTTCTTATCGAGATGCGAAACTGGCCATTGAATGTGGTGCAGTTGCTGGTCTAGGAAAAATGATTGAGCTTGAAGATAACAAGTCTCGGGCTGGCATTGGCTTTTCTTCTGGGGTCTTCAATGAGAAAGGAATGTTCAAGAGTGGAGGTTTCATCCACACTGGTCAGAGCGAAGATGCTGCTGTTGTCTTGGAAGAGGATGCAGAGGATTCTGATAATTTTGTCATCCCTGGTGGGATCTGCAACAATTGGGTCGCTGTGGATGTTCATACAGTTATCCATAAATCAAAGTAATAATCACTTTGTTTGAAAACCCTTCTCCCATGCCAAAAGGAGAAGTGATGACATTGTTGGCAACATTTAATACAATGATATTTTCATTCAATAAATTCATGTTAAATGTTTATTTTTCCAATTGTTTTCCCTTTTTTGCTTTTTGCATGAAATTGGTGATCACAAAAAAACCCTAAAACAAGAATAAAATCAATCTTTTCATCTGCATAATGATTGCCTTGTTTGATTTCTAAAAAGCTTTTTATATCCAAAATCATTATGCAGGTTGATTTCTAAACCCATTGAACATAATGATCCAACGCCATCTCCCAATTTTGAATTCCCTGTATTCGAGGCAGAGGAAGATGATGTTGAAGGGATTCCTGACGAGATTACCCGTCTTCTTGAGCATGAAAAAAAGATCATTCAGCCGCATCTTGAGAACCCGGAAACAGTCAAATTGGGGTTTTACAAATGTAATATCAAAAAGGGGTGAAAAAAAAAACAAAAACAAAAACAAAAAATCAAAAATTCAAAAATCAAAAAAAAAATGGCGCCCTCAAACCCCGAGTTGACTAATGCCGAATGGGTTCAGAGTCGTTACGACCAGCTGAATTTGATCGAAGAGAAGAGATTGACTGCCATGTGCCATTGTCAGTTATATCAACAAAGAATGAAGAAAGCATTCGATAAGAAGGTCAAGCCTCGAGTGTTCCGAGAAGGTGACCTTGTGCTCAGGAAAGTCTTGTCTTTCGCGCCCGATTCCAGGGGCAAGTGGACTCCAAACTATGAAGGTCCATATGTTGTCAAGAGAGCCTTTTCAGGAGGTGCTTTGATACTTACAACGATGGATGGGGAGGATTTCACTCGTCCTGTGAATTCAAATGCAGTCAAGAAATACTTTGCCTAAAATAAAAACAGAATAGCTCGCTAAGTTGAAGACCCGAAAGGGCGGCTTAGGCAAAAATGAGTGTCTCGGTGGATTGAAAATCCGAAAGGGCGATCCAGGAAAAAGTTAGAGACATGAAAAAAGGAATATATTTTACATCCCGCTAGATTGAGTACCTCACCCTGGGGCAATCTAGGCAAAAATTAGGGATTTGGCAAGTAACTGCATCCTGACAAGACTGTGTTCTACATCTGTCATCCGCCAGAAATTCTTGATTCGTTGTCAACTGAAACTTCAAATACATCGAATTCGGAATTGGTAGAGAAATGGTCATTATGTTCAATGTAGCCTTTTTCCAATATATATCACCAATTTCAAACTTGTACAGATCTATGGAGTCTTGCCATTTGCAAGCTACCATTCCATCAAATAAATTTGAGCTTTTATCCAATTATTCGCACTCTTATTTGTTCCTATTCAACAAATGTTTTGCATGTTTTAATTGATAAAACGTCATTGTTTTGAAAACTAAATTTTTCATAAATTGTTTTTAAACAAAGTGAATGTTCACAATGACACAAAGATACTTAAGAGATCCTCAATGCTCTCCCAAGGGTAGCATGATTTCCAACAGGGTAAGACATTTGTTCATATCCCTGGAATTTACTGTATCTTCTTCCTCTGGGGCCCCTATTATGGTTCATCCCCAGTAGAATGCTGTTTGAACACTTTCGTGGTTCATTCCCAGTAAGGGGTTGTTTGAACACTATTGTGGGGCAGTCCCCAAGCAGAGCGCTTGTTGAAGATTTAAACCTTCATCTCTCTAACAGAGCAACAATCTTTCCTCACCAGCAGGTGTGATACTCTCTAGAAGATTCGGTATTCGGTGGTCGATCCCCATATTTTCTTCGGATATATACCCACCAGAGTGGTTGGTGTGGTGAACTTTATCTGATTGGTTCATCCTTGAGTGGTATGTTTGTTGAGATGTTCACCACTCTCCCTGCAGCAGCAGAGCAGAGATCTTCTCTCCTCAGTAGGACGTAATTTCCTTGGTGGGTTTGGTACTCGGTGTTTGATCACCAGTTTCCTCTCATCTCTTCCGCAGTGAAGTCGCCAGCAAAGTTTGTTTTTTTGGCCGTTTCTGCCTGTGCAATGAATTCTCTTCTCCGGTTGTGACTGATGATCCCTCTGAAGCCTCTTATGTTTTCCTCCCCTGCAGAGATTGGGTGATTCCCTGATGTCTCTGATCCCCAATAGAGTTGCGTGTGTGGCAGATTCTACTTGTGCGATCTTTGCTCCTCAGCGAGTATGATCTCCTCAATGAGTTTGGTTTTTGGTGGTTGTTCCCCAGATTCCTATTATATCCCTCAGTGGATTCCCCAGTGGAGTTGCTTAGAGTTGTTGTTGTGGCAGTTTCTGCCTGTGCAATGCGCTCTTTTTCTCAGCTGAGACTGATGATCCATCCCTGCAGAGATTTTGTTGTCTTGGACTACCGACAGATTGGTTGTTTACCGGTGATCCTGGCTTTCTCTCTCGAGATGTAGTATCGGGTGTTTGATCCCTGGACCTGTTTGTGTTAGATATGTCTGTTTGTCAGCATTCATCAAACATAAACCATGCATATATGCATAATCCTAACATTCAGATATTCATGTTGCATTCTTTGCCATATATCTTTGATTGTTGTCTCCTGCTAATTGGTGATATAGATCTCCCCAGTAGATCTCCCCAAGCAAATGTTGGTGTGTCTGATCTCTCCATATAGAGTCAGCCCTTTAAGCAGAAAGTGTTTACCCTTTCCTTCTGCACTCCCCACCGAGTTATATCCTCGTGGATGACGGTTGTTTCCGTTTCCTCCCAACACATATATTGGGATGAGTTTCCCTATTGAGTTATTTCCTCATTAGGATGAGTCTTGATTCAGTTTTGCCTTTTTGGTTCGATCCTGAATTGGCTCTTTGCGGCTGTCTCTTGTGCTTCCCTGTGGTATAAATGAATAGTTGCTCACTAACCGGCACTCATTCATCTTATTCCCCAGCGGAATTTGTGGCCTTCTACCTACTAACCGGTAGTTATAAGTCCTATTGTTGTGGTTTTCTACCCAGTAGCCGGTAGTTATAAACCCTAATCTCTGTTTCCCAGCTGAGTCTGCGGTCTTCTACCCAGTAACTGGTAGTTGTAAATCCTACATCTTTTTTCTCCCCATAGTCTGCGGTTTTCTACCTACTAACCGGTAGTCGTAAATCCTATCTTCTCACCTTTATCCTCAGCGGAATTTTGTGGTATTCTACCTACAAACCGGTTGTAAACCCTATTTTCTCCCCTTTTGCAGAGTTAACCCTTGTGTTCATCCTAGTTGATGACGGTTACTTTTCCGCGGTTTTCTACCCAGTAACCGGTAGATGTAATCCCCTCTTTGACGGTTATCATTATCCATTATTCGGTCTTGATATTCCCTCCTTCTTGTGGATAATTGCTCAGAGTAAGCAATTTTATCCCCAGCGGGTCCTCTTTCATTCACCGTTTGCCGGTAATGTTTGTTGTCCCCTTTTTTTGATTGGTCATCATTATATACCTAGTTCGGTATCCCGATGCCTTTCTTTTCGGTTGATTTATCCTTTAACAACCTACAACCCGGTTACGGATAATCTTCCATGCGAGTATATTATCTACGTTATGACGGCAATAGATAATATATCTCATGCACTCTTCAGTCGAAGTTTTGTCTTTCTTCAGTTGAGTAAGATTCGTATTCCTTGTGGAATCGAATGTCTATCCTTTAACAAGTCTGCGTTCAGCTTTCTTCCAGGATGATGAGTGTTTTGGAACACACACCAATTCACTTTTCGGTTGATTATCCTTTGTCAACCTACAACCCGGTTTTGGATAATCTTCCATGCGAGTATATTATCTATGTTATGACGGAAATAGATAATATATCTCATGCACTCATCGGTCGAAGCCTTTTGTGTTTCCCCAGTTGAGTAAGATTTGTTCTCCCTTTGCGGAATCGAATATTCATTCTGCCCCTTTTGCTTGGATAGTTGCCTGGTTTGTGCAATTTATCCCCAGTGAGTCATCTCTCGTCTACCCTTTTGTTGCTGGTAACGATTGTTTCCCCTTTGATTGGTCATCTTTACATACCTAGTTTGGTATCCCGATGCCTTTCTCGATTTCGGTTGATTTATCCTTTAACAACCTACAACCCGGTTATGGATAATCTTCCATGCGAGTATGTTATCTACGTTCTGACGGTAATAGATAATATGTCTCATGCACTCTTCAATCGAAGTTTTGTCTTTCTTCAGTTGAGTAAGATTCGTATTCCTTGTGGAATCGAATGTCCATCCTTTAACAAGTCTGCTTTTCCAGCTTTCTTCCAGGATGATGAATGTTTTGGAACACACACCAATTCATGATTTCGGTCGATTTATCCTTTAACAACCTACAACCCGGTTATGGATAATCTTCCATGCGAGTATATTATCTATGTTCTGACGGTAATGGATAATATATGTCATGCGCTCTTTGGTTGAAGCCCTCTGTCCTTCCCCATTCGAGTAAGATTCGTATTCCTTATGGAATCGAATGTCCATCCTTTAACAAGTTTGCTTTTTCAGCTCTCTTCCAGGATGATGAGTGTTTTGGAACACACACCAATTCACGTTTTCGGTCGATTTATCCTTTAATAACCTACGACCCGGTTATGGATAATCTTCCATGCGAGTATATTATCTACGTTATGACGGCAATAGATAATATATCTCATGCACTATTCAGTTGAAGTCTTTTGTTCTTCCTCAGTCGAGTAAGATTCGTATTCCTTGTGGAATCGAATGTCCATCCTTTAACAAGTTTGCTTTTGCTCTCTTCCAGGATGATGAGTGTTTTGGAACACACACCAATTCACGTTTCGGTTGATTTATCCTTTAACAACCTACAACCTGGTTATGGATAATCTTCCATGCGAATATACTATCCACGTTCTGACGGTAATGGATAATATACCTCATGCGCTCTTTGGTTGAAGCCTTCTGTCCTTCCCCATTCGAGTAAGATTCGTTTTCCCTGTTTCGGAATCGAATGTCCATCCTTTAACAAGTTTTCTTTTGCTCTCTTCCAGGATGATGAGTGTTTTGGAACACGCACCAATTCACGCCTCGGTCGGTCACCTATTATATACCCAGTAACTGGTATCCCTGGTGTTCCTTCCTTTCTGCTCCCTATTATGACCTTGGTCCCCTGTGGAGTCATACTTTCCTGAGTCGAAATATACCTTGTTTTAGGTCTTCCTCAGATGATTTGGTCGATTGATATCTCTCACCCTTATACTGGTCTTAGATATTCATTCTTCCTGAGCTTGTTACCCAGTAACCGGTAACACCTCACCCCTTTTGATTCCCCTGGAGAGATCTTTGTTAGGTTTCCCCAGCGGAGTATCTGTTGTAATTCACCCTTGTGCTGTGTTGGCGTTTTCCCCAATACATGCATTTTTCCCCGGCAGGGATGTTTTGTTCATATCTTTCCCCAACCCGAGTCCGAATTTTTATCCGAAGTATCCTTTGTGGATAGTTTTGCTGTGTTGGCATTTTCCCCAACCCATGCATCTTTGAGTTAGCTTGAGTCTTTCCATCGGATTTGTTTCCTTTTGGAATTCTTCTCCCCATGCATCTTTGACCACCAAAATTCTATCAAGCATCAATGTTGATTTCAGAGATACGTCTCTGGTACCGTCCTATTATCTTATTCCGGAGATACATCTCTAGAACCTCTCATGAACAGGCAGAAAACAAAACCTAACTGATGACTTTGTTTGACAAATGAACAAATATTTTGGGAAAGATAAAAAATGTATTAAAATATTAAGAAATTGAATATATTACACTTTATTAATATTGAGTGAAGCTAGTGGAAATATACCCGAACGTATCGCACGCTCGAACATACAACAGAGTCGCCATCGAATTTATTTATCTTCTAAGGGAAAGGAAAACATCGATAAAATTTGGGGAAAAGAGATATGATGGGTAAGGAAGTCGGTTATGCAAGGGAAATGTATTAGCACCCCAAACATCCATGGTACTCTATGGGAATCGTTTTGATTGTTCTCACTCGAATAGGTGTTATATCTAGATTAATCTCAAAAGGATGGGAAAGGGAAGGAAAATAGATAAAATGCTCGGTGAGGATTGGGGCCCTCATGCCTACGTATCTGTAAGACCCCAATTTTGTCCCTAAGATCCCTCATGGCATCATATCATTGCATTTCATAGCCTCAAGGATCTTTGAGCGTCTTGCCTTCCTTTCCCCTTGGGTGGGATCTCCTGTGAGTGGTTTGAGATCACCAGGCATGCTTGCATTGTATATCATTGCTTTTCTTGTTTTAATCACTAACCAAAAGCACCAAAAATATGTCATTAACATTTTGTTTTGCAGTCTAAGCAAGCACAGGTCAAACAATTTAAGGGCATCCATTGTACAAGAGCTGATGGTATTTTTCTTGGTGTGAGGACCACATGATTATCATCTTGAGCTTATATGAGCTAGGTTTCATTTTGAAGCAAATTCCCTAAGTGATAAAGGCTCAAGTTCACCAGGCATTGTCAAGGTCATCTGAGGACAAAATTATCAACTGTGCAGTCAACTGAGGGCTTTGAGGTGTGGGAAATGATTTGAGACATCCCATTCATGTTCAAACAAGGCCTATTCATCATGTCAAACATCTATCTTGAAGATTTTGAAGCCATGGCAAAAGTTTCCCAAAATGGAAAGTGACCTGTAATTTCAAGTTTCCAAAAATGGCAAGTTTTTGGTCCACATTCAACTTGACTTTCCAACATCAAAGAAGCTTCAAATGAATTTTTGGTGAACATGAAAGTTGAAGATCTTTCTCTACCATTTCCAAAAAGTCCAAGATCATGTCCATCTGATGATTGGTTGAGAAGTTATGGCCAAATGATCACAAAGTATGCATGGAAGTTCAACATGGCATAACTTTTGATTCAAAATTCCAAATTGGTCCACTCTTTTTGCAAAATGCTCCTTGTGACCAAGAGATTCCAAATCAACCATTGCCTTGCATGAAAGAAGATCACGTGACCATTTGTGCATGCATGTACATTTTGGAGGGAAAATTGGTAATTCAAATTTGGTGGATCACACAAGCAAAATACCAATGCCATATTGATCCTTGGATGATTTTAAGTGGATTTGCACCTTGCATGGCACTGTTCACGTACACATGACCACATGCTAAGCACACTTGTCATTTTGCATTTCACCTTACATCTCCCTAATCTCAATTAGCCAAAGCAAATGGTGGTTAGCAAAGTCATTAACACATCATATATAAGCTAAATCCTAACTGTTTTTCAGAAGAGAATAACAGAATTTGGATCAAAATTTCATTTCCCTCTCAATTTTCTCTCTCTTCAATTTTCAAATTTCTTCATACAATTCCTCAAAATTCTTGCATAATCATGTTTATCATGCATCATTGATGAAGAATCATCATCTGGTTTGAAGAATACAATGCAGATTCGAGCTCCACAAGTGCAAACACATGAAGATGGATTTCTGAAATTGGAGTGAATTGAGGTGGTTTCAGTTGCTGTTTCTTGCATCAAGCTTCATAATAAGGTTGAGGAAGAAGATCTGGAAGTTTTGAGGCCTTGAACACACGAATTCGATACACTACACTTCAAGTAAGTTGAATTTCGATCATCACGTTTCTCCAATTTCTTGCCATAAACTTGTAGAGCTTGCTTCACTGATGATGTTGATATAATTTGTTTTGAAAATGGATGAGTAATGAGCCTGATATGTTGAATTCAAGTTTTGAGATCCAAAATGTTTCTCTTCGATCCATGCGTGTTAGCTTGATTTAGGATTAGATGATCATAGATTTGGACTGTACGTGAGAAGAGCTTTCGAATGGTATAAGCCTTGCTAAATTCTGGAAAAAATTCCTGTAGCTCCGCCGTGTACACGGCCGGAGAAGACGGTGGAAAACACCGTGCGCGTTTGGCTAGGGTTTGCGCTTCCAAAACGCTGCATTTTGTTGAAGCGCACTTTGGACCGTCTGCACGCGAGTTCGATACTTGGCGTGTGTATTCTGTGGATTTAATATTTGCATTTTCGCTTGACCATGAGTACCTGTGTTCGACTCCCTCGCTATGCATTTTTGAATTCCATTTTATTTTACTTGAACGCGCTTGGAACCTTGGACGCTGGTGTTCGATCCTAGCGCATTGCTTGTTTCTGAGTTATTTTTATGAGCGCCTTTATCAACCTTGCTGGCATGAGTTCGAATCTGGCTTGGTGCATATGCTGATTTCAGTTTGAATTTCCATTTTCCCTCCATAATTGCCATGCATTTCACATTATTTTCTTCAATTTTCAAAAATCATAAAAAATAGTAGATTAATCCAAATTGATCCAAACTTTTTTCCACATGCTTGTGTTAATGTCTATTATTTTATTATGTTATTTTCATGATTTTTGTGTTTCTGGATTTTTAATTGTGATTGTTTGTTTGATATTGATGCCATATTGACATGTTGCATTCATTTGTTTGTGAAATGCTCATGGTTAATCCAATTGCTTTGAAATTTGACATGCTTGTTCCTAACATGTGATATGATTTTTGAGATTTGGTTTGGCATTTTTATCATTTGCCATCACTGTTTTGGACACATGAACATATGGTGTGACAATTTGTGTCACATATTTGATGTTGCATTTGTGCATTTTCATTTACATGTCATTTGAGCTCTTCTGGACCTAATTTTTTGCATGATGTTCATTCTTAACATGATAAGCTTGCATAAAAAATTTTATGATCATTGGTTGTGTTTCTGTTTTGATTTGGATTTTCTATTTTTGATGTCCAACTTTGATCACATTGCTTGCCTTTGCTTTACCTTGATCATTTGATGGCTTTGCCTTATGGATTGGTTTTGGTAATTTTGAGGACTCTTTCTTGTTTGATTGAATGTGCTTCATGTGAAGTATTGACTTCTGTTTTGGTCATTTGACTTGCTTTTGAACCTAGTCTTTGCACTAGTGATTTGTACACATACTAATTGTGCTTTGTGTTTCAGGTTTGAGCATTTAGCTTTGATGGTTGGTGTGGCCTCATTATTTGAGATGCAAGTTGCTTTGATTACTAACTATTATTGTGTTATAGGTCCATTGATGTGATGAACTCATTTGAGTGCTTGCACTTATGACTTGCATTGTGTACATATTGGAAAGTTCCACTGTTGACTGTTGGTTTTCTGAATACCATATTAACTGTTTGGCTTTTGTACAGGTACATTAGTTGCTAGCTAGCTTTTGCTTAGCCTTTGCTTTGGAGTGTGGTTGATACACCACTGAGGTAGTTTAGCCCTCTTACTCCATGTAGTCTGGAAGTCCTGCCACCTTTTTGGCAGGCATTTGGCTGAAGTCCTCCTTATGAGGCCATGTTTGTGATTGTTTACATTTGTGCTAAAGACCTCTAAATGAGGCATGTTACTTGATAAGTCCTCCTAAGTGAAGAGGCAATTGACAGATAGAAGGGATTAGCAATCAATCCCCTGTTATTCAGTGAGTCGTTCATTATGCTCGCACTACGTGCTGATGCTCTTGAACAAACACCCAAGATCTTTGTATAGTGTCTGTCAAGTGGAATAGGATCTCACATTCTAGATCCCCACGCTTTCATTATCATTGAGCTCACCCAGGCCAGGGTTAAGAGCATGAGGTCTCATCCTCATTTCCATTTTCATCAGCTTCACCCTAACTCTCAATGTTAGTGGTTAAGAGCTCACAGATCACCCTAACACTCATTGTAAATGAACTCTAATTCGTACTTTGACCTCATTTTGTGAATACTTCTAATTGGTTAATTCAACCCATTCAAATGTGTCTCTTTTGTGATTTCAATGATCACTTCTTAATCAAATTTTTCATAACCTTTAGCTATTAGGTTTGAGTTATATTTGTGGTAGATATAATACTCACCTTTATCCTTAGTGATCGAATTGTAAGACTTCCATGCTTATTATTGGGTTAACCCCTCACTAGCATGTCGAAGCTATTCTCACATGGTGGACTTGTGGTTTTTCAGGTCGAGTTTTCTCCCTTTGATAACAAAAGACCTTAAGGCTTTTGGACCAATCAACCCACTCATTGTTTTGAAATCTTTTAGCCGAACTACGAGGTTTTGATCCTATTCTTTTTATAAGAAGGTACGTAGGCAATGGATTCATCCATCCAAACACAAAAATGTAAATAAACTTGTATATTCTTTTCTCATCTCTTCAATCATGTTTGCAAAAAATAATTTCATAAACAATAACCTTTGCAACAAGTTGTGAAAAGGGCTCCCTAGGAGTACCTAGGATGTTGTGGGTGCATAACACCTTCCCATGACATAACCAACCCCCTTACCCAGATCTCTGACCTTCTTTTACTAGTTTTGTTTGTAAAACTTTATAGGTTTTTGTTCGCTTTCTAACCATTCCTTTGGATAAATAGAAGTGTGGTGGCGACTCGACTTTGTATGATTTACTTTTGATTTAGTCAATAAATCTAAAGGTAACGAATACACCGCTACAGTATCCTCATAGTACAATGAGGAATTCAGAGTTTCTTAGTTCAAGTAACTAGAGGCGGGAGATGAAAAAAGTTGTGATCAAAATATGGTTTGAGCAAAAGAATTATATTATTTGAACTCCAACAAGGTGTGAAAACTGGAACCCAAGAGTAAAAATGGTATGAACCAACAAGTGAGGGCCTACAGCATAGTATCACTGTATTGGAACAACCAAAAAAGAGAGGAGTTAGGTGTTCGGGTTACAGACCAAATAGCTCTTGGTTCACAAGGAGATACAGGATGAAGCACAAAGGTATAGTATATTTGGATCAAAGGATGGGTATATCATGTGGAGTGAATGAAGGTAGAATATGAATGCATCGTGGAGATGAACGAATTAAAGTGACCGAAGTCACAAGAATGAATATTTGGTGACAAGTGACTGAAGAAGTATTGTTTGAAACCGAAAGGTGAAAGTGTATTGGAATCCATAAGAGAAATGGGATTTATACCATAGAAATTTCTGGGTGACGGGCCAAACAACTCTAGATAGAAATGCGGACTATTCGTTAGGCGTTCTAGAAGGGTATATATGGAAATCCACAGAATGTGTATTTCAAGGTCAAAGGAGTAATGTGTCACTAGGTGAACGATTTATGATCGAATGCAGGTAACGAATAGTGAAAGATATGGATGGTGCTCTAAGGCGGAAGAAGGAATAATTAAGAGTATGCTCTCCAAGGACTCGCATCCTCGTGCCTACGTATTCTCATTGTGCAATGAGAAAATCAGAGCAATCGTAGTTCAGAACTACGAGAATAGAAAGAGGGACATACAAAGATGAAAAGTATAACTTGTACCAATAGAATGGTATCAAGGGAACCCACAACTGGAGGGAACTTGGAATCAAAGAGTAAACAAGCCTCTCAACCAAAGGATGAATTAAATGTCTGAGTACGAGCCAAAAAACTCTAGATTCACTAGATGGAATGGTGTTTCAACATCTCAAAGGGGTAAAAGCGGGTGCCAAGAGAAGGTATCGTTGTGTACAAGGAAACAATATATCACTGGATGGGGAACAAACAGTTCAAGATCAAATAAGAATAGTATATTGGGTCCAAGAAAGGGGTAGACTCCGGATCGAAGAGCAAAGTGGCGTCTTGGCCGAAAAAGAATGAATTAAATGTTTGGGTAACAGGCCAAACAACTCTCAATTGATGAGGTGGACTGTCGTTATCGTCCTAAAAGGATAGACAAAGAGTCCAAGGAGAAGTATGATTGATCTCAAAAAGATGGTATTGATTGAATGAATGAAGAATGATTGATTGATAAATAGGGTAGCTCACGAAGAAGCTGAGCTCTCCTGCCTACGTATCCTTATAGTGCAATAAGGAAATCAAAGCTTTCGTAGTTCAGCCCACTATGGCTGAAAACAAGGTGATTGGAGGCAAAATAATATGATTGAATGATTGAATGAAAGGGAGGAATAGACTTGATAGTTACTTGATAAAAATCACACTAAAGTCTATGAGCAAAGTTAGATACGATAAGCAACGAGCCAAACGTCTCGCACCCAAAGATATCCAGAATGAGTATAGGAAAGCTCCAGTCTCATTCCTTCTTTACTACTTAAGGCTCATGGTATGCAATTCTCGTCTTGAACTTCAAGTGGAGAGAGAAAAATCTTTGTTGTTGTTTCTGGTATTGATGAAGACCTTATCAATCGTTCGATTTTAATTGCACTAAAGTCTATGAATAGAGGTGAATACGATGAGCGTTGGGTCATTTGTCTCATACCCAAAGATATGCAAAATGGGGGTAGGAATTCTCCAGTCCAATTCCTTCTCTATTGCTTAAGGCTCATGTCGTTCAACTTGATTCAGGATTGATAAGTTGTTGATGTAGTCCTTGCTTGTTGTATGATGCTTTATGAAGGGAGAGAGACTTGTCAATCATATAATTAAGATTGTGCTAAAGTCTATGAATAGAGGTGAATACGATGAGTGTTGGGTCATTCGTCCCATACCCAAAGATATTCAGAATAGGGGTAGGAATTCTCCAGTCCCATTCCTTCTCCATTACTTAAGGCTCATGCCACACCATTTCAACTTCGATTTAACAAGCTTTTGCAGTTTCCACCTTTGAAGCGCTTGTATAATCCACTGCTTAGTATGACTGAGGATACTTTGATTAAGAAGCTGACTTGAGGCTTCGAGCTCCACCGCTTAGAAGAAAAAGTCTCATTAAGTGACTAAGAGTCTTTTGGCCACTCAATCAGACTGTGGGATTATGCAAGTTCAAAGGATTTAATTAATCAAAATTGCTTTTGATCAATTTGAATCATGGGTTTGATTTAATTGGAGAAACTAGGTTAGTATATAATATAATGGTTAGAATTGAATTAGACTATCCTAAGAGATCATGTCAAAATTTTAAGACTTTTGGATTAAATTCTATGTTAAAATCTATTCCTAAAGGAGCATGTGATTATATGGAAAAATATTCAAAATTACCCCTAAAGGGTAAAATGGTCTTTTGACAATCTTATGGTTTTTGAATCAAGAATTCTAATCATGAAAATTCTAGTTAAACTCAATTAAATTCTAAACTATTCTATTGCTAAAAATGCTATTAGCTGCTAAAATCTTCCAATTTTTAAAAAAGTTAATATTCCTAAAAATTCATATTCAAATCTAAATCAAGAGTTTTAACAAACCTAACAATATTTCTAATATTTTTGGAAATCCTAATTAACTCCTAATTGATATAATTAACCTAAATTCTACCAATCAAAATTAATCTAATTAACAAAACCAAATAACAAACTAAAAGTAAAGAAAAGAGAATGAGCCTTTGCATAACAGAGGCGGTGTGTGCCCGGTTTGGGTGATTGCTGGAAAAAAAGGGCAAGACAGGGTCCAAATGTATGGGCTTCAGTTGCTAAAGCCCAATGCTGAATAGATTCTCTTTTTGGGCAGGGGGTGCAACAAAGTAATGGGAGTGAGATAGTATTTCACCTTGGGCTTGGATGAACCAAGACCAATTAGAATTAAGCCCAATGGATGGGATTTGACTTGGAAAAAGTCAGCGGAGTTTTGAATATGCACGCGCGCTCCTCATGGCAACTCAGACCACCTGCGCCGGAACTCTACCATGGGCCACCGCGTCGGAAATCGCTTCTGGCGGCAGTGGCCGCGAGACCTGGAAAAAGATCTACCTCCGGCCTTGCCTCGACCTCCTTATCACGAATCCACCATCCAACTTCTCTAACTTCTGACCTAGATCCATAACAAGAACCGAACTACTCAAGAACCCTAAAAAATCAAATCTAAATTACACCTCCATGAATAAGATTCGAGTTTCCTCATGATAGGGTTTTGCAACAGCATGGTGTAAGGTTCGACATAGCAACCAAAATACCATGAAATGATGTAAGTGGACCTACCTCTAAAGTTAAGACTTGCTCCGACGAGTGTTGATCGGAGAAGATGAAGACGGAAAATAACTTGTTCAAATAGGTACAGTATTGCCTTTATCTTCTTCTGATTTGCTTGTTTTCCAATTCTTCTGCTTCTCAAAATTCTGTAGTGTGATGAGGTTAAGCTCTCTCTTCTTGAAGCTTCAATGTGAAACTTCAATGGAGTTTTTAGAAATTGAGCTTTGAGTGTGAGAGGTAGAGGATACAAAGAGAATTCAGGAGCTTGATAATGATGGTTGCCAAGGGTCCCAAAGTGATGGTGAAGATGTAGATTTATAGTGATTAGACTTGGGATTAATGTGGCTTGGAGTTAGTTATTATCAGGTTAGGAGTCAGCTTAGGAGTTAGTTGGGGTGAACTCAGTGAGTTTAATTGGTTAACTCACTAAGTTGGTTGGATTAGTTAATTGGTTAATTAGTAGGTTTTGAGTGATTCCAATAGTGACTGGTTATAGTAGGTTGACCTTAAGTGGATTTGGCTTTGAAGTTTTATTTATGACCTATTATTCAATTGGCTTAGGTGCAAGGTATAACAAGTAATCTTAAGTGTGACTTGCAATTGTAGGTTAATGCAGAGTATGTGAATCATTGTGATTGTGTTGGCATGACAGGAATTTGTATTTTGTAGTGTCTCAGCAGCTGATAGCATTGTAATTCTGTGCAAGTATGAGGTCGTGTGTTTCGCCGGTGAGATTTTATAGCATTGTCTCATGGATGTTATGCTCATGGTTTTCTGGTGTTCATACAGGTGCGTGTTTGATCCATATGATTTATTTGCAAGCCTTGGCCATCTCTATAACATGGGTTCATGTTCAACCTATAGGTCCAACTCTCATAGCAGTGTAGCCAAGCCTCATGTGCATCCTACCCGAGTGTTAAACCTGACTTGTCCATTTGCAAAAAAATCATGTAAAACAAGCAATGAGTCGGCTCAAACAAGGGATGAGTCAACTCAAACAGAATTTATTCCAGGGTTAAGTCGACCTACGACTCGACCTGTTCGGACCTGTGGCGAAATGGTTCAAAGGAAAATGGGAAATGAGCCGACATAAGGAGTGGATGAGTCGACTCATCCAGATTTCCCAGAATTGAGTCGACCTGTTCGGACCCGAAGGAACATGGTTCAAGGAAAAATGGGAAATGAGTCGATGTAAGGACTGGATGAGTCAACTCATCCAGGTTTCCCATAATTGAGTCGACCTGAGAGTCAACTTGTTCGGACCCGAAGGTTTTGCTTCGAGTCATGAGTCGATTCACAAAGCTGAAACTTCCAAAGATGAGTTTTTGCAATGTGTTATAACATTTCCTTGCACTTTTTTGTATGTAATGAATATTTTATGGATGAAAATGAATGGAATTGGCCAATTGAATGGAAATGAATTTACTTAATACATGAGTATGTCACTTGAAATGGATTGAATTTGGGCTTCTATGATCATGATTTGAAATTAGGTATGGATAAAGATGACTTGTATGAACTAATTTGAAATGGATTGCATAAACTCAAACCCAAGATCTACATCTGACTCATGAAAGAAAGAAACATGAACCTTAGCAAGACCTATGGACAAAGCAATAGTGGCATAACAATGATCAGATGAATGAATGAAGATGGATGGAAGTTATGAGACCAAGAACTTAGGATATGACTAATAGACTCAAGCACCATTGATGAAACCACAACCAAGGAGACAAAATGAATGGATCAAGCACAGGAGGCTAAGCGGAACACACATTGAGTGAAAGATCACATGAGATTAGGGTTGGGAGCCACCATGAGAGTTTCCATACCCTTCCTTGATTAGGGTTTTATGAGGTATAGTCTTCAATCCAGGTCTTTGAATCAATCGAGATGCTTCTCAAACAAGTCCAAAGCTCCATGATCCTCATCCTTAGGAGATTAGGGTTTTGGAGGCCTCTGAGCCTTGGTGTAAGTCCCAGCCAAGCATTTCTAGTTATTGTATAAACAACCCCCAACCCCACAAGCCAAGCACTTGGAACCCATGTTAATGAATGGTGCTTATGCATGAGTTATTAATGTATGCAATTGAACCCTAGTCAAATGGTTAGATGGAGATATGACGAAAAAGGGAGGGCAAATTTTAGGGTACAACATTGAAACACAATTACATATACTTATTTGTCCAGCTAAATAGAAAATTAAAACAAATCGAAATATTTTACACCGACTAAATCTATGGGTGATACCCCCTTTGACTTCTGTGCATTTGATTCTCTTTCAATGTTGCTCAATTTCTCAAACTCTTGCATCCTTTCCAAAAAATGGTTTGACCAAGTGTAACACCCTAAACAATGAAACTTATATATTAAGCTTTACACAATAATATAAGGTGTCACCAATGACAAATTCTTTAATAAATCATATAGTTAACAAACACGCAACGAAAATATCAATGTCATACAACACTTGTCATCACACGATCGCCTTCACTTAGGGTATCATTGCGGTAATATTGATCTTAATTCAATTAAATAAAAAGACATAACTTAGGCATTTAGTCTCAACTTCAAAATTATATAAACTACTATCAAAATATTGAGTTAACATGTTCAACTCTCAATAAATTCAACATAAACTAAATAAAGCAATAAAGCTCCAACAAAACACAATAGGAAAATAAATGTTCCCAACCCTGATGTTATAGGATTAGAGCAAGACTTCTAAACAACGATGAAACTAAACAAAGTAACTCCAAGAGCTAACTTCCACTTACATCAGCAAACTCTACTCCTGAGTATCTACAAGATGTCCATGGTGGACAACATGAAGCGAAGGGGGTGATAAAAAACAAATCAATATAAAAAGTATAAAGAATGATAAGGTAGAGAATATACAACAAGCACACATTCGTTATAGAATCAACAAAAACATAGTCTCACATCCATTCACAATAACATGTAGACATTCACAACCAATCAATAACATCATGAACAATCAACTACATATTCAATTATATATGCAAATGTACTCCACAACTGACTCATTATGCATGCGGTACCATTCATGAACACTTAGGTCATCTCGCTCCCGACATCCACCATAAGACCATAGCATACCAAATCATTATCATCACCATAGAGAACGTTTCACCAGCTTCCATATGGAACCGACTACTCGCTCCTGATCCCCACCATAGGACCATATCACACCAAATTTGTTACATCAGCATAGGTAACGCTAAATTAATTCCTCATTAGAATTAGCTACTCGTTCCTGATCCATACAACCGGACCAAAGCACACCAAAATTGGACCGAAGTCCATACACCATGATGCATGACTCTCAACAACATGCATTATCACCAAACGGTTCACCAAAAGAACATTTTGCATATCTCACCATTTATGCACAACATCATTCATCATACGTAACAATCACTCAATGTTAAGACATCAATAAACCATAACATATAACAGAAAATCAATAAATGTACTTCATAATCATTCATTTATGTTACTTCACCAAAACAACAACACTCATTATGTAAACCTAACGATTCGCTAACCGATCATACAAGTCAGCATAAATATTGCCACAACAAACACATGATTTCAATTCAAGCAATTCACCAAGCACTACCATGAGGCAGCTTTGCACGTTATAGCTTTCAACACTTTGAACGGTGCCTCATTTGGACTTACGGAACAAAAGTTACAACACCAATTGTCGAATAATGCAACAAAATAAAAAACAACATTTTTCACGATTCAGCCTAAGATGATCGATTGTCATAGGGTGAAAATTGAGTGTCATCCAAAGGATTTCGCTAATTACTTCACAAAACTCGCATTTCTAGTCCATACAATCAATTGAAACAATGGTTCAATCGATTGTACTGTTTATTTTTTTAAAAAATTGAACTAGTGTAATCGATTGTCACTACAGTTCTTTTCCAAAAAACCCAATTTACATCATACGTTCATCATCCCACCTATCCCTAATCCTTCATACATGACTACAACTAAATTTTTCCAAAAATCTTCTAGACGAATGCAACTTATCTAGAAGGGGGTGAATAGATCCCAAATTAAAAAACTTTAGAAAAATTGTTTCGAAAAATTTAATTGTTAGCGGAAGTGACCTCTATCGAATCGTCTAAACTGAACCACTATCGAGAAGCTAGGATATACATATATGAAAACCAATTTATGGTAATAATAGACAAATCAATCAATATATTTAAAAAATAATAATCGTTTCAATGATATAGCTAAAGATGTAGGTTGTTTCGAATGACAAAATACACAAAAACTTAATTAAGGCAAATTATCAAACACCTTGTGTGCAATCAATTTCATTTAGAATTTTCTATGGTTTTATTGATTTGAAAAAACAACAACAATCTAATTTATTGTAATCAACACAACAAAACCGTTTTTAAAATGTTATCAACAAAAGTTTAACCAAACGTATTGACCGCATAATCTACGAATTCAACCATTTGTAAATGAAAAGTAAAAGATATATATATATATATATATATATATATATATATATATATATATATATATATATATATATATATATATATATATATATATATATATATATATATATATATATATATAGAGAGAGAGAGAGAGAGAGAGAGAGAGAGAGAGAGAGAATGAGAGAGAGTACACAAGGATTTGTTTAGGAAGTTCACCAATCATCCTCTTATGGTTACGTCTGCCTCTAATTCCAAAAGGAATTGAGATATCAATCTTACTTTGCAAAAGTAGTTTTACAAGAGAAATGTAGCAATATAACCCCACAAACCCTATATTTGATGTTGATTTTAACATGTTCTCTTCCTTGATCTTGAGCTCGATCAAGCACCCAATAATCCCAATTGATCCTCCGAATACTGCTACTCCTTCGCCAAAACCTACCGTTCTTTGAAGCTTTTACTCGGCTGAATCTGATTGCAAAATCTTGTACAAAACCCCCAAATCTACACTGATCTTAGAGGATAAACCCTAATTGGTTTTTCCCTATGAAAACCCCCAAAGAATCTCAACCCAATTGTACGAATTACACCAACCTAAATTGGACGTTATCAACTCTAAACCTTGATGCAACACAACAAGAATGATTATGTGTAATTGTTATGCACATGCAAAGAGAGATTGAAGATGATGAGATTTTCTATCTTTCAAATTTTCAATTGCTTGAAATGATGCATGTATAAAGTATTTATATGTATGCAAGTTGGAGGCAAAAGGAATGCAAAAGATTTAAAAAAATCATGAATTTTTGGAAAAATGCATCGTATGTGTCGACCTATGTAAGTCATGTGTCGACATATTTAAAGCACGTGTTAGCCTGTATATGTCATATGTCGACTCATAAAAGAAAATTTTCTTCTATGTATCGACTTGAAACCCCTTCAGAATTGGAACATCAAACACACGCTACATGCTTTAAAACTCATCAACATGTGTCGACTCATACCTTGCATTTGTCGACTCATAGAATAAATATTTCTTTCATGTGTCGACCTGTATGCTGCATGTGTCGATACATGAACAAATGCTACAGACTTAAAAACTTAACAACATGTGTCAAATCATACAACATATGTGTCTACACATAAGCACGTGGCTTGCATAAAAACACATTTTTGCCATGTAGAATCATTTCTAACCTTTTCTAAATCATTTCCAAAATGTTTTTATGCTTTCTAATGCTAAGATGCACATTAAGACTTAGAGGATACCTTCCAATATATATTAACACTAAAGTATTCTAGTTTTGACATCATACAAAATACATCTAACGAGAAGTTGCACTCACATACTTTTTTTTTTTGACATCATACAAAATACATCTAACGGGAAGTTACACTCACATACTCCCCATTTTTTATGATGGAAAAACTTGAGACAATGCATTTTGTGTCTTCATGAAGGCTCCCCTTGAATGTATGCATCACAACTTCATCTTGCAGATGCTTCTCCTTATTTGACAACATCAAAAGAGACAAAGCAATCCATAAGAAGTTTTTTATATCACACATATACTAATATTACACAATAGGCGTTTGTAAATATAAAATCATCAATAAAACAACACTCACATAGAATGATGTAAATATTAGAAATGCCTAAACATAAATAAAAGAAATTTAAGCAACAATATAACATAGTTGCCACAAATCATGTCAAATAACATATACAATAAACATGAAAAATGAAGGATACAATGCAATCAAAAAATCTTGAGTTGCTTCAAAGCGACACGTTTACATGACATATACTTTTGGGGCTCCTGAATGTTGCACATGCATGTGCTCTAGCAAGGCGTTTATTTAGATTTATCACCACTTAAACCAAAAACAGAAATGTTATCATAACAATGACATACTAAAAGAATTTTGTTGACATTATAATATTTTCAAACATATTTCATGCCGGAATAGATAAACAACAACCTCACATATATCATGCAAGAACTAATAATAGATAACATGCTTATACACAAAGAACATATTTCAAGTATGGAAGAAAAATAGCTTGAAGTCACTATAAGCATATAAATTGAAATACATCAATTGAAATTTTTGGAAGTGAACATTCATGAAATATTTCATACATCAAGCATATCAAGCATTCGGGACATAGATAACATGCAAAAGTAAAAGGCTTACTTTCAAAGAGAGAAAATGGAACAATATTACCTCGTGTACGAATTGACGAAGGATGCATTTGTATGTGATTAAACTTCCAAGGAAATTTAGAGCAAAAGTATATAAAGTGCATGCAACAAATCATATTTAGGCAAGATTTGAGATACAAGTATGCCCAATTCCCTTCGAATGTTGAAAAACGGTCCAGTCACAAAAGGTGTTGTGAAGATATTCGCAAGTTAATTTTTGCTATCAACATTCTCAAATACAACATCTCCTTTTTCAACATGGTCATATAGGAAGTGGTGACGTATCTCAATATGTTTAGTACGAGATTGTAACACCGTATTTTTGGTTAGATTAATAGCACTAGTGTTGTCGCACATAATAGGAATACATTGTAGTTTAATATCAAAATCAAGTAGTTGTTGTTTGAGCCACAAAATTTGAGCACAACAATTATCGACTGTGACGTATTTTACCTCGGCAGATGACAAAGCAACGTAAACTTGTTTGTTGCTATGCCAACTTACAAAGGAGTTTGAAAACATGTGGCAAGCTCCACTAGTACTTTTCCTATCCGATTTGCAACTGGTAAAATAGGAATCGGTATAACCAACCAAATTACAATCGCCTCCCTTAGAATACCAAAGCTCATACTTATATGTATCATGAAGGCATCTAAGGATGTGTTTTACATATTTTAAATGTGATTCCTTATGATCCGATTGATAACGAGCGTACATACACACGCTAAACATAATGTCCAACCTAGGTGCAGTAAGATATATAAGAGATCTGATCATACCTCTATACTTCTTGACATCAACATCCTTACCATTTTCATCTTTTTTCCAAGTTTCCATTTGTAGGCATTGAAGTGTCAATTAATTTTGCATCTTCCATACTAAATGTCTTTAGAAATTTGTTGCAATATTTTGTTTGACACACAAATGTCCCTTCGCTGAGTTGCTTGATATAAAGACTGATTAAGTAGTTCAACTCCCCCATGAGACTCATCTCAAACTCATCCTGCATTAGCTTAGAAAACTCCTTGACTAATTGCATGTTAGTGGAACCAAAGATGATATCATCAACATAAACTTGAACTAGAAGAGTATGTTTTCCTTGACATTTAATGAAAAGTGTAGTATCTACCTTCCCTTTAGAGTATCCTTGACTGATTAAGAACTTACTAAGTCGCTCATACCAAGCCCCAAGGCTTGTTTGAGACCATACAAAGCTCATTTTAGTTTATAAACATGATTAGGATACTCATGATTTTCAAAATCAGGATGTTGTGAAACATACACGTCCACATTAATATATTCATTAAGGATAGCACTTCTCACGTCCATTTGAAATGACATGAGATCTTTGGAGCATGCATAAGCTAGTAAAAGGCGTATAGCCTCGAGGCGAGCCACCAAAGCATAAGTTTCCTCATAATCAAAGACATTCTCTTGGTTATAACCTTGAGCCACTAGTCGAGCTTTGTTCCTAGTTATCACTCTGTTTTCATCGAGTTTATTTCTAAAAACCCACTTAGTGCCAATAACTTGATGATCTCGTAGATGAGAAACAAGGCCACATACATCATTTCTTTTAAACTAGTTTAATTCATATTGCATAGCCATATGCCAATGCTCATCAAGTAAAGTATTTTTTTGCATTTTTAGGTTCAACTTGTGAAACGAATGCAAAGTGATAACAAAAATTACTTATCTTGGAGCATCTAGTCACGCCTTTGGTGATATCTCCAAGTATGTTGTCAATTGGATAATCCTTGGAGGGCCTCCAAGCCAAAGGTAGATCATCCACTACAATTGGAATTTCAACCTTTTCCTTTTCAAAATCATCATCTTCTTCTTTCTCAAGTTCCACCGCTTTAGGCTGATTAATTCCTTCTTCGGCTTCTTTGAGTATGTCTTATAAAGATACACCAACATCATGAAAAGAAACACTTATCTTGATATTTCTCGGATAAGATTCATCAAAAGTGACATGTACCAACTCTTCGATAATAAGTAATCTTTTGTTATAAACCCTATAAGCTTTACTTGATTAAGAGTATCCAAGGAAGATACCTTCATCGGCTTTCGCATCAAACTTTCCAAGATTATCTTTTCCATTATTTAAAACAAAACATTTTCATCCAAAAACATGAAGATGCGATAAATTTGGTTTTCTATCATTTAGTAGTTCATAAGGAGTTTTGTCTAATATAGGACGTATTAGTATCCTATTTAAGATATAACACGTCGTGCTAATGGCATCAGTCCAGAAATACTTAGGTAGATTACCCTCATTGAGCATAGTTCTAGCCAACTCCTCTAAAACACGATTTTCGTACTCCACAACACCGTTTTGTTGTGGAGTCCTTGAAGCGGAAAAATTATGATCAATGACATGTTTACCACAATAATTCTCAAAGATGTGGTTTTCAAATTCGCTTCGGATAACAACTATTTTTAAATTCATCTTATTTTGGGAAAAAATATCATCTTTACTATGCAAAAAGATGACCCCAAAAATTCTCGAGTAATCGTCTACTATCACAAAACCATAGTAATTATCATATATGCTTTTGATCCTTGAGGTACCAAAGAGATCCATATGGATAAGCTCAAGAGGTCTCAAATTTGAAACAATGTTTTCCGATTTAAAAGAGACTCTTGTTTGCTTACCCATTTGGCATGCATCACATAAATGGTCTTTTGAAAACTTTATTTTTAGTAGAACGATTACTAAATCTTTTGAAGTCACTTTGTTTAGTAAATCAAAGTTGACATGAGTTATGCGTTTATGCCATAACCAAGAGTCTTCACTCATGGTCACTAGGCACGTAGTTCCTATCAAGGATATGTCATCTAGGTTAAACATATAAGAGTTATTAACCTTCAAGCCATTAAACATATAATATTTCTTCTCATTATGTTCAAACATGCAACAAGTATTTGTAAAAGTTACTTTAAACTCATTGTCGCATAATTGACTAATGCTAAGAAGATTATGTTTAATACCTTCAACTAATATAATCAAAGATAGTAGTAGACGAGGGATTATCTACACTACCTTTTCCAAGTATTGCTCCCTTGTTGTATTCTCCATAGGTAACAAAATCCTTATTCTTTGGCAAAAATTCAATGAATGGAGAGATATCACCCACAATATGTCTTGAGCATCCACTATCGAGAAACCACACTTTTTCCATGGAGCCAAGACATTCGACTTATAGAATCAAACAAGAGTAATAGGTACCCAATTTTCATTGGGTCCTTGAGAGTGAGCTAAGTCAAGGTTACATTTGGGAAACCATTTAAAACACCTTTAGGCACAAAGAGTCTCCTAAACTTTCTTTTTTCAATAGTGTGACCTTTCTTGCAACAATAGTGACAAGATAAGTTATGATGAGATCTACTTTTGTTATTTGAATCCTTTTGAGCATATTTATACTTTTTATATGAAGGTTCAAAGACCGTTTAAACTTTGATGGATCAATAGTAAATGTAACATTTGATTGTAATGCCTTTTTCAATTTAGCTTTAAGAGTATTTACCTTTCTTTTTGCCAAATGTGACAAGTTTCACAACCGAACCATGAATGTTCTTCATCCTCATTCTTATCTTTTTTAATATCTACCATAAATTTCTTAAGAGTTTCCATATTCTTCTCGATTTCTAAAACTTTAGCTTCTAAATATGAAAATACTCTTTTGTTTGAAGCTAAAATTTTAAAAGCGTCCATGACTTCTCTATGTAAACTCTCAAAAGCCTTTTATAATTGACAATAAGATAATTCATTAATAGATTTAAGTTTAGAACGACTTACATTCTTCTTCTTATTTTTATTAGCCATGAATCAAAGCTTGGCTTATTAGTCACTTGAACTTGAGCTTTCATCACTTGAAGAATCACTTTCACTCTCCCAAGCAATATAGGCTCTTCTAGACTCGCTAGATTTCTTGTGACAGTCTTTCTTTTTGTCTTTCTCGATCAATGGATAATCCGACTTATAATGACTGGCTTTTCCACAGTTGTAGCATGAACCTTTATGTTTACACTTCTTATTCTCATATTCCTTTAAGGAGTTCGATAGCCTTCTAAAGGTGATTAGTTTCTTGTCAGAGTACTTGATTCCATTTTTCCTTATGTACCCCATGGTACCTGAAATTCTAGTAACAGACTATCGATGTCACACTGGATGTTATGACATCCAATTCTGCGCAGACAAGAATGATGCAGAACGTAAATGTAAAGGACAGTAAATAACACAGACAATTGTTTACCCAGTTCGATGACAAATACACCTTCGTCTGGGGGCTACCAAGCCAGGGAGGAAATCCACTATAAGCAGTATTAATTCAGGACTTAAACCAATTGTTTAATCCTATCACTTAAGACCTACCCAATGCAATTTCAATCTTAAACTAAGACCAGAGCTCCTACTCACTCCCCCTCAATCACCATAGTGATTACAACCTTTAATTAGTTTAAATTCAATGGCGAAGTTATACTTCAAACAACTCTTGATTGTGCTTAACAACTTTAATCAAGAAACACAACACTCACACTTAAAAGCTTAGAGTGACACAACAATTATAATTCAATGAACACCCTAGTCCAATGCAATCATCTAGGTGATAATTGCTTGGCTCACAAATAAAACCTAATACAAGACACAAATAAAATACAACAGTGAAATATGATGATATAATAAATTCTTCACGCTTCAAACCCCTGAGTTGCTGAAAGTAGGATTGCCATCCTTTTATAATGCAGCACTTGGGCCTTGTACTTGAATTTCCTAAAATTAAGGTTAAGCAAGTTAACCTAATTTCCACATATTAGGGTGCTAACAAATAGGCTATTTGTTAGGTCTATTAATTGTAGCACAATTGTTAGTTTCCTGAATTTTAGCTCAACTGTTAGATTCCTGAAAAATAGCCTGAGATAAATACTGAAACAGAAAAATTAACTAGCCTACCCTTTAGCATATGCTGGCAGGAATGAATGTCATAACATTCAGTTTGACATCCAGAACATAGGCCATATGCTAAGTCTGTTATTCTCCTGAACAACAGCCTGAAATAAATACTGAACTGTAACAGAAAAACTAACCAGCCTATAATTCAGTATCTGCTGTCAGGGATGAATGTCATAACATTCAGTTTGACATTCAGACAATAGGCTATATGCTAGGTCTGTTATTCTCTTGAAAAACAGACTGAAATAAATACTGAGCTATAACAGAAAAACCAACTATTATATAGTTCAGTATTTGCTGTCAGGGATGAATGTCATAACATCCAGTTTGACATTCAGTAAATCCTGTATTAGCTAATCTTGCAGCATACTACTCAAGCATGTCATGACACCAATCAAGACATCAGAGTACAGTTAGTGTTTTAACACAAAATGTAGCCAATCAAAAACATCTACAAACTCCCCCTTTGGCAAATTTTTGACCAAAATAACTTGGCATCACAACAGAGTTCACAGCAGCGGAAAGCACACATCCAAGCAGAGAATTAAATTAGCTAATACATTCAGCACACATAGAAGTTGAACAACAACACACTCAACACACATAGAAGTTGAACAGCAACACACTCAACACACATAGAAGTTAAAAACTTCAAACAGCAGCATAACCTCTGGTAGAGGACCTTCAACTTCAAATAAATATGTTCAAACAAATCTGTTGTCCTGGGGTACAGGTGTTACTCCCCCTTTTTGTCAAAAATGTTGCCAAAGCAACACTTAATATTACAGACCAAAACAAAATAAATTACACACAATTTTCAGAACCACAGGAAATGTTATAGTTATCTGACTCAGAGTCAGCATCATCATCTGTGCCATCATCAGGACTGGCATCTGCTTCTCCCTCTTCACCTGGCCTTTCAGCTCCTTCTGCAGCAGCAACAACTTCACCAAGCACATCACCTTCAGTCATCTCCAACTTGCTAATCAAATTTTCCTAGTTTAGCTTCCTTGCCTCTAACTCTTTGCAAGTTTCTTTGAGCATTGCAATGACAACAGTTTTACCTGGTTGATTGCTTACACATGATGTCTCAGCTGTTGTCATGGCAATGTCAGGCACACGGGTACCTAGGAAAAACTTATGATTGAAGGACAAAGGGCTGTCTCTTTTCTTCACATAATCATTCTCTGTTAAGATGTTTGGAAACTGATTCAAAATAATACCACATATGAGAGAAGGAAAGGCTATAGGCCCCTTCACATTAAAGCTTCCTGCATGCTTCAAGGTTAGATCAAAAATATAGGATCCATAGTCAAAATTGGCTTTGGTTCCAACATCATATATGAACTTTCCAAGCATTACAACAACTGTAGATTTATGATTGGTGGGCACCCAATTAGCAGCTCCAATTTTGTGTAGCATTGCATACTTGACACTTAGTTTGCTGGCCACCAACTTACCTTTGAGAGGCCACTTCCTGACTTGATTAGCAGTGATGACTTGACAAATTTTATTGTCAGTCACCTCAGGCTCAAGTTGAGCTACATCAGGCCTTCCCAAATACATGTTGATCACTGAGGGAGAGAAGTTTACACACTTGCCTCGCACATACACTTTTTTGAATTCCTTAGACTTTCCATCAACACGTTCTTCAGACACATTGACAATAAATTCCTTTACTAACATCTCATAGCACTTTGAGAACTGAGTCACAGTCTTCATTAAACCTGCCTCTTGAATAAGGTCCATAATCTCCTTACATTCCAGGACATTCTGAGCCAATTCCCTTTCCAAAGCCAACCTCTTCTGATAAATATATTTCCACCTGTTTACACTTGAAGCAAAATGGAACGATATGTTGTCAATTGGTACCTCAGGGACACTAGCTGCAAGCTTGCTAGTGGTTGGCTTCTTCTTTGACAGAGTGTCAGGGACATCACATGGAACATCTGAGTCAGACTCAACAATAACAGACTTGGTCTTCTTTTTCTTGGGCACCCCTTTGCTCCAAGATTTTGTTGGACCATGACCTTTCCTCTTGAGGGAACTCTCAACTGCCACCTTTGGATTGGGAGAGGTTGGCACGTCAATCTTCTTTCTGGGGGACCTTTGAGCCACTGTTTTCTTTTCTCTCCTAGTCCTAACCCTTTTGGCTATGCTAGGAACAATTGAGGACAACAACTCATTATCAGAAAATTCCTCCAGGTCTACTGTTTCAGCTTCAGAGTTAGGGTTGTCACTGACATCATGAGTGACACGGACTTCCTCACCACCCACATTATCTAAGGGTTTGTCAACATTTGACCCCTTATGAGCATCAGTTTGCTCAGCATCATCAGAGACATTCTTTCCTAAAGACTCTATATTTTCTTGATAAGCAACATTATCAGGTACAATAGTGTTTAAGGGAATGGAAACCCCAAGGACCTTATGATTACCAGACAGTATTTCAGTCATCATAGTTGCAATGGCATTGTGAACATACCTGGAACCTTCTCTGGTTTGTTCATCAAGCGCGATTGTTGAGGAGAAGCCTGATACAGTTTCTTTAGGTCTTCTTGCATGTGAGGTATTCGCAGAGTCAACAACAGGATCTTCTCTGTTAGGGTTGCATGATTCAGAGCTAGAGGAATCAGACATGTTCTTGGAGGAAGATGAGTTGGATTGTTGCGACATGATGAATATCTTAGAGGCGAAATGAACAGTTTCTTTGAGAGAAAGCTTGAGTGACTGAAAGTTGAAGCGATGGAAGAGGTAACGCTTGTTGCAAAAGCAATAGCTATTATTTGTTGACCAATCAGAGCATACTCTCAAATGTTTAATAATTTGAATTATTAAACAGTAAATAACTAACACCATTAGTTGCTATAATTCCTCAGAAGGACATATTCCCACTTTTCCCCTTAAACTTTTAAACTGAGTAGCATCCAATGTCATGACATTCTGAGTGACATTGTACTCAGTCTGCATCTGTTTCATCCATACCAGTTGGGAACAACTGCTACCAGATGTTATGTACTTAGCTTCTGCAGTGGATAATGATACACAATTCTATTTCTCCCTTATAACTACACCATTTTGATGAGGACTAATAGGTGAGGACAACTCATGACTTTCAATCTGCATAGGTCCCATTAAGTCCATGGGCAAAAGTTCCAGAGTTTTGGATGTTTTAGGACGTCCAATCTTAGGATGTGACATCTTGGTTAGCTTGCCCACCTGACATTTTCCACAGACTTTTCTTTCATCCATAAGCAGCTTTGAGATTCCTCTAATTGCTTCCTTGGATATGATCTTCTTCATTCCTCTTAACTGAAGATGTCCAAGTCTTCTATGCCACAGCTTCACTTCCTGTTCTTCCTTGGCTAAGGAGCACTTTGAGGAGTAGTTTGAGACTTTAGATTCCCATAGATAGTAGTTATCTTTGGATCTGGATCCTCTCATAACTTCCTGATTATCTCCATTCATCACAACACATACTTCCTTAGTGAATTGTACATTGAAGACTTGATCACATAGCTGGCTTATGCTGATGAGATTAGCAGTTAGTCCTTTTACTAACAGCACATTATTTAGTTCTGGAACTCCAGGACTGTTCAGCTTACCAACACCTTTGATTTTTCCTTTAGCTCCATCACCAAAGGTCACATAACTGGTAGTATGAGGTTGTATATCCACCAATAAGTTCTCCATACCAGTCATATGTCTTGAGCAACCACTATCAAAATACCAGTCTTCTATGGTAGATGCCCTTAGAGCTGTGTGAGCTAATCTAGCAACCCATTGTTGTTTCTTGATGGGGGCATTATGCTTAGATGCCTTCTGCCTAGGTCTGACTTGAGGGGTCTGGTTAGGATAACCATGCAACCTGTAACAGAAGGGTTTTATGTGACCAAATCTACCACAGTAGTGACATCTCCATCTTTGAAATTTCTTCTTCTGATGGTTACTCCTCCTGTTTCCCTGATGTTGTGACATTGGTTGTGACTTCTGCTTGATTTTATGAACTTCAGCCTTTGAGCTTTTGAGTTCAGTTGAGGATTTCTTAACAAAGCCTAAACCAGACATGGTTCCTGATTTCTGTCCCACCTTTAGAATCTCTTCCAAAGTGTCAGTTCCTTTATTCAGCATTCTAATGGATTTTGTCATGTGATCTAGCTTAGAGTTCAGCAAGGTTATCTCACCATTTAGACCATCTATGACTGTCAGATGCTTCTTTTTCTCAGCTTCCAGCTCCTTGATGAGTTTCTTCTGCTTTTCTCCTTGTATACACACTTCTGCACTTTTGATACATAGCTCTTTATATGAAGCAACAAGTTCATCAAATGTAAGATCATCTCTACTTGAGTCATCATCAGAGGCACAAACACTAGTTAGTGCAGTGACATGTTTAGCAGATTCTCCTTCAGATTCACTCTTAGAGTCTCCTTCAGACCAGATGACAGATAGTCCCTTCTTTTGCATCTTGAGGAAGGTAGGGCATTCAGCTATAATGTGACCAAAACCTTCACATCCATGGCACTGGATTCCCTTGCCTTGGTTGAACTTTTCTTCAGATTTTGATCTTCTACTGATGTCAGATGAAGAGTTCTTGACATTTGGTTTGCCCTTTTGATCAACCTTCTTTATGAACTTGTTGAACTGTCTTCCAAGCATGGCTATAGCTTCTGATATGCTTTCATCACCTCCAATACTTCCTTCTTCTAAATCCTCTTCAGTATTTGATACGAAAGTTATGCTTTTGTTTTTCTTTTCAACATTCTCACACACGCCCATTTCAAAAGTTTGGAGAGAGCCAATAAGTTCATCAACCTTCATATGGCAGATATCTTGAGCCTCTTCTATAGCAGTAACCTTCATGGCAAATCTCTTGGGCAGTGATCTGAGAATCTTTCTTACAAGTTTTTCTTCAGACATTTTCTCTCATAAGCCTCCAGAAGTGTTGGCAATTTCAAGAACATTCATGTGGAAGTCATGAATAGTCTCATCCTCTTTCATCCTCAGATTTTCAAACTTAGTAGTCAACATCTGGAGTTTAGACATCCTTACCTTGGAGGTACCTTCATGAGTTGTTTTGAGAGTATCCCAAACTTCTTTAGCCAGTTCACAGTGATGCACCAGTCTGAAGATATTCTTATTTATCCCATTGAACAGTGCATTCAAGGCCTTAGAGTTTCCAAGGGCTAATGCCTCTTGTTCTTTGTCCCACTCTTCTTCAGGAATTTGCATAATGATTCCATCTTTACCTGTCTTCGTTGGATGTTCCCATCCTTTGTTGACAGCTCTCCAGACCTTGCTATCCAGAGACCTCAAGAAGGCTATCATACGACGTTTCCAGTCATCATAGTTAGAACCATCCAGCATGGGTGGTCTATTTGAGAATCCTACATCCTTGTCCATGGTACTAGAAGGTAACGTCCCTAGATCTCACCCAGAAATTAACAGGCAGGGTGCCTGCTCTGATGCCAATTGAAATTCTAGTAACAGACTATCGATGTCACACTGGATGTTATGACATCCAATTCTGCGCAGACAAGAATGATGCAGAACGTAAATGTAAAGGACAGTAAATAACACAGACAATTGTTTACCCAGTTCGATGACAAACACACCTACGTCTAGGGGCTACCAAGCCAGGGAGGAAATCCACTATAAGCAGTATTAATTCAGGACTTAAACCAACTGTTTAATCTTATCACTTAAGACCTACCCAATGCAATTTCAATCTTAAACTAAGACCAGAGTTCCTACTCACTCCCCCTCAATCACCACAGTGATTACAACCTTTAATTAGTTTAAAGTCAATGGCGAAGTTATACTTCAAACAACTCTTGATTGTGCTTAACAACTTTAATCAAGAAACACAACACTCACACTTAAAAGCTTAGAGTGACACAACAATTACAACTCAATGAACACCCTAGTCCAATGCAATCATCTAGGTGATAATTGCTTGGCTCACAAATAAAACCTAATATAAGACACAAATAAAATATAGCAGTGAAATATGATGATATAATAAATTCTTCACGCTTCAAACCCCTGAGTTGCTGAAAGTAGGATTGCCATCCTTTTATAATGCAGCACATGGGTCTTGTACTTGAATTTCCTAAAATTAAGGTTAAGCAAGTTAACCTAATTTCCACATATTAGGGTGCTAACAAATAGGCTATTTGTTAGGTCTATTAATTGTAGCACAGTTGTTAGTTTCCTGGATTTTAGCTCAGCTGTTAGATTCCTGAAAAATAGCTTGAGATAAATACTGAAACAGAAAAACTAACTAGCCTACACTTTAGCATATGCTGGCAGGAATGAATGTCATAACATTCAGTTTGACGTCCAGAACATAGGCCATATGCTAAGTCTGTTATTCTCCTGAACAACAGTCTGAAATAAATACTGAACTATAACAGAAAAACCAACCAGCCTATAATTCAGTATCTGCTGTCAGGGATGAATGTCATAACATTCAGTTTGACATTCAGACAATAGGCTATATGCTAGGTCTGTTATTCTCCTGAAAAACAGACTGAAATAAATACTGAGCTATAACAGAAAAACCAACTATTCTATAGTTCAGTATTTGCTGTCAGGGATGAATGTCATAACATCCAGTTGGACATTCAGTAAATCCTGTATTAGCTAATCCTGCAGCATACTACTCAAGCATGTCATGACATCATTCAAGACATCAGAGTACAGTTAGTGTTTTAACACAAAATGCAGCCAATCAAAAACATCTACAGTACCTTTTGACAAACAACCATATTTATTCATCATCGAAATTCTCGTCATTACTTATGTCGTACCCCAAAATTTGACCATTCCTCTTTTCCTTTTTCATGTAACTCAGAGTTTAGATTATTGATATGTCTAGAGTCCCATACAAGTTATTTGTTAAAACTCAATTATCTAAAAAATCAAAGGGGAATCATTTTAGCTCTTTAGGAGTTTTGATCTCATCATACTTTAGTTGCTATTTTTGAGCTTTTCAGGGTATAATTTTAATTTTTGTTTAATATGTAGTTTCAATTAATTAACTAATTAGGTTAACATATAATCCTTACTTTAAAAAAAAAATTAGGACTAACTAGAAAAATATTTAGAGTAGGTTTATTTTTATTAGTTAGAATTTGATTATGATTAATCAGTAAAGTTAAATATATTATTAAGTATTTAGATTATATTATTTTTAATGAAATGTTATTTCAAATAATTAGAATAGCCCATTTGGTTGAGAACAAGGAATATAAGCATGAGGTCATGGGTTTGAGTCTAACATTTGCTAACTTTTAAAGTTCTTTTTTTACCTTTTTTTCACAAAAAAAATGTTTTTTTTTTATATTTCTAAATTAATTTTTGTTTTTCTTTAATTGTTATTTTTAAAATAAATATTCCCTTTTATTTAATAAAAAATAATATCAGAAAATATAAAAATATTAAAAATATCAAAAGTGTCTAGATTCAATGTATTTTGACATAGTCTTCTAGATCTGATTTCTAATTGACTGTGTTTTATCATAATTAATTCATTTCCATTTGTAATGACCTAATTTGTCATATAAATATGACTCTTTTTTTCTCACAATTTGGAGGGGGATACAATTACACAGAGTCTCACACATACACACACTTACTGATTCTCAAACGATGTTTGTCTTCAAGGAGTCCTAATTTTATTTTAAATTATTTTTCTTATTTTACTTGATTTTAATTTAATTTTTTAAACCAAATGATGTTTATCTGATGGTTATCTTTAAATTTCTTTATCTTTTATTTGTATTAGTTACACACTTTTTTTCACATTTAACCATACCTTCATCATTTATACTAAGAATATATATTTTTTTAATTGCATTTTCTTACAATATATATTTTCTAATTGAATATACATTTTTTAAAGTTTTTTTTTTATAATATCTCTTCTATTATTTTAGATTTTTTTCCATCTCACATCCCTTTCTTTTATTCGTACAAAAAAAATTATGTTTATTTTTTATGTTTTTTTATTGAAATTTAATTAGGATTTATTTTGGTTTATTTTTTATGTTTTTTAATTGAAATTTAATTAGGATTTATTTTAGTCTGGACCTTGGGTAACATTAGGTTTCATCATTTTATCTATTGATATTCCTAAATAATTAGTACATTCTAATTTTAAATATATTTTTTTTAGATTAATTATCATTATTAGAAAATATAAATAAATACAAAGAATTAACATTCACTGTGATTAATTAATTTTATAACATATTTTAGTATAATTTAGATTAGGTAATTTTGGATTATCAATATAATGAGGAAACACAAACAAATCATGTCTCTTTTATTTTTCTTAGGATCTTTTTAACATAATTTAGATTAAATAATTTTGGGTTATCAATATAATGAGGAAATACAAACAAATCATGTCTCTTTTATTTTTTTAGAATCTTTAAGCAATCAAGTAAAAATAAAAAATGATAAATATAAAAAACTACAAAAACTTTTTACTTTCACTTTAGGTTTTCATTTAGATTAGTAGGTCAATTATTAAATTTATTAAATTAATTTGGATTTTCTACTCTTATAAAGTAATACAAATATATACCATATTTTCTCTTTGTAGTTAAACCTTATTAAGAGTTATCAAAGTGACTTAGTCTTTTCAGTAATTTTAAAATTTTAAAAGATATTCTCCATATTTGCTCATACACCCCTGTTTCTCTTTCATAATTTATTTAATTAATATAAAATTATATTTAATTAGCTATTAAATTGAATTTTATTTAATTAATTGACTCTTAATAGTTTGGTTAAATTAATAATTTGAGTTTTCAATATTTCAAATTTTTATTTTATATTTTATTTATTTATCATTCTATTATTTAAATGATTAGAAGAAAAAATATTTAATTAATTAAATGATTAATAGATATTTATGGCTATTTGTTTGGGATATAATATGAGATAAAATCACCGGTAATTTATAGGATTTTAAGGGATGAAAAGTAGGGATAAGGGATATATCATATTGCATATAATTTAATTTATTTTCTTAACCAAATTATAGTATTTTTTTTTACAATTAAATAAAAGGATACACATATGGGATAAAATATGAGACAAAAGTCTAGGATCCTCAAGGGATAGAAATGGGATAAAATTGGTATAAGGATTGTATCTAATATTCTAATATAAACACTAATTTATTTTTTAAAATAAATTAAATATTATATTGTTTTCAAAAAAGTAATTAAGGAATAAAATCAATTCAAACACACTTAAATTGTAAGTCCTCTACCCTAATGTATTGAGGCATTTTCTTAAAATCAATCACTTCTCCGTCCCCGGTGCGTGAGAATTTTCAAGGAATAAAAACAATCAACAAACAACTTTTTCTACAAGAACTACGGAAATTTGATCCTTTGCCTAACGCGAAGGTACGTAGACTCTAGCGAGTACAGTTATAGAAAAATCATTTTGGGCCTCTCATCTATTTAAATAAAATACTTCCTGTAAATAAATAAATAATTAAATAATCAACCAGTAATCAAGCAAATACCTTAGGAATACACGTTAACCTTAAAAATATTAAAGGAGGATCCCATTAGATACAATGGAGGTAAGGGATGCCTAACACCTTCCCTTTACTTAACCGGCCCCCAAACTTAGCATCTCACTCTTAGTTTGTAGGTTTCGTCATTATTTCCCTGTTCCTTAGGAACAAATAAATGATGATGGCGACTCTGTCATTTTTCCAGCCGCGACAACTTGTTTAACAATCACTTTGCTAACTGGTTGAGGACTTTGAACTTGAACGCTTTATAACAATAGACTTATTTTCTACCTCCTTTTCCTTGCCTTTATACTTCTTTATCTTGTTCTCATGTTTTTCCAAGCAAGTGAGTTCTTGCTCATGTTCTTCTAGCTTGCCAAGTAAAGTTGTTAGATCAAGTGTTCTAAGATCATTCACTTCTTTGATTGCGGTGACCTTAGGCTGTCATTCCCTATTAAGACACCTCAAAAATTTATTAGTAGCAATATTATTGGAAATATGCTTACCTAGAGCATTTAGACAATTTATAAGGTGTGTGAACCTCTTTTGCATATCAACAATGGTTTCACCATTCTTCATGTAAAATAGTTCAAACTCTTGAGTTAAGGTATTGATCCTAGATTGTTTGACTTCATTAGTTCCCTCATGGGTAACTTATAGTGCGTCCCACATATCTTTAGTGGTTTCACAATGGGAAATACGATAATAATCAGAAACATCAAGTGCATATATGGGAATATTTTGTGCATTCCAATCATGTGACTATAATTTCCTATCATTATCATTTCATTGTGCTTCCGGTTCTGGTACGACGACACCTTTACAATCGGTCATTGTAATTTGATTAGGATCATTGGTGATGACGTCCTATACACCATTAGTAATCGAGTTGATATGGAAACGCGTACAAGATTTCCAATAGTCATAGTTTTCACCAGTAAAGATGGGAGCTCTATTGTATGCCCTTTTAGGTTTGATAGCCATTTTCTAATAAGCGAATATTGAAGCACGAAATTAACTGGAGCTATTGATATCACTTGTTAGACGAAGGCGATTTATCTAGAGGGGGGTGAATAGATCCTAAGTTAAAAAACTTTACAAAAATTATTTTAAAAATTTTAACGGTTAGTGGAAGTGACCCGGATCGAATCGTCTAAACCGAACCGCTATCGAGAAGCTCAGATATATGCATATGAAAATAAATTGATAATAATGATAGACAAATCAATCAATATGTTTAAAAAAACCGTTTAAATGATATAGCTAAAGGTGGAGGCTATTTCCAATGACAAAATACACAAATACTTAATTGAGGCAAATTATCGAACACCTTGCATGCAATCAATTTTGTTTAGAATTTTCTATGATTTTGTTGATTTGAAAAAATAACTAAAATCTAATGGATTGTAATCAACACAACAAAACCGTTTTCAAAATGTTATCAACAAAAGTTTAACCAAATGTATTGGTCGCACAATCTACGAATTCAACAATTTGGAAATGAAAAGTAAAAGAGATAGAGATAGAGAGAGAGAGATTACATAAGGATTTGTTTAGGTAGTTCACCAGTCGTCCTCTCTATGATTACGTCTGTGCCCAATTTCAAATGGAATTGAGATAGCAGTCTTACTTTGCAAAATTAGTTTTACAAGAGAAATGTAGCAATATAACCCCACATGCCATATGTTTGATGTTGATTCTAACATTTTCTCTTCCTTGATCTTGAGCTCGATCAAGCACCAAATAATCCCAATTGATCCTTTGGTTACCGCTACTCCTTCGACCAAACCCAACATTTTTCGAAGCTTTCATTCGGCTAAATCCAGTTGTGAATTATTGTGACCCAAGATTTCTAAACGATCCTCCAGTTATCGCTACTCCTTCGACTGAATCTATCGTTCTTCGAAGCTTTCTCTCGAATGAATTCGATTGCAAAATCTTGTGCGAAACCCACTAAATCTACATTGATCTTGGAGGACAAACCCTAATTGGTTTTTCCTGATGTAAATCCCCAAAGAATCTCAACCCAATTATACCAGTTACATCAACCTAAATTGGACGTTATCAACTCTTAACCTTGATGCAACATAACAAGAATGGTTATGTGTAATTGTTATACACATGCAAATAAAGATTGAAGATGATACGATTTTCCTTTGTATATTTCAGGTTTTCAACAACGTGAAATAATGCATGTATGAATTATTTATATGTATGCAAGTTGGAGGCAAAAGGAATGCAAATGATTTGAAAAAATCATGATTTTTTGGGAAAATGCATCACATGTGTCGATCTATGTAAGTCATGTGTTGATATATTCGAAGCATGCGTCGACCTGTATAGTTCATGTGTCGACTCATAGATGAAAATTTTATTCTAGGTGTCGATCTAAAATCCATCCATAATCGTCACATCAAACAGACGCTACAAGCTGTAAAACTCATCAACATGTGTTGACTCATACCTTACATGTGTGACTCATATAATAAATTTTTTCTTCTGTGTGTCAACCTATATGCTGCATGTGTCGACACATGCATAAACATAGGCTACAGACTTAAAAACTTAATAACACGTGTTCACTCATACAACGTATGTGTCGACACATAAACTTGTGTCTTGCATAAAAAACACATTTTTTTCCATTTAGAAGCATTTCTAACCTTTTCTAAATCATTTCCAAAATGTTTTTATGCTTCCTAATGCTAAGATGAACATTAAGACTCAGAGGATATCTTCTA
Source organism: Lathyrus oleraceus (assembly GCF_024323335.1). Lineage (NCBI taxonomy): Eukaryota > Viridiplantae > Streptophyta > Magnoliopsida > Fabales > Fabaceae > Lathyrus > Lathyrus oleraceus. The sequence goes on along the minus strand of NC_066583.1, from coordinate 370,248,847 downwards.
ATATACATAAACGCTAAAGTATCGTAGTTTTGACATCATACAAAATACATATAATGAGAAGTTGCACTCACAAAATCAATTAATCCAAACACAAAATTAATAGTGAATCATGTTATCATAATCATCCATATATATAACACTTATTTCATCAGAATCCATAATAATTTCATCATCAAATTCAATTGCAAATTTCATCATTATCATGAATAAAAATCAAGCTTTCACACCTTCAACAATGGCAGAACCGCATACTCACATTCATGAATTATCTTAGTTATATTTTTATTTAATTGCTTCTTTTACTTGAAACACGTTATTTGAGATACTTTGTTAATATGATTATGGACGTATAAGGAATATTGACCCTTAGCCTATGCGTCTGATCTAGGGCAGTTATCATACTTATGATAGTTGAATCGAGATTTAAGACCTCGAGTAGTGGACTTAGAGTTAACTTATTGTATCATCGTCTGATTTCACTTACGTCGGTTGAATAAGGATATGAGACCTCTAGTAGGAATCAATGAGCTATACACCAAAGGATTGAATATAATGGTCTTGTTAACTCGTTGTAGAAATATAAAGATGCTTGATTTATGTAATGCATTAGACATCAACAAGGGAGAAATAATGGATTATAGGAAAAACCTGACCACACTTTCACTAAATTGTCAGAACACTTCTTTTATTCAACTACAAACTTGAAAACCTCCCAATTGTTACTTTTTATACTTGCACAACCATTTCTTTGTTAAATAGCAGTCCTTGTGGATTCAATACTATTTTATTACTGCGACACTATCAATACACTTGCCGAGAAACCATTACTCATGTTATCCCATGTGTTTTTTTACCGAAATTATCCTCACCCCAATATTTCTATTTGTCGAGAGAATGTTATGTTGCCAACCTAACTTGCTGAATGTAATTCAACATTCAAAATTGATTTAATTTTTAGTTTAGTTTTCATTTAAGTTTGAATTTGTATTTGAATTCTGTTTAAATTTGAATTTGAATTTTTGTATAAAACTCGAAGGTAGTTACAGATTTTGAATTTGAATTTGTAACAGATTTTGTAATTAATAAATTATAGCTTTGAAAGTTAGTTACATAATTTTTCTCTCTTTTCTCTCTGCAATTCTTTTTAATCTTCTTCAATTCTTATGCATAAATGGAGGTTAATTATTGAACTCCAACAATTGGTATCCAGAGCTTCAGTTCTGATTCACAAGAAACATGAGTGTAGTGAGGCGTGTAATTGATTCTGTTTCTGAAAATCGCGTTGAATTGAAGTTCGAAATCAAAGAGAATCACAAACCTTGATTCTCAGGGTTTAAGAAACACAAGTCTTGGTGAGAACTTAGTGATTTACACAAGAACAAAGATGAACGACATAAATGGTAGCTTGAACACAAAGCTTCCAGTATTCGACGAAAAGAATTGGAATCGGTGGTTGATTCAGATGCACGTGTTGTTTGGAGCTCAAGATGTTCTTGATCTCGTAAATGACGATTACACGTCAGTTTCATAAAATGCAATAGAAGCGCAAAGAAATATACAACGTGAAATGAGGAAGAAGGATCAAAAGGCATTGTTATATATCCGTCAGTGTATGGATACGAAGGTGTTTGAGAAGATTGTTGATTCAACAACGACGAAGGCAACATGGGATACACTTATGTGGTGCTATGATGGTGACGCATTAGTAAAGAAAGTAAAGTTGCAGTCTATACGCAAGCAATATGAGAATATTAGTATGAAGAACTATGAGAAGGTGTCTGAGTACATCTCCAGAGTGATATTGGTCACGAATGAGATGAATTCTCGTGGAGAAACACTCTTTAAACAAGTAATCATTGAAAAGGTACTGAGATCACTTACTCATCAGTTTGATTACATAGTTGTAGCCATATAGCACTATAAAGACACCAACACCATGATAACTAAAGAGATTTAGAGTATTTTAGAGGCACAAAAGTTGTGTTTGATCGAAACAAATTCTGAAAAGGAGACAAAACAGACTCTGAAAGCTCAGACTCTAAAAGCTTCTTTTGTCAAGAAGAACCAGAAGCAAGCATGACTAGAGAACAAGGAAAAGAATGATGGTGGTGCTCAGAAGTCATAACTCTCCAATTCACATGAGAATAAACATAACAATGTTCACAAGGGAAATGTGAAGTTTGATAAGATAAAGATTTAGTGTTATAGTTGCAACAAGTTTGGCCATTTTACTGTTGATTGTTGGTCAAACAAGGTTAGCAAGGGTGAAAAAGCCAACATATCCAGAGGAGATTCTGATGATGAACCTGTGTTATTGATGACATTTGAGAATTCAGGTGGATCAATTGTAGACTTTTGGTATATGAACATTGGCTACTTAAATCACCTAACTGGAAACAAGCAATGGCTGATTGATTTTGGCAATAGTAAAAGGACCAAGATCATATGTGTTGATGATGAGTATCTGAATGCTAAAGGAATTTGAAATGTCATAGTGAAATTGAACAATGGAAAAACTGTATTGATTAAAGATTTATGGTATGTTCTAGCATGAATAATAATCTGATGAGTGTAGGTCAGCTGATTGAAAAAGGTTCTTTAGTAACCATGAAGGACAATCTCTTGAAATTATATGACTGTAATCAGAAGCTGATTATGCAATCTGAACTTGGAAGAAATAGGACATTCGAAGTGAATTTTGCAATAACAGGCACTCAATACCTTAGTGAAAGAAGTGTTGAAGAAGAAAGTGAGGCGTGGTACAAGAGATTGGGGCATCTGTATTTTATAAACTTAGGGCATTTGAGTTCAAAGAATCTGGTACATGGAATTACTAAAGTTTTGGCACCAGAGAAATCATATGATTTATGCATGAGAGGAAAGCAACCAAGATTTCCATTCTCATCAGAAATTCCTCTAAGAGCAACTCATGTTTTGGGTGTGGTGCATTCTGATGTATGTGGTCCATTTGGGGTACTTTTACTTGGAGGGAATAAGTATTTTGTGTCATTCATGGATGATTTCACAATATTGATATGGGTAGCACTCATAAATTTCAAACATGAGGTGTTTTCTGAGTTCAAGAAGTTCAAAGTGAAGGATGAAAATCAAAGTGGACAAAGATTAAAGGTCCTCAGAACCGATGGTGGAGGTGAGTTCAATTCAATAGAGTTCAAGAAGTTCTTTGAAGAACATGGCATTGAGCATGAGGTGACTGCTTCATACACTCCACAACATAATGGTCATCTTGAAAGGAGAAATAAAACTCTACTTGACATTACAAGGAGCATGCTAAAGAAGAAGAATCTACCTAAGCAATTGCGGGGTGAATCAATTGCCACATCAGGATATGTGCTCAACAGATGTCCAATAAAGAAATTAAAGGAAGTAGTTCCTATTGAGAAGTGGACTGGAAGAAAGAAAACTGTCAAACATTTCAATGTGTTTGGTTATGTATGTTACAAACATATACCATATGCTACTAGGAGGAAATTGGATGACTGAAGCAAAGTCATGTTATTTATAGGTTACCGCATTACAAGGTGTCATACCCCAAAATTTGCCCGTTGATATTACAAGGCATTTCTAAGGCACTCTAACTCATTTTGCAAGGCATTGATCTTAAAGAAACAAAGACCCAGCTCACAGGTGGCCAAACCGAGGAAATGGCCCAAACTGTCATGCTCGCTAGGCGAGCAAATCCTTCGCCTAGCGAACCCTTCGCTACAACGCTCGCCTAGCGAAGCTTGCGAATACCAAAAAATTCTGGGCTTCATTTTGAGCCCATTAGGTCACAAAAAGAGCATTATAAATACCACCACTTCAGTCAGAAAAAGGGAGAACGAAAACGGAACGAAAACAGGAGAAGGAGGACGGACAGAAACCCTGGCGTAGCAAGCAAACCCTGGAGGCTAACCGAGAGAATTCAGAGCAACCCTGAAGGAAACCCTGAAGGCAACTCATCTGCACAAAGGTTACCTCCGCCCAACTCAATTCGATATCAAAGGTGGTCTGCCAATTCAACGTTGCAATTCAATTGCAAACAGGGCGTGCAGCAGGCTGAGATTGTATTGTTCTGAAATTCGAAACCCGCAGCCGCTCGCTAGCACATCGCTAAGCGAACATGTAGCGAGTATTCGCTAGGCCTTCGCTAGGCGAGGCAGAGGCGAACGTGACAGTCGCTAATATTTTGGTTGTTATTTCTTATGCTTATCTGATCTGTTCTAGGTTAATCATGCGTTATTTTGCCTGATATTCATACTGTTGTGTTTCTTTTGCGGTGTAATCCTCGATTGCACCCTGATTTGGTATTCTGACCTGTTTGCTGAATATTGTAAGGACTCACATACTCCCGAAGAGGGTAGCTGGCTAGGTATTCCACTTTATTTGTGGGATACCCTTGTGGAGATTCATCCCGATTACTTAATCGATTTTAATGTGGACTTAATTACTTAATCGATTTTAATGTATTAATTTTAATGTGGAGATTCATCCTAATTACATAATTGATTGTAAAAAATGGCCTTTGAATATGTGATCTTGGACCTCTCTTTGTTGCCTTACGGTATTACGGTCATGTCCCGCGAATGTGAGGATACCCTTAGCAAAGACCCTTCGGTTAAGTCATCATGTCCCTATAAAATAAATCATAGTCCCTCGGATGTTGCCTTCGAATATATGATTTCGCCCCTCGATGACCCTTCGGTGTAGCCTACGGTTAAATGATGATTGTCCCTTCGAATGCTAAGGTATCCTTACAACTGTTGCCTTCAATGACCAATCGATGACCCTACGATGACCCTTTTACATCCAAAGGATAAAACTACTTACTTCTTAATAGTAAGGACAGTTTTACCCTCATAAGTATAGGAAATGCCCATAAAGACCTCAGGTAGGTATAACTCTTAATTGCGGGCTCACAACCTAAAACATTTTTCACACCCCACACCTTTCAAAACATCTTTTAGAAAATCACCACTTGGTATACATTCATACTAGAATCATTACCGAGTTATATTTTTCTAAACAACTTTCAAAACTAAACGAGATAACCACTTTGTATACATTCATACAAGAATCATTACAAAGTTAAATTCTCTTTTCAAAACATTTTCTAAACAATTCACAACCACTTTTTCCAGACAAACATAAGTGATCAAGCAATTAAGAGCCCATGGATAACCATGGATACAAAGGGTGCTAACACCTTCCCTTTGTATAATGTACCTCCCGAACCTAAAATCTAAGTAAGGTCTTTCCTGTTCTTTTCCACCTTTCCTTATTGGATAAAAGAAAAGTCGGTGGCGACTCTTGCTATCCGCGACATTGCGATTAAAAGCAAAACACCTCAAGTCAGTTCACCGTATGACAGAACTGGCGACTCTGCTGGGGAACCTTAAAAAGAGAGGTTACCTTAAAAACAAGATCACTTATTCAAATTGTCTGATTTACTTTTAAGGGATTGCTTGGGTACTTTATGCTTGAGTGAAAGATCCTACACCCGGATCTAGTGTACCTTAGGTAAGTAGCAATAGATCATCGCGACTATCCGGCGTATACTGGAATGGTTAAAATGATGGCTACGGTTAATGTGACACTTTGGATGTCCTGATGTTCCTCATGTTTACTTGAGGAAAAATTTGGCATTCGCATGGTGTCATCAAAGCATTAACCATACCTTTAGAACCCTAATTGACTCATCCTAGCCATTAGAAAGTAGTGAGATAACTGGCTTCGGTTCCGACTGGGATTGGTTGAGACTCGATACTACACTCTTTGAGATTGGACTTTAGGGAAGCTTCGGTCAACCACTTGGTGTTGCACTGAAGTGGACTTAAAGGAAGGTCGATGATTTGAGATCCTTCTAGAACCCGGTTACTATTCTAGGACAGGTTGAACCAACCAAACTTCAGTGGGGAGGGTACTTACCTATGGAACTCATGCAAGCCTTTAAACTTAGGAATGATGGTTGTGTGACTTGCTTGTGCTTGTTATTTACATAACATCATAACATCATAACATCATAACCTCATGGCATTGTACTAACCATTTCAAAGACTCTAAACATTGAAAACATTTCATACATTGCATAGCATAGCATAACATTGCATAACAGGTACTCTAAAGGGATCAGTGTTCTCACGGTTTTCTTCTAAACAGAAAATGGCCCTCGAACAAACTGTCAAGGATCTCCAGGCTCAGAACGCTCAATTCCAGGAGATGATCTTGAGCTTATCCAAGGGGCAAGAGGAACTGAAGGCTCTCTTGCTCGAGCAGAAGAAAGACAAGAAACCTGTAAGTTACATCAACCCGGGAAGAAGGCTTAAAGGACAGGCCACAGGAATCAAGATCAGAATGCCGAAGGATCAAGAAGAGGGGACAGGTTCAGAAGATGAGAATGCTGATCCTTTCAACCCTGAGGACGAAGATGAAGATTATGAGAATGAACATTACTCTCCAAGAGATGATAAGTACAAGTTGTTGGTAGAACGTATGCTAGCTATGGAAGGTCAGAGGGCGCCCGGTCTGGATTTCGAAAGCCAAGGTCTGGTCTCTGGTGTGGTCATTCCCCGCAAATTCAAGGTCCCCGCTTTCACTAAGTATGATGGGGCATCTTGTCCTCAGATGCATCTGAGAGCTTATGTGAGAAAGATTCAGCCATATACCACCAATAGGAAACTATGGATCCATTTCTTCCAAGAGAGTCTGTCTGGCACACAGTTAGAATGGTACTATCAGCTCGAGAGCTCTGACATCCGCACCTGGACCGATTTAGCGACAGCTTTCTACAAGCACTACCAGTATAACTCTGAACTAGCGCTTACCCGGCTACAGTTGCAGAATATGACTATGGGATCTAAAGAAAGCTTCAAAGAATATGCTCAAAAATGGAGAGATTTGGCTGGCAGAGTCAAACCCCCCATGACTGATCAAGAATTAGTGGACATGTTCATGAGCACACTGACCGGCCCATTCTACAGCCATCTATTGAGAAGTTCCTCATCGGGTTTCACTGAACTTATATTAACTGGTGAACATGTTGAAAGCGGAATTCGAAGTGGAAAGATACAGGCGGCTACCTCTGATCCTCCGGAGACTCCTGATGTCATCACTGCTCCTCTGCCAAATCATGACGAGACTGTCAATGCTGTGGAAGATACTGATAACGATTATGACTTGGATAGCTGGATTCTCCCAACAATTGGTAACGGACTCGACAATTGGAAGGCTGAAGACACTATCCTGATTTCCTTTAGTCAGGAGTAATTGTTATTGCTATTTTAGTGTTTCAAGGCATTGTGTCTATGCCCGGGGAACAATAGCTAATTTTTCAAGGGTTTTGTCATTTTCATAAGCATATTCATATTCAATAAATCAATGGACCTTTTTGCATTCAAATATTGCGCTCTTTATCTTTCCTGTAATCTTTCGAATAAGCTATGTTTTCTTGCACACACTCACGTAACAAATTACCGATCCATATCCACTCTGGATCCTATTGATAGTAATTCTGCTACCGTTCATTATGACTTTGAAAATCCGATCTACCAAGCCAAGGATGGAAGTGAGGAAGATTGGGAAGTATCTGGAGAGCTTGCCAGAAGAAAAGACTATTCAGCCGCATGAGGCATCGATCGAAATCGTAAATCTGGACCACGTCGCCCAATTTAGCTCTCATTTGACCGCTACTTGCAAATCCATCTCCAAATTACTGAGACAAAATCAAGAAGTATCTCCAAGAACCTCCAATTCTGATACCACCAGTTGAAGGAAGACCTCTAATCATGTATTTGACCGCGTTAGAAAATTCAATGGGGTGCGCGTTGGGGCAACATGACGAGTCTGGTCGAAAAGAGCATGCAATATACCACCTTAGCAAAAAGGTACCGACTGTGAAACAAGATACCCACAGCTCGAGAAAGCTTGCCGTGCTTTGGCTTGGGCTGCTCGCCGACTAAGACAGTAGATGTTGAATCATACCACCTTATTGATTTCTAAGATGGATCTTATCAAATATACATTTGAGAAACCTGCTGTCTCCTGAAAGAGCTATCACTGATAATGGTGCTAATTTGAACAACAAGATGATTACTGAATTCTGCACGCAGTTCAAAATAAAATGCCATAATTCCGAAGTGGCGACTTGGTAATAAAGGGTATCATTCTACCACAAGGTGATTCTAGAGGCAAACGGACTCCCACATACGAAAGGTCATTTGTAGTTAAGAAGGTATTCTCTGGTGGAGCCATGATACTTGCTACAATGGATGACGAAGAATCCTCGCATCCCGTGAACACGGACATAGTTAAAAAATACTACGCATGTACACCCGGCAAGTCGAAAACCTGAAAAGGCGGCTTGGGCAAAAAAGGGTATCCTGGTGGACTGAAAACCTGATAAGACGGTCCAGGCAAAAATTAGGGATTAAAGCGTATGACTATGTCCCGTTCTCGGTCAGCTTCACCCAAATCAAAGGGACTGAACAAGCCAATCACTTTTATCCGACAGCAGGAGATGAGAGGCTTGAAGACATAATGACAGTGGCAGAATTAAAATCAATAGGACTTTTTCTTCATAGCTTTTCTTTGTTGTCTCGACGATTTCCTCTTACTAGGATTTCTGTCTCCTTGTGCTCAAATTGCCTGTTTATAGGCCCTCTTTCAAAATCAATACAATTTTATTTCCAAAAAGATGCTTTTGTTTTATTTTTTTCTGTTTTGTTTGCGTAAACGTCCATTGATTTAATTTGAATTAATATATGCATTTGAATATGATCGATGTTTATCAAAATACATGCATAAAACGGAAATAGCAATTACAAAAGACTTCAGGGTCGAGGATAAGGTCTAACCATGCTTTCCAACAAGTCCGGTTACAAATCCTTTCCCCAACAAAAACCAGCTATTTCCCAGAAGAGGTCGGCATCACCAGACAGACTAGTCATCTCTTCTATCCCCAGCCGGGCTCTGTTGAACGTTTCCACCGTCAGACAGAAATCAAGTATCTCTAGCTAAGAAAGGGCCACCAATACAAATATCTCCAACCAGAATATGGGGATTTACTTTTCCCCAGCAAAAGTTTCAGACACATAATCCATTCATGCATCATTTCGCATCATATACATGCATATAATGTTCGCATTTATTTCAGACGCATAATTCATTCATTACATCATTTCACAACATACGCATGCATACATTGTTCGCATTTAGTTTCAGAAGCATAAAACATCTCATGCATCATGACATGGCATGAAGCTAACTTTATTTTTCAGGTTAATTATCCTCCTGATACATCAAAACAAAGATCCATTTAGACGGACATCTTTATCAATTACATTCAGGATTCAACTACATCTTTCAGATATACTCCATGTCAACATTCATTCTGACATCCTCCTAACGATGGCATCTATAAGCCCATCCCAGACATTTATTGCAAATACAACATATACAAATACTATCAGATATAGCCTAGCGTACGGTTCATTCTGATTCAGCTCAACATACGACTCCTTCAACTCAGATGCGATCTAACGTACGATCCCTTTTGACCTTTAACCACTCCAGAGACGGTCTAGCGTACGACCCAGTTAGACCTTCATTCCCTCAGATGCTACCTAGCGTACGGTACATTTCTGAAGTGTAGTCTAGCGTACGACTACCCCTTTCATCATCAGAGTCAGCCTAACGGACGGCTCATTCTGCTCAGAGACGGTCTAGCGTACGACCCATTTGGATGTTCATTCCCTCAGATGCTACCTAGCGTACGGTACATTTCTGAAGTGTAGTCTAGCGTACGACTACCCCTTTCATCATCAGATTCAGCCTAACGGACGACTCATTCTGCTACTCAGATACGATCTAGCATACGATCCATTCTGACCCTTATATCTCAGATACAGCCTAATGGACAACTCATTCTGCTACTCAGATACGATCTAGTGTATAATCCATTCTGATCTTTCATCCCCAGTGAAGTCACCCGCCTAATGGACAACTCATTCTGCAACTCAGATACGATCTAGCATACGATCCGGTCTGATCTTCTATCCCCAGTGAAATCACCCGCGTAATGGAGGACTCATTCGGCTATTCAGATACGATCTAGCGTATGATTCATTCTGATCCCTTATCCCCAGCAGCGTATAACACACTTTGACTCCCCAGCGAAGTCGACAACCTAATGGATGACTCACTATACAGTCTAGCGTATGACCCGGTATGACACCCATGTTTTCAGATATCGTCTAATGTACGACGCACTCTGAAGCTCTCATCATCAAACTTCCTAGATGGCATCTTTAAGCCCATCCCCATCAGGGATAACTTCTGATTAACAAGTGCAAATTTTTGGGGCATTCTAGTGTTTAATATTCTTCCACCTCCAGACCACGAATGGCGTACATACCATTCTAACTCTCTCGGTTCAAGAATATTAAACAGGGGCAGCTGTCATACCCCAAAATTTCCCCGTTGATATTACAAGGCATTTCTAAGGCACTCTAACTCATTTTGCAAGGCATTGATCTTAAAGAAACAAAGACCCAGCTCACAGGTGGCCAAACCGAGGAAATGTCCCAAACTGTCATGCTCGCTAGGCGAGCAAATCCTTCGCCTAGCGAACCCTTCGCTACAACGCTCGCTTAGCGAAGCTTGTGAATACCAGAAAATTCTGGGCTTCATTCTGAGCCCATTAGGTCACAAAAAGAGCATTATAAATACCACCACTTCAGTCAGAAAAAGGGAGAACGAAAACGGAACGAAAACAGGAGAAGGAGGACGGACAGAAACCCTGGCGTAGCAAGCGAACCCTGGAGGCTAACCGAGAGAATTCAGAGCAACGCTGAAGGAAACCCTGAAGGCAACTCATCTGCACAAAGGTTACCTCCTCCCAACTCAATCCGATATCAAAGGTGGTCTGCCAATTCAACGTTGCAATTCAATTGCAAACAGGGCGTGCAGCAGGCTGAGATTGTATTGTTCTGAAATTCGAAACCCGCAGCCGCTCGCTAGCACATCGCTAAGCGAACATGTAGCGAGTATTCGCTAGGCCTTCGCTAGGCGAGGCAGAGGCGACGTGACAGTCGCTAATATTTTGGTTGTTATGTCTTATGCTTATCTGATCTGTTCTAGGTTAATCATGCATTATTTTGCCTGATATTCATACTGCTGTGTTTCTTTTGCGGTGTAATCCTCGATTGCACCCTGATTTGGTATTCTGACCTGTTTGCTGAATATTGTAAGGACTCACATACTCCCGAAGAGGGTAGCTGGCTAGGTATTCCACTTTATTTGTGGGATACCCTTGTGGAGATTCATCCCGATTACTTAATCGATTTTAATGTGGACTTAATTACTTAATCGATTTTAATGTATTAATTTTAATGTGGAGATTCATCCTAATTACATAATTGATTGTAAAAAATGGCCTTTGAATATGTGATCTTGGACCTCTCTTTGTTGCCTTACGGTATTACGGTATTACGGTCATGTCCCGCGAATGTGAGGATACACTTAGCAAAGACCCTTCGGTTAAATCATCATGTCCCTATAAAATAAATCATAGTCCCTCGGATGTTGCCTTCGAATATATGATTTCGCCCCTCGATGACCCTTCGGTGTAGCCTACGGTTAAATGATGATCGTCCCTTCGAATGCTAAGGTATCCTTACAACTGTTGCCTTCAATGACCAATCGATGACCCTACGATGACCCTTTTACACCCAAAGGATAAAACTACTTACTTCTTAATAGTAAGGACAGTTTTACCCTCATAAGGATAGGAAATGCCCATAAAGACCTCGGGTAGGTATAACTCTTAATTGCGGGCTCACAACCTAAAACATTTTTCACACCCCACACCTTTCAAAACATCTTTTAGAAAATCACCACTTGGTATACATTCATACTAGAATCATTACCGAGTTATATTTTTCTAAACAACTTTCAAAACTAAACGAGATAACCACTTTGTATACATTCATACAAGAATCATTACAAAGTTAAATTCTCTTTTCAAAACATTTTCTAAACAATTCACAACCACTTTTTCCAGACAAACATAAGTGATCAAGCAATTAAGAGCCCATGGATAACCATGGATACAAAGGGTGCTAACACCTTCCCTTTGTATAATGTACCTCCCGAACCTAAAATCTAAGTAAGGTCTTTCCTGTTCTTTTCCACCTTTCCTTATTGGATAAAAGAAAAGTCGGTGGCGACTCTTGCTATCCGCGACATTGCGATTAAAAGCAAAACACCTCAAGTCAGTTCACCGTATGACTCAAGGGCTTATAAGCTCTATTGCCCAATCACCAACAAAGTTGAAGTCAACAGAGATGTCATAGTGAAAGAATAAAAAACGTAGGATTGGAGCAAGTCTCAATCCAACTCTAGTGCAGTGTCAACACTAGAGTATAATTTTGTCTCTGAAGGAGATTCTGCCTTTGGAGGAGATTATGCCTTTGAAGGCGATTCTGACTATGAAGGTGAGTCTGGATATGAAGATGACTCTGACTCCGAAGACGATTCTGGCTCTAAAGATGACTTTGACTCAAAAGGTGACTCTGACTCTGATGGTGGATCCGACTATGAAGATAATTAAACCTCTAAAGGTGATCCAACCTCTGAAGTTGATCCTGCCTCTGAAGGCGAAACTTTTGAAGGTGGTCCTGCTTTTGAAGGTGACCCTGCTTCTGAAGGTGAACTTGCACATTCTAGAGGCCACAAAGAGTTAGAAAAATACCAAGGAGACTTGCATATTTTGAGTTGTTACATGATATTGAGATTGACTATGAAAGGGGAGTCATACAGAGTTCCATGATGGTGGACTATGAACCTGTCAACATTAATGAGGTTCTCAAGAATAAGTTATGGGTGAATTCCATGAAGGAAGATCTTGAGGCCATTGAAAGAAACAAGACATGCAAATTAATTGTTCTACCTTAGAACAAAAAATCTATCAGTGTGAGATGGGTTTTCAAGATAAATATGAAGACAGATGGTTCAATTTCCAAGCATAAAGCAAAGTTAGTAGCTAGAGGATTCCTACAAAAGTCTGGTATAGACTACTTGGAAGTGTTTATGCATGTAGTTAAACATGAAACCATAAGTTTGGTTATTGCTATAGCTGCAAATAAGGATTGGCCTATGATACATTTAGATGTAAAGTCAATTTTTCTAAATGGTCCATTGCAAGAAGAAGTTTATGTGTTACAACCTCCTGGATTTGTGATAGAGAACAAAGAAGGGATGATGTACAAGTTGCATAAAGCCTTGTACGAACTGAAGCAAGCTCCAAGGGCTTAAAATCTGAAAATTGGTTCATTTTTCAAGCATTTGGATTTAAAAAAATGTGAAACTGAATTTGGTGTATATGTGCAAGAAACTTCTAATGGGAACATGATTCTGGTGTGTCTTTATGTAAATGATATACTTTTGAGATAAACAAGTTCAAAAAGGTGTTGATGAATGCATTTGATATGATTGACCTTGGAAATATGGTATATTTTATAGGAATGAAGATTTTAGACTCTGAAAAGGGAATAATTGCTCACCAATTTAAGTATGAGTTTGAGTTGCTGAAGAGATTTGAGCTGATGAGTTGTAAGTCAACAGTCACACCTATTGAGACAAATCATAAGCTAGATTATGATGCTGGTGGTGAGGATGTAGATGTTACAACCTTCAAATAGTTGGTTTGATTTCTAAGACATCTATGTAACACCAAGCCTGCCATATGTTATGTAGTTGGAATGATGAGTAGATTTATAAGTAAATCAAAGTGGTCACATTATCAAGTTGCAGTCAAGATTCTGAGGTATGTAAAAGGGACTCTGAGGCATGAAATTTTGTTTTCATTTGGAGTGTCAGATGATGCTGAACTGATATGCTACTCAGACTCTGACTTGTGTGGGGAAAGAGTGGACAAAAGAAGCACAATATGATACAAGTTTATGTATCCAGGAGCTCACATTTCTTGGTGTTCCAAGAAGCAACCAGTGGTTGCTCTGTCAACTTGTGAAGCTGAATAAATAGTTGGTGCTTTGTCAGCTTGTCGGATTGTTTGATTGATGAATTTGCTGCAGGAACTGAAGTTCAAGGTGAGCAAACCAATTAGATTGATGATTGATAACAAATATGCCATAAGTCTTGTGAAAAATCCAATGTTGCATGGAAGAAACAAGCACATTGATACTAAGTACTATTTTTTTGTGCAATCAAGTTCAAAATGGAGTACTACTGTTCATGTCAGCATCCATAAACAACTAGCAGACGCGCTGACTAAGACGATCAAAACTGAACACATCGTAAATTTGAGGGATGACATTAGTGTTGTTGATTTTTAATCTTGAATGTGAATTAAGAAGTGATGTTGAATGTATTCAACATTTAAAATTAGTTTAATTTTGAATTTCATTTGCATTTAAATTTACATTTGTATTTGAATTTCATTTATATTTAAATTTTGATTTGTGTATAAATCCTAAAGTAGTTGCAATTTGTAATATAGATTTTGTAATTAAGAAATTAGAGATCTGAAAGTTAAACATATGAGACATACTAGAGTCAAGCATGTGTATGACTATGATGTAAAAAAATAAAATAAAATAAAACTCTTTCTATTAATTTATTTTTATATTTTAATTTTGATAACATTCATTTCTCCAATAAATTCTCATAATATATAAACATCTGTTATTGAAAAATAAACTAGAGAAATCTATATGAAAATATAGATTTTGTTAACTTAAAACTAATCTAAGCATATTTATTATACTCCAAAATGTAATAAAGACTTTATAAACATTCTTCTTTTCCACTTCATTCCTTACGACTCTGTCAACAACACTCATCACACAACAGTAACACAGAGAGAGAAGAGAGAGAAGCGATGAACAAAAGGGTTCTGATTCGGATCCTACTGTTCCTCGTCGTCTTCAACTCCTTCTATCTCTGTCTCTACTTCATCCATCACCATAACTCTTCTCTCATCTCTTCAAATCCCATCCACAACACTTTCCCAAAAAAGCCACCTTTTAAACGACCCTTTATAGAGATAAAACAAACCCATTTCTCAAAACCATGGCCAATTCTCCCCTCTTACTTACCATGGTCTAAAGATTCAACTTTTGTCCCTCCACGCTCCTGCGAAGGCTATTTTGGAAATGGGTTCACGCGCCGTCTTGAGGTTTTTTCAGGTGACAAAGGAGGTGGGTGGTTTAGGTGTTGGTACAGTGAGAGTTTGAGGAGTTCGGTTTGTGAAGGTGGGAGGGTGAGGATGGTGGTGGAGAAGATTGAAATGGCGAAGGGTGGGGAGAGTTTGGTTGATGTTATTGGAAGAAGTGAAGAGGAGGAGTTACCAGTGTTTCGAAACGGTGCGTTTGAGGTTGATGGTGGTGAAGGGTTTGAAGATGAGAGGAAATTGGCGGTTGATAGTGAGTTTTTGGATCGGTATGTTCCTAGAGGGGAGATTATGAGACATACTATGCGTGATTTGATTAGCAAGATTCGGGTTGTTGGAAGGAAAGAATTTGCTTGTGATCAGGTGAGGTTTAAGAAGATTAATTCTTGACTATTTGTTAATTTTTGTTTGATTTTGGTTATTTGTTTGTTTATAGTTTTTGGTTAGGATTTTGAGTTTGATTAGAAACTTCACTGTTACATTAAATGCTCCACCTTCAATAACTTAATTACCAAAACATAAATCCTAGTTCAACTGACCGAAACCAGTATTACTAGGTTGAATGTTATCACCAGGATTCCAACCCTGATCCTCACGGATATGTCATCCGTGCGGATCTTTAGCTAAGGATTGCAAGTGCTGCCAAGTGCCAATGCCATTGTATGGATGAAAATCCTGATTCAGGGTTTCTCTAATTGTAGGACTTAGGTTTTTTTGGCAAGGTCATATTTCAAAATTAGTGTATGGCAGTGGCTTATAAGTTAATATGATTAACTTAAAAACCATTTGATAATCGTCATTTTTCACGAGTTTATAGCTTATTTTCTTAAGTTAAAGCAAGTAATTTATAGTTTAAAGTTTATCATTTATCATATCAACCGAACCTAACTTATCTTAATTGAAAGAAATTAATCATTAATTAAATATATATTTTTATATCATTTTACATTTATGAATTAATTAAAATATTAAAATGCTAGTTTTATAAAAAAAACTAGAAATTCAATCATTTAGCTTATACGTTATCAACCATTAGTTTAGCTTATAAGTTACTTGCTACTTTTGTTAAACAAAACTGTAGGCTTTTTTTGGTAATGTCTTATTTTGAGCTTACAGATTATAGTTTATAGTTTGTAAGTTCATACATAGGCTTAAAAATGTTTTGTTTGGTAACATTCATTTTTTCACAAGTTTATAGTTTATTTTTAGTAACTTATAACTTTTTAGTAACATTTATTTTTTGTCATTCTAAATTTATTAGTTAGTTCAAACATTAATTTTACTAAACATTACAAATTCAATCAGCTGTTAGCTTATTTGCTATCCTGTCTATGTTAGCTTTGCTATGCATAAGTGATTACAAGCCTAGATAAAAGGAGAAGTTCGCATTAGTAAGTCGAAAACCAATGTAAAATTTTGCGGAATCTCTATGATATGGATGAAACCCATATTAATGTGAGTGCCAAGTCTATGATATGGAAACAGCACGTGGTATATCTCAAGTACAATGTTTAATATGCAAGGGCTGATGCATTGCCGCTTGAATGCAGTGAAAAATAAATAAGGGTGTCCACATTTTTGTGAACGAGTGTGAAGTTAGTTCATGAGAGTAAAATTTGTTATGTAACATGAATAATAGATACTCTTACAGGAAAGTCTATAAAAATAGTGGACACTATAGTGAGGAGGAAGATCAATTTTATGTGCCTACAAGAAAGTAAGTGGATGAGTCAAAATGCAAAAGAATTAGACAACTTTGGATTTAAACTTTGGTACATCGACAAAGTTAGATCGAGAAATAGGGTGACGAGTATTGTTTAAAAGAAATGAAAAAAAAGAATATTGTGGATGTAAATAGTGTAGGATCAGATCATAGTTATGAAATTTAGAGAAAGCTTGACTTTTGACATAAAGTATTGACTATGGATGTAAGAGTCAAGGTTAAAGCAAAAAGAAGAAGCCACACGTGGCTCCACGGATATAGTGGTGACATTTGAAGGATGAAAATAGATAAATTGTCCATCACCAGATCTTTGAGGGAGGTTTCGGGGGAGAAGTTAAATGAGAGGATGAAGACGAGTCTTAAAAGCATATGACTTCCGCCCGTGCAGGAATAAGTCGGTGTATATGTAAATGTAAGTTTAACAAAAAGAAAAGTGTTTCTAACTTAGATATGAAAGTTGGAGATCATATTGGATCATAAATTACACAATTTAAATATCTTGAATGCATAATATAAAACGATGGAGAAATAGAAGACATAAACCATGGAATTCAATCTGGGTGGTTAAATTGGAAGAGAACCTCGGGTGTCTTATGTGATAGGCCCAATACTGGAATTTTCATGCTCAAACTGAATGAAATTTTTTATCGGACAGTTGTAAAGAACTAACACTAAAATAAATTAAGTGTAGCTGAGATGAGGATGTTGTGTGTGTTAAGACTAGACAATATATGATTAGAAATAATAGTATTAGGGAGAGTGTTGGGGTAACACCTATAATAGAAAAGATGGTGGAAACTAGACTTAAGTGGTTTGAACATGTTGAGAGAAGACCCGTAGATTATGTAGTAAAGAGGGTAGGTCAGATGGTGGTGAATAGTCAAAGTGCTAGTGGTATCTAGAAAAACTATTAAAAAAACTAATAAGAAAGATCTCGAGATTAATGAATTGGATAGAAATATGATTTTTGATAGAACAATATGACATAGTTTGATCCATGTAATCGACCCATTTAGTGAGGTATAGCTCGATTATTGTTGTAGATTTCTCTCAAATAACTAAGGTTTAACTGCAAAATATAATTGACACTAATATTGTTTTCTGTACAACTTCTGCTTTTATGTGCATTTGACACAAGGTTTTCTATTTGCAGTGGATTGAGGAACCGACACTTCTGGTGACACGCTTTGAATATGCAAATCTTTTTCACACTGTTACAGACTGGTACAGTGCATATGTTTCTTCTAGAGTTACTGGCTTGCCTAATCGACCTCATTTGGTCTTTGTAGATGGACACTGTATGGTATGCATGATCAGTTTTGTAAATCTGCTTCACCTGATTTCAACTTTCTGATGATTGATGAATTTGCTTGCTTACTTTCTCATTATGAAAACAAAAATTGAAATGCATTTATCACTTTTATGCTTTTAATTTGTAGGTTAGTTTTATGTTTGCCTTTGCAGAATTTGAACTCTTTGTTAATTTATTAGTTACTTGCAATAAATTTCAGGCTCAACTTGAAGAGACATGGAAAGCGTTATTCTCGAGCGTCAGATATGCTAAAAACTTCAGCGGAACAGTTTGTTTTCGCCATGCTATTCTCTCGCCTTTGGGATACGAGACTGCCCTATTTAAAGGGCTAACAGAAGATATATTTTGCGATGGAGCTCCCGCACAAGAACTGCGGCAAAAGCCTGATGACCATAAAACCGCACGTCTTTCCGAGTTTGGAGAAATGATAAGAGCAGCATTTGGATTACCATTAAACTTAAACCATGTCAGAAAACCAGTCTCTGGAGGACATAATATCCTCTTTGTTCGTCGCGAAGATTATTTAGCTCATCCACGTCACGGTGGTAAAGTTGAATCAAGACTAACGAACGAGGCAGAGGTATTTGAATCCTTGAAGAGTTGGGCGCCTAACTATAAAGGGTGTAAAATCAACCTCGTCAACGGATTATTCGCACACATGTCTATGAAAGAGCAGGTACAAGCTATTCAAGATGCATCAGTGATCATTGGCGCTCACGGTGCTGGTCTTACTCACATAGTATCTGCATTGCCTAAAACTGTGATTCTAGAGATCATTAGCAGCCAGTTCAGACGTCCACATTTTGCGTACATTGCGCGGTGGAAAGGCTTGGAGTATCATGCAATTAACCTTGACGGGTCCTATGCAAATACCGAAACTGTAATCAATGCTCTGGTCAGCATAATGAAAAGCCTTCGATGTTGAGTGTTTTGGGTTTGGACTTGAAACCGACGATATCAGAGCTCGAGTAGTTGAATGGTCAACGATCTTTAACCTTTTTATAGCTAAAGCCAGATTGATTTGGTTAGTGAACTGATGGAATTGTTGGTAACTTGTTGAAGAAGAAATAGGATTTAGTTTAACATAGTAACCATTATCATGTCCATGTTCAACTGAAGGTTGCAGAATTCAGTGTCATTGGAAGAGGGTTAAACTTTTCTTGTGATATATGTAGCATATTGATGAGGGATGTTGAATCTACATTTTGTATACACAGATGAGGGATCCAAATTTTATGTGTTGTAAATTGATTTTTTAACTGTAGAATTTGTAATTTTGTGTAATGTCTCTCTTTAGACAGGTTACACATTATTTGTATTGATAATAGAAGTATAAATAGAAATTAGTTACTATAATTAATGTTAATTGAACAAAGTCCAAAGTCTATTTATCAGTTAATTACTCCCTCCATTCTTTTATAAGTGTCACTTTTTAGAAAAAAAATTATTTTTTTAAGTGTCATTTCAAAGTTCAATATAGAGTTAATTATAGTATTATCAAAATTACTCCTAATCATTTATTATTATAGAGAGAAAAAAATTAAATAAATTATTAAAAAAATAAAGGTATTGTAGGAAAAACATAATCATTGTTTATAAAATAACAATAATTATGATGTGTAAAAAGTAAAAAAACAAAACTTAAAAAGAAATTGAGGGAGAAGTATTTAATAATAGTTGACTGTAAGGGAAGTTAAGTGCAAAACACTCACACTTTAGAAAAGAAAGTAGTTTAAGAAAGGGTTAGGTAAGGGAACAATACTAATTCTTATGGTAAAATAGATTGTATATAATACTTTTAAGGAATTTACTTGGCACTCCATAGTTGCACTTGCACTTGACACTCTACGTTTTTAAATATGTTAATTTTAACTCTCTTACAAATCTTTTATATATACAATTGTTTAAGATTAGTTACAATTATTTACCATTCACCCACAATTTATTTTAGACTAGTTACAATTGTTTACCGTTCACCCACGATTTATTTTGATAGTAAGATAAAGTTCAATAAGTTTGAGATCAAGACGGAGGATGATGTATGAGTTATGCAAAGTACAATTCATCGTTACAAACTAAGGGATCAATCAAGGTGGATGCGACACTTGTAAGATCAACAAACGTTATTCTAGAAATGCTAAAACGCCCTAACACAATTGTTTATGATAATATGTTATTTTAGATTTATGTTAAGTTTGTGCTATGTCTGGATGTTGTTAATTTATGCTATGTTTTTCTATTTCTAGATGTTGTTAAGTTTATGTTATGTTATGCCTATATGTTTTTAAGTTTATGTCATGTTATTTTATGTGAAGATGTTAAGTTATGTTGAGATTATACAACAATAAATCATGAACAAGCAAATCATCTATAGAACCGAAGTAATAATACAATGATATGTCATGAACAAGTGGCTAAGTAACAATATAACACCAGTAGATCATGAAACAACACGTCGTGAAACAAAAAAAAGACATGATCCAACAAGTAGTAGTAATAGATCTATAGTAGCCCACCACGAGCAAAATGTGCAATCCACGTTTCTAAAACAAAAGCTTCACCATCTGGGTTTAACTACCCATGAGGTTATCAGAAAGAAGTGGTATCATATGCAACATATGTTTCTCACTCATACCGTATAGTTGAGGTGGTGGTAGAATGTCATCTGAAGGTCAACAACATCAGAAGGTTAATAATATGGTAAGGGTCAATTGAACCAGAAGGGATAATAAGGTGCCATATATCAGTTCATCATATGATTCCTTATTCAGTTTGATGTTTGTTTTCAGTGGTGTAATTGTAATATCCCGTATTTTCTTAAATACTCAAATTCATATTAGTTGAGATCAACAAAGTTCCTATGTGCTCTAAAAGTTATCAATTAGGATAAACAGAGTGAATAGTGAATTCAGATTGACTTAATTAATATTATTTGGGACTGATCTTTTATTAATTGAGACATTTTGGTAACACTAATAATGGGTCAATTGCTCTAGTAGAACAAATATTATGGTTAGTGATACTTGGGATATTTGTTTCTACTATCAGATTTGTTTCTATCCACAAATCTTATCCATTTACCTTCCAAGACCACTCATGGCCACTTATTTCTAACTCTATGACTCATTCACCACCCCATGTTATAGTTCCACTTGCCTTGTAATATCTAGCTATTAGTAGAAGTTATCAGAGGGAAAAGAAGACTTGGAAAGTCTAAGGAGAACATGGAAAGGAAATAGAGAACTTGTGAGAAGAAGAAGAAAAGCTTGGAGAAATCAAGAGCTTGGAATCACCATCATCATCTTCATATCATCATCTCATCCTCAACAACTTCTCCTCTTCTATTTCTAAGGTGGGTTCTAGGTAGAACTTTAGATTTAGAAGTTAAGGTTTGATGAACCATGAAATTGATAGTATGATTGATGATATTATGATGATGTTTCTACATGTGTTTCTTGTATTAGTTGGATTCTTGTGATATAATGACGTGGTTGTTGTTTTGATTGTGTTCATGAGTTTTGGGAAAAATAAGAATATATATATATATATATATATATATATATATATATATATATATATTATATATATATATATATATATATATATATATATATATATATATATATTATATATATATATATATATATATATATATATATATATATATATATTATATATATATATATATATATATATATATATATATATATATATATATATATATATATATATATATATATATCTATATATATATATATATATCTATATCTATGGTAAGGTGTTGTTTATATGTTTCCATGATTGTGTTACTAGATTGGTTGTTGGAAATGAAACAAATATTTTATGCAGGTTTGGAAAAAAAGGAAGTTCAGAGAAGAGTTTTTCTGAAAATATAACTTGAATTAATCGATTGGTTCTGGGTTTCTTTCCAGGCCAATCGATTGGTGGAACCCTCTGATTCTTAAGAAAATGAAATTTTTCTACAACCAATCGATTGACACTCGACATCAATCGATTGTATTTTCTTTCTGTTTTGAAGAAAATGAAAATTTGTAGGAACCAATCGATTGACATTAGACTTCAATCGATTGCATGAACTTACTGATTTCGAAAATTGGAAATTTGTTCAGCTGTCAATCGATTAACACTCAGCATTAATCAATTGATCCTTTGTTTTCTTTGAAAAATGGAATTGTGAGATAAACCAATCGATTGGGCCTCCCAAACCAATCGATTGACTCATGCCTAAAATTTAAAATTTTATTTCTCTTATATTTCTAAATGCATTGCATCAACTATTAATCCCTTGTCATCTTATACTTGTGTTGAATCAATGTTAAATGTGAAAATTACATGTTGAATCAAGCGAGTTAACCTAGGGATCATTTTAGGCTATAAGTTAGACATATAAATTAGATAACAGTAGAAAGCAACATTTATTCATACGATACCTATGTGAAGGTCGTAAATGAATGGTTGCTATAGTTGAGAGTAAGACGCTTTGTATGGAACATGCATTGTTATTGCATGTATATTGGTGACTGAAGTCACCAATGATTGATGAATCTAGTTATGTTTTATGGAATTAATCACACATTCAGAATGTTTTACCCTTGATGATGTACATCCCTATTTGAGATGCTTAGATGAGTAAGCAATGTGATGTGACTCCAATGATTCGTGTCTCAATTGGGTTTGAGCCCTAACCATGGCGGACATGGGAGATAAGTGGACACCAAAGTGGGTTAGAGGCCCATACGGTGAAAGATACCCTAAGTGGGTTAGAGGCCCATACGAGTGACGATCTCTTGGATTAAGCTTAAGACTCATAGAGGACCCGATATCCACTGCGAAAGTCGAATCATACGAGCATGCATGAACTGGGCTTGCCCTAGACGTAGGTCCGCTCATGGATTGATGTTTCGTGAATCTGAATAGTGATTTATTTTGAGTTGTGAGAACTCAGGAGCATGTTGCCATACATTGTGAGGTTTTTACCCATCACTTAATTCTTCCATCCCTTGTTGACTTAAGTTGGATATTGATTAGAAAACCCTGTAGAGACGAGTGGATCCATAAGATAGGGAACCCACTGAGATTATTATCTCACCCCATGTTGTTGATTATTTTTCAGGTAGTTTCGATCAGGAGAAGGGTAAGGACAAGATATCATGATGTCCTTGCTTTTTTGATGTTTTGGATGACTTTTCTGCCGTGTAGATATTTTGAGATCATTCTACAATGATCTAGTTCCTAGTTTTATTTTGGGCACATTTGTGTATATTTAGTGATATTTAGTGTTTTTTTGGGCATGTAATATGTATGCTGTTGCCACTAGGCGCTTATGTATTTTAGTACCAGTATTACACAATGTATAATATGTATTTTAGACATATATTATATGTGGGTGTTACACTAATTGTAGGGTTGCAATTTCTTATCTTGAATTTCTCCAATATATTTTCTACATATTTCTTCTGATGCAAGAAAACTTCACACTTTATATTCACAATTTCCATTCCTAGGAAGTATGCCAAGTTTCTAAGTTTGACATTTCAAACTCATTTTCCCTATTGGTCTTGAACTTTGCCAATTCAATCTCATTAGAATCTATGACCATCAGACCATCCACATAGAGACATAAGATGACTTGTTATTACTCATCCGAACCTTTCACATACACTCTATGCTTTGATGTGCAATTATTGAAATCTAGCTTTATCATAAAAAAGTTATCAATTATCTTGTTCCATGCTCTGTGTGCTTTCTTCAATCCATACAGTGCCTTTTTCATCTTGTACACTATTTTTTCTAGCCCATTTGCCTCAAAGCCTGGTGGTTGCTCGATACATACCTCCTTCTCTAATGGTTCGTTAAAAAAATTACTTCATATCCAGTTGGTGCATTTTCACCCTTTATATGCTACAATGACCACCACAAATCTTATTATTTCAAGCTTGGCCATTGGTATATAAACTTCATTGAAGTTAATTCCAGGCCTTTGAATATACCCCCTTTCCTCCAGTCTTACCTTATACTTGGCAATTTCACCATTTGACCTCAACTTCAGCTTGTAAATCCACCTTACATCTATACATTTCTTACCTCAGTGCTTGACCAGTTCCCATGCTTTATTTTTCTCAATGGCCTTGAGCTCTTCCTTCATGTAACCTTGCCACTTCACATCTTCCATGGCTTGATTATGATCAATTGGTTCTGATTCAATCATCATGGCTTCTTCAATTTGGTAACCATTATCACTTATGGCTTGATCAAAAAATATTTCATGATCGGTCAAACTAACAGATTAATTCTGGTTCTTGTTGATCTTATCACTTATGAGGTTGTACAATCTCAGTTTCTTGGTCATCTTGTAGAGCG
The DNA here is from genome assembly GCF_024323335.1 of Lathyrus oleraceus. NCBI lineage: Eukaryota > Viridiplantae > Streptophyta > Magnoliopsida > Fabales > Fabaceae > Lathyrus > Lathyrus oleraceus. The sequence goes on along the minus strand of NC_066583.1, from coordinate 370,224,244 downwards.
GTATTTATATGGCTTAGATTTTCACTTTCTTGCAATGGATTACTTGGAACTTTCAACCATTTGCATAGTTTTCTCTCATAAAGTTGCATATCTCTACTTATATACACCTTATTCTCATTTGGTGAGAATAGTTTGTAAGCACTTGCGGAGTGGTAGCCAGCCAAAATCATGGATTGACTTCTATCATCCAGTTTCCTTATGAGTTGCTTTAGTTCATGTTTGTAGCATAGTGAACCAAAAATCTTAAAGCGTCCCACACTTGGTTTCATGCATGATCAAGCTTCATAGTGTGTCTTGTTGCTCAACTTTTTTTTGGACATCTATAGATAACGTGGACTGTAGTTGAGGTAGTCTCTCCTAGAAATGGTTTGGCGATTCATTTGCCTTGAGCATGTTTTTGCCATGTTCAAAATGTTATTATTATTATTATTTCTCCCAGCAATGCCATTATGCTGAGGTGTATAAGGTTTTATTAATTCATGCTCAGCTCCTTATTTCTCAAAACATTGAGCAAATTCATTTGAGGTGTACTCACCACCATTATAAGTTCTTAACTTCTTGATGGCACATTCAGCCTTTTTTCCAGCTAACTGTTTGAATTTTTAAAGTTGGTAAATATTTCACTTTTCTTCTCCATCAAGTAAATCCACATATACTTGGGAATTAATATATTAAGGTTAACAAATAACAATTACCTCCTAGTGACTTTACCTCAAATGGTCCATAAACATTTGAATGCATAATTTCTAATTTTTGCTTTGACTTCATAGACAAGTCATGTTTGAATGACTTTCTGCCTACTTGGCAATGCAATACTTCTTACACAACTTCTTTGGCATTTTGACTTTCGGAATCCCATACACCATATTATTCATGTGCATCAAGTTGATGCTCCTAAAATCCAGATAACCATATCTCTGATGCCATGTCCAATTTTGATCTTCATTTTTTTATGCAAAAAATTGATGGTCTAGCACGTTCATCGTAATTTTGAATGTTTCGTTGTTTGATAGGGGTGACTTCAAAATTAGGTTGGAGCTTTCATCAAATATCTTGTGCTCCTTATCTTATAACCTGATAATATATTTCTCATCAAATAATTGGTCCAAACTTATTAGATTGTTTACCATCGAAGGAACATACAAAAATTCACATATGATCGTTTCTTGTCCATCCTTTCTTTTCATAAGAATGTTTCATATTCCTTATAGTGTAACCATGTTACTATCTACAAATCAAATTGATCTTTTTACTGATTCATCAAGTTTGATAAACCAACTATTGTTGCCTGTCATTTGACTACTGCAACATGTGACAATACCATACATTGGTTTTATATTGTGTCAAGTGTGTGTTTTCCATTAATATGACCTACTTAGCGTCGCTATTTACTACATGTAAAAATTGTGCTACCTCCTTATCATTACCATTTGATTATTTTTTGAAGTAGCAATCTCATACCTCTGCCATTTAATCAATATAAGTAATAACTCTTATTTATGCGCCTTCATTTTTTTATTTATTAAAACAATTTTCACCATGATCCATACTACTAACCATGGTGATAGGTTAAGCATTACACGCTTTGAGTCTCAGCACCAACAATTTTCCATTTTTTAGTTACAAAAAAAGGTGTGTCCTCTTAATTTGTATATTTATCTTAAAATAAAAATACTTTTCACCACAACCAATTCTACCAATCTTAGTGAAATGTGACATTCATTTTTTTAATCTTAGAGAGTTTGGTTTTCATAAATTCACAGAGAGTTTAGTTTTCACAATAACACAAACTTTAATTTTTACGGACAATCACAGTTTTTACAATCTCAGATAAGCTTTGTATGCAATATCTTCATTCATTTTTGTTATACCTTGAAAATTTTGGCATTAAAGGTCAACGTTAAGATTCAAACATATCCTTTACTTGATAAAGTAAATCTTCACATTAATCTTTAAACCAAGTTTTTTAATATAATGTATTAAATTTTGAAGAATGAAATATGAAGGTTGAAGGCGGGATGAGTTAGGTTTAATAAAAAGTTGAATGACATGCTTCTTCAGTTTTATAGACAAATCCCTAAATAATTTTTCCATGTTTGTGAAAGGAAACTGTGGTAATATGTGTAATATATTACTATGGTTGTTTTATTCAACCATGGTAAAAAATGTTTCTCTAAAATTAAACATAACACGTTTTAGTTTATTTCCTTCATAAGACAAGTGCCCAAACGAAAGAACAAAAGAAAGCGATAACAGAGACCAAGCAAACTCCGTCATTTCAGGTTCGAATCAAGGATGAGAAAGATGAAACTTCAAGAAGAGTACACAAAAATCATTTCTTGGCCTTTTCCTCTTATTCATAGTTACAATACTTTATCTATTTCATCACCATTCATGTTGAGTGTTAGGTTTTTTCTATTTGTTGAGATAGTTATAGATTTTTGTTGTTGTTAATATTATATGTTGTTGTGATTGAGTTAGATTGAGATTGTTTTTGTGTTGTTGAGAATGTTATATATTATTGTTGTAGTTGTTTCATTCTTATTGTGTTACTATATTGAGATTATTAATGTGTTGTTGACAATGTTGTATTATGATATATATTATTTTTCCATATTATTGAAAGTGATTTATTAAGTCTATATATTGAGAATGTTGTTGTTGTGTTATTGTATTGTTAAATGATTTTACAGGATTTTGATATAAATTTCAAAATATATTATGGATCGTAGCTAGATGAAAGTTGATAGATTAGGTACGGTGTATGAAAATAGAGTTCTTGAACTCATTGAATGCGCATAACGAAATCTTCCTGAAAATAATAGAATATTTTATTGTCCTTGTGTTATATGCATGAATATTAAAAAAATTTCAAAGAAAGAAATATTCCATCACCTAGGTTGTGATGTAATTATCAAAATTCTACAATATGTATGTGGCATGGTGATGTAGATAAAAAAAAACAAATTGTAACGTCACAAAGACATAGAGTTGATGTAGATATGGATGATTGACTATATGATATGATTTTTGATATTGGAGAATCTTATTTTAGGAAAGCCCATATTTATGATGCTTTATTTAGTGACAAAGATTCACCATTATATAAGGGGTTCAAAAGTTTTACACGATTGTCTATAGTGTTAAAATTGTTTAATCTAAAGTAGGGATGAGAATAGGTCAGATCGGCCTACAGGGGCATATAGCCTAACCTATTTAAGGCCAGGCCAGGCTAAATCTATTTAATAAAAAAGTCAGGCTTAGGCCTTTTTAAGCCTATTTAATTAAATGGGCCAGGCTTATGCTATTAAAAAAGCCTATGAAGCCTTATAAGCCGCTCTATATTTTCATATATATTAAAAATAGTTTAAATAGGCAGACCTATATATACATATATATTAAAAAAAATGCTAAATAGGCCAGCCTACATATGCATATATATTAGAAAAATGCTAAATATGTCGGCCTATATATACATATATAGACCGACTTACAAGATTTCTTAAGTAATATGGATTAATTGAAAACCTTAATAAGAAACATGATTTTAAGTAGGCTTTCAGGTCAGGCCAGACTAAAAAAGAGAGTCTATAGTAGGCTATAGGTCAGGATCAGGTCTTGTAAGTTTATCGTAGGCTAGACTCAAGCCTTCTAAAGCCTAGCCTAGCCTATTTCCACCCCTAATCTAAAGGAAAATCGTGGGTGAACGGATAAATGTTTCACATAATTGTTTGAGTTTCTAAAACAAATTCTACCAGAAGATAAAATTTTTCTAGATCGTAGTTATGAGGCCAAGAAGATATTGTGTCCAGTCGATTTGGAGTATATCAAAATACATGCATATCATAATGATTTCATATTATACATGAAATAGTATAAAAAAAATGAATCAATGTCAGAAATATGGTGAGTCGTGCTACAAGATGAAGGACAAATAGTGGTGATGGCGATGAAGATGTTAGCAAGAAGTGTCCTCCTGCCAAAGTGTTATGGTATATGTCTATAATTTCAAGGTTCAAAATACTTTTTTCTAATGCGAATGACATAAAGAATATTAGATGAAATGCAGATGAAAGAAAATGTGATGGAAAATTTTGTCATGTAGCTAATTCTTTGCAATGGAAGAAAATTGATTCGTTGTTTCTGGGTTTTGGTAATGAGCCAGAAAACCTTAGACTTTGACTTGGAATGAATGGAATGAACCCCATTGATAATCTGAGTACTAACCATAATTTGTGGCATGTTCTTCTCACAATTTAAAACCTATATCCTTGGTTGTGCATGAAACACAAATATATGTTGTTATTTATGATGATTTTGGGGTCAAAACAACTTGGAAATGACATAGATGTTTATCTAAGTCTATTAATTGAATATTTAAGAGTTTTGTGGGAGGAAGGAGTCGACGTTGATGATGCGTATTTTGGTGAAAAATTTAAGATGTGTGCCGTGTTATTTTTCACAATCAACGACTTTCCTGTATTTGGTAATTTGGCTGGATACAGTATCAAGGGACACAAAGTGTGTCATATATGTGAATCTAATACATGTTTCCACCAAATTCAATTTGGAAAAAAAAAACCTTTTTCCTTGGGCATCAAAAATTTCTAAAACCCAATCATCCATATCATAGATTACAGAAGACTTTTAACAGAGAACATGATTTTGATATCACTCCTGAGTCTTTAATCAGGGATGAAGTTTATAAACTGCAAGAACAAATTAATGTTGTCTTTGGAAAGAATAAAAAAGGGCTCGTTGAGAAAAATATTTGGAAAAATAGGTCGGTGTTCTTTGATCTTCCATATTGGTCTAACCTCGATGTGAGACATTATTTTGATGTGATGCATGAAGAGAAAAATGTGTGTGATAGTTTGATTGGAACACTTTAAACATTAAAGGTAGGGCTTAAGATAGTAAGAATTCCCGTCTAGATATGGTGGCAATGGGTATATGACAACAGTTGGCTCCAGAACAATTAGGAAAAGGATCTTATTTGCCACTGACATGTCACACTCTATCTAAAAAGGGAAAGAAAGGTTTTAGCGAGTGTTTGCATGTTATCAAAGTTCCCCAAGGATACTCATCAAATAATCAAGAAAATTTTATCAATTAAAGATATCAAGTTAATTGGGTTAAAATCTCATGATTTTCCTGTCCTGGTGCAACTACTTCTACTAGTGACTATCCGTGGCATGCTATCAAAAAATGTAAGGGTAACTATAACCAGATTGTGCTTATTCATTAATGCTATATGTAACAAAGTACTTGATTTCAAAAAATTAGATGAATTAGAAGACAAGGTTGCAAGAATATTGTGTTAATTGGAGATATATTTCCCTAAATCATTTTTTGACATTATGGTTCACTTAATTTTTTTATCTAGTCAGGGAAATCAGATTTTGTGGTCTGGTTTATTTAAGGTTGATGTATCTAATAGAATGATACATGAAGATTTGTAAAGGATATACAAAGAATTATCACTGACCGAAAGCTTCGATTTTTTGAAAGGTACATCACAAAAGAAGCTGATGAGTCATGTTCAAACTATTTGTCAGAAGTATAGTCTATAGGAATTCAAAAGTCTCATCATGATGACATATATGGCATATTCAACCTGTTTTTCAGCTATCAGTTTGAATCTTTTGAAGTTGGTGAATATTTCACTTTTCTTTTCCATCAAGTAAATCTAAATATACTTAGTGAATTCATATATGAAGGTTAAGAAGTAACAATTACCTCTTAGTGACTTTACTTCAAATGGTCTACACACATATGAATGCATAATTTCTAACTTTTGCTTTGACTTCATAGGCAAGTCATGTTTGAATAACTTTCATGCCTACTTGGCGATGCAATACTCCTTTCGCAACTGCTTTAAAATTTTGATTTTCGAAAGCTCATACACCATCTTCTTCATGTGCAGAAATCCTAAAATTGAGATAACCATATCTCTGATGGCAAACCCAATTTTGATATTCATTTTTTTGTTGATACAAAACATTGATGGTCTAGCATGTTCATCATGATTTTGAATGTTCTATTGTTTGATAGGTGTGCCTTCAAAATTAACTACGAGCTTGCATCAAATACCTTAAGCTCCTTATCTTTTAACCTCATAGCTTACTTTTCAAATAACGGCCCAAACTTATCAAATTATTTTCCATTGAAAAAACATACAAAACTTCACCTATGATCGCTTCTGGTCCATCCTTTCTTTTCATATGAATGTTTCCCACCCCTTATGATGTAATCATGATATTATCTACAAATCTAATGGATCTTCTTAATGATTTATCAAGATTGATAAACCAACTCTTTTTTCCTGTCATTTGATTACTGCACCATTGTTAGCTCCCAATTTCGACGCCTAATATGGATTAAGGGGATTAATTAAGGAAATAAAGTTTCCTGTAAAGAAATTGAATGTTTCGACAAAACTATACATTTTGAAATCCCAGTCGAAGATACCTTGATGCAAAAGTAAAGATACTGTATGGACTTAGAAATATTTCTAGCAGTTTGGAGATGTTTTCGACAGAAGTGTCACTGGTGGTAGTTCGAAAAAGGATTTGAATTCAAATAAGGGAGGAAATTCTTTGTTCTTATATAGCTGCTAGGGATATACGTGGGGCATAGTGGATAGTTACATGCATGCAGAGCGCCACTTGTCTCAATCTGGTGAATAGGTCATTGGAAGTGGTTATTTCGATTGGTATAAATAGGAGGTCTTACTATTAGGATAGGTGTGTTCAAGTGTGTAAAAGTTTATCAACTTACCCAAAGTATCCGTGTGTATAGAAAGTGTTACTTGAAAAATGTACGTTTGATTTTGCACCATATTTTTACTTAAAGCAATTTAATCAATTTTTTCTTTTCAGAAATTTATCTTCGTCACCATTTACTTTCCACCACTTTCCTTGCTTTCTTTGCGTTACTTTTCCTTTATATTCTTTAACAAATTATTTTAAGTATGAACATTGTTGAAGTGTTCATCATCCATCAGACTTTACCCTAAAAACAATTAGCACATGTCCTAGGATCAATCTGATCGATCCTGTAAGTTACCAAAATATTTCACTTTGGAAGATCAGCGATTGCTTACCAATTTTCATGGTAAATAAATTGGCATGCCCAGTGGGACAATGCTAACTATTTCCAAAAAAAGTAGTAAAATTTTCTTCATTTTATTAGTTCTTGTCTTTCAATCATCTTTCTCCTTTTTGAAAAGTTCGTTGTATGTTATTAAGAAGTAGTAAAGTAACCACCACCAACGAAGATAGACAAAGGGGAAGCTACACGAGGGAAATGTCGAATTCAAACCAGCCAGATAGTGAGAACCCTCAGAATATGTCAACTAATAATGGAGAACCACCCTCAGTTCCTCCGACGGGGGGACCAACGGTTCTAGCAACCGTTTCTGAACCTATAGTGTCAATGGTAAGTTCGATGCTTACGCATTCAATTGCTCACACGGGGCCTATCCTGAATTTTACTGGGCCAAGGAGCCCTCCACAAACTTCTCCACCAATAGGGACTTCTGTGTTTAGACCTTTTATGCCTCCTGGGTTTTTGATGCTATCAAGTGGTCGAGATCAACCCTACGGAATGCCAACTTCGATGATGGCATACTTACAAAGCGCCCCTCCAGTATTTTAAGAACCTATGATGACTTCGCCGTTAAAGGGATCAGATTATGGGGTGAACATGGGTCGAAATAGCCAACCTTTAGGAATGGGATATTCTACCCGTACTCCAAACTTGACGAATAACTCTGCTGTAGTCATTAGACAACAAATGGATAAGAGTAACCATGACATAGTCCAGATGTTGGCCCAAACTATGGGGACAATTCTTAATCCTCTAATACAAAATACTACTCAGACTAACCAACAAATGGCAGCGCAAATGACGCGTCTGACAAACTTCCTTGGTGTGCCTCAGCCTCCCCGACATCCATATTGAGAATATATGGTAGAAAACCAATGGGTAACCTTCGAGGAGGACCCCACCATTAACCAAGTTCAGTAGAACCAAAGAGACACACCTGGGGAGAACGTGTCAAACCTGGGAGGAGCGATCAAACAACATAGGGTCGAACCCCTAGAAACCAACCACGAGGCCCAATAGAGGAAGAGCCAAGGATAACATTGGTAAATAGGAACCAGAATGTTGATAACCTCATACAATAAATGCGATACGATGATATGGCAGCAGATAATAATCTGGCAGCCATGGTCGAAAGAATCATGGCTCGAAACGGAGTAATCTTTGGCCTTCGAAGGCCAAACTATACGTCACCACTCTCAGAGTATATCCTCCAGTCGGATTTACCCCCTAAATGGAAGGTCCCTAAATTCACTAAGTTTTCTGGGGATACTACTTGTTGTACCCCAAAATTTGCCCTCCCTTTTTCTTCATATCTCCATCTAACCATTTGACTAGGTTTCAATTGCATACACTAATAACTCATGCATAAGCACCATTCATTACCATGGATTCCAAGTGCTTGGCCTGTGGGGCTAGGGATTGTTTGTGCAATAACTGGAAATGCTTGGTTTAAACTTGTGCCAAGGCTCAGAGGCCTCCAAAACCCTAATTTCCTAAGGATGGGGATCATGGAGCTTTGGATTTATTTGAGAAGTATCTTGATTGGTTCGAAGACCTGGATTGAAAGCCCTGCTTCACTAAACCTTAAGCAAGAAAGATGTGTCCTAATGGGCCTCATGACTCAGCTTTTCATTTGGTGATGTTGGAAACCCTAAGCCCATATGATCTTTCACTCAGTGTGTGTTCCGCTCAGCCTCCTATGCTTGGTCCACTCATTTTATCCCCTTGATTCTTGAGTCTATTAGTCATAATCCAAGTCCTTGGTCTCATGACTTTCATCCACCTTCATTCGTTCACCCGATCATTTTCATGCCACTATTGCTTGGGTCCGTGGGTTCACGTTTCTCGCTTTTATGTGTCAGTTATAAATCTTGCGTTTGAGTTTATGATCATGTTCATGTATTAAGTCAATTCATTTTCATTCAATTGGCCAATTCCATTCATTTTCATCCCTAAAATATTCATCACATACAAAAAGGATGCAAAAAAGGTGTAATATATTGCAAAAACTCATTTTTGGAGGTTTCAGCTCTGTGAGTCGACTCATGACTCGACGCAAAACCTTCGGGTCCGAACAGGTCGACCTAATTCTGGAAAATCTGGTTGAGTCGACTCATTCACTCCTTGTGTCGACTCATTCCCCTTTTTTCTTTGAACCATGTTCCTTCGGGTCCGAACAGGTCGACTCAATTCTGGGAAATTCTATTGGAGTCGACTCACCCACTCCTTACGTCGACTCCAAGGTCGACTCAACCCTGGAATGAACTCTGTTTGAGGTGACTCACTCCCTATTTGAGTCGACTCATAGCTTGTTTTACATGTTTTTTTGCACTGCTATGAGAATTGAACCTCTGGATCGCCAAAGCTCGCAAGTCCATCGTACAAGACAAATGCACACCTGCATAAACACCAGAAAAAACCAGGAGTCAGCTGAAGCATCCTACATAACCCCATTCATAGGTCCCGACACAAGCACTCGACGAAACTTCAAATAACAAGTTCAGTACCTAACTAAGCTTCAACCACATACATTGTGAACACAGTAAATCTGCAGCAAAACAAGTGCAGCAAAATTCCCAAACTCTGCATTAACCTACAACTGCAAGTCGCCCACACCCAAGCCAAATAGATAGCAGGTTATTAGTCAACATTAAAGCCTAATTTCATTCAAGTTTTCACCTGCTATAACCAATCAATATTGGAATCACTCAAAACCAACCAATTAACCAATTAACTAACCCAACCAACTAACTTCCAACTTAGTGAGTTAACCAACTAAACTCACTGAGTTCACCCCAACCAACTCCTAAACTGGCTCCTAACCTGTCAATAACTAACTCCAAGCCACATTAATCCCAAGCCTAATCACTATAAATCTACATCTTCATCATCATTTGTGGGACTTCACCTTTTTACAATCATCACCTTTTGGTGTTTTAAAGGGATTTGAGGTTTTGACCAAATAAATGTGCATTTTAATTCATTTTTAATGTGATTTTTAATTGATTAAATATTTAAAAATTATGTTGAGCCATTTTTATGGTCTTGTGATGTTTGACTTTCTGTTGGGCCTTGGTCATGGTTGATTTGACTTTTGTTTGATCAAAACCATTGAATTTAGGGGATTGATGAAATGTACATTTCATCTCCCAAAGTGAGTAGATGGTATTGATCAAATGAAATTCCTCTCATGATCAATTTATGTTTCTATTTCCCCTTCCCTCTTCATCTTCATCCCTATTCTTCCCCATCCATCATTGAGCAATGAAATCTCTTCATGTCTAATGCTAGTTGATTCATCAATGACCTTGTGTCAGATGAATCAACATGAGCCAGACTGAGATGGGTCATTCCCCCATTTATGTTAGTCTGTGGTATGTTTTAGGAGTTTGGCTATTTGTACCAAATCATTAACATACATTAACACCTATCTTTTTATTGCATGGCCTCAAATAATTGTGACTTCTACATAAGTCCAATCCCGATTGCTTAACATAAAGCTAAATTTGTCCCTCAAGGCATATCATTATAGTAAGTGAGATTGTAAGTCTCCCATTCTTCATGGCATTGTGTGGAAACTTGACCTTTTTTTCTTTCATGAAAGCTAGTGGCATACTTGTTAAATTATCCAAGTTGGAGCCCTTCTCATGGAAGATATCTTGGTTTAAGGATTCATACTTGTGAACGAATGGTTGTGTGTTCTCCAAAGAATGACTTAATCAATTAAAAATTAACACTAATGTTTGACTAGCCATTGACTAACTCTTATTCATTATGCTTTTACTTTAAACTCATTTACTTTATGCAATTTAAATTTTAGTCATTTATCATTCATTGCCATTTACATTTCATGCAACTTATTTATGTTTTAGTCCTTTTCACTTTGCTCATTTGAGCTATATCTTGTGATTGTATATATTTGTTTTTGTGTTTTGATTTTGTTTGTGGTAGGACCTTAAAATACATAATAACAACAAAGACCCTAAAAAAACATTCTAGTGGACTGTTGGGACTTGATATGAACTTTTGGACTTAGGACTAGGCAACATTCCTTGTTCTAAAGGACTTGGCCAATGCCAACATCTGAGACTGAGTTATCCTTGACAATGACTTTCATCTGATGCAAGACCTTGGATCTCTTTGATTCATCTTCTACTTTGTCTCTGGATTTAATTGCTATGTTATTATTGCCTATGTCTGATGTTTTGTTCTGAGTTGATCAAGGAATATTTCATCTGATACATTGGAAGACACTGAAGACTGTTAGCTATTGGAGTGCTTGCTTGGATATGGCTATCTTTATTTGATGCCTTGGTTTTCACTTGATGCCTGGATGTTTCTCATTGCTTAGTGCTTATTGCTTTTCAAACTCCAAAGGAAAATGGGTTTCTATATGACATTCTTGTCTGTTGGATTGCATCCCATTGGTCAGATCTTTTCAGCTCTTAACTTTTAAATTTTTGCTTAGGGTAGTCTCGTCATCTCCTCCCACTTTCTTTAATTTCAAAATCTCTCCCTGTTTTCAAAAACTTTATTTTCTTGTGATTTCAAACATAGACATGTTTTAATGATTAGAAACTTTGGCCTTATGCTATTGAATTTTCAAACTTTTTCTTAAATCAAACTTGTAAATAAACTTAACCATATTGACTTAAATTTCAAAAGACAAAAAGAACTAACAACCCCATTCAAACCTTTGGCTTTTTGTGCCCTTTTACTTAAACTTTTGTTAAAATCAATGCACCAACTTCTTTGAAATTTTTACCACGAACTACGAAGTTTTGATCCCTCATTTTTATGTTGGTACGTAGGCATAAGACCAAAGGTCTTGTCAAACACAAAAATATAATCAATGAATTCTTTTCTCATCCCCACACTCTTTATTTTATCAAATATCATTTATACCCAAAAACATATGCACAAAAAAAATTCTCCAAAGGAGTATCTAGGACACTTTGGGTGCTAACACCTTCCCTCTATGTAACCAACCCCCTTACCTAAAATCTCTGGCATTTTATTAGTTTTGATTTGAAAACTTCTTATCTTTGGGTTTTATTCGTACTTTTCCCTTTTCCTTTGGAAACAATAAATGTGCGGTGGCGACTCTGGTTTTATTGACGTCAAGTTTATCCATAGCTTGATGGTCATGAATTTACCGCTACACTTTTCTCGAACAATGAGGCTGAGTATGAAGCTTTAATAGTCGGACTTGAGATATTATCGGAATTGGGGGCAACTCGAGTCGAAATAATGGGTGACTCGGAGTTAGTTATAAAACAGATCATAAAAGAGTACAAATGTGTTAAAGAGAATCTCATCATGTACTTCATAATAGCCAATTGATTATTAAGAAGATTCAAGATGGCTAATATTCGACCCATACCTCGATTGGGAAATCTAGTGGCTAACGACTTGGCTCAAATTGCATCTGGGTATAAAATTTCAAAAGATAAACTGCAAAAAGTAATTGAAGTCATAGGAAGAGTTGCGTCGACCAGATTAGCCCCATCAGACTTGGAAACGACAAAGCTGGAATACACCGACAAAGAGAGCTTTGAAATATTGGCGGTAGATAGCCTGACAGATGAGGATTGGAGAAAACCAATAGTGGAGTATTTACAAAATCCGACAGCATCTATCGAATGAAAAACCAGGTATCGACCTTTAAGTTATGTTCTTTTGGGTATCAAGTTATTCAAAAAGACACATGAGGAAGCTTTACTCTAACGTCTTAGTGAATCAGAAGCATATCTAGCCCATTCGACTGTCCATAGTGAGGCATGTGGGGCACACCAGGTTGGCCATAAGTTGAAATGGTTATTATTTCGCCAAGGGATGTATTGGCCTATCATGTTGAAAGACTGCATTGAATTTGCCGAAGGATGCCAAGAGTGTCAAGTACATGCAGGCATACAACATGTTCATGCAAGCGAACTGCATTATATAGTCAAACCTTGGCCTTTTAGAGGATGGGCTTTAGATTTGGTTGGGGAAATTCGACCACCGTCATCTAAAAGTCAGAGGTATATTTTGGTTGGCATGATTACTTTACATAATGGATCAAAGCTGTACCTTTGCCAAATGCAGACCAAGAAGATGTGATTGAATTTATCCAAAAACACTTTATTTATAGATTTGTAATCCCAGAGACCATCACAACAGATCAAGGATCACTATTTAATGGTCAAAAAATGCAAGAATTTTCTAAAGAAATGGGTTTCAAATTATTAACTTCTACACCATATTACGCTCAGGCTAATGGTCAGGTCGAAGCAGCGAATAAGGTGGTAATTAGTTTGATTACGAAACATGTGGGGAAGAGGCCCAGAAATTGGCACAAGACTTTAGATTAGGTTTTGTGGGCGTGTCGAACTTCCCCTATAACAAGTCTGTCATGGTCAGGGTCTATGAGTACCTTGACCAGAAGTTCCTCAACAATTTTGTCTTGGAGGATGCTGAAAGCTTCGCCAACGGAACCACTGACGGTTTTGACCCTGAAGTCACTGAAGATTCCAATTTGATGATGGTGACCAAAGAGACTGCTTATAGCTTCATATAAATAGATAAGGCTGCTGAAGGACTTCAAATGAAATTCCATAATCTGGGCATCACTGAAGATGTCAACATGGAAGTCAACATGATCGAAGTCTCGCAGGAAACCCCTATGGAGGTTGATGACGAGCGTCGATAAGACGAATACAACAAATTGGCATTCCCAAAAGAAGAGGAGAATCTAATGGATTTCCTCCGTAGGTGCCAGAGGAAAAAACCAGAAGTCATGTTATGCCCTTAATGCAGTGTTGTGTTCGACAAAAAAGTGGCGCACAATCTTGAGGGCGTCAGGAAGGCAAAAGACAACTGGGATCAAAGAGCTCCTCGGGACCAATGGGTTTCCGAGCCTAGAGGAGCTTTCAATCCAAGAAGGTATTTTGACCCAAGCAGAACTCTGGTGAGGCTTGATGGGACGAGGCAAAAGGGTCCTGCTACCAAACCTATCTCCTTCAAACCCACTGCAGAGGCTTCCAATGGAAAATGGATGAAACCAACTTACGGCAGAAAGTGTGGCCAGGGAAATGACAAAAACTTCGAAGTAGACAGAGGTTCGCCATTGGCCTACCGTAAGGAATTTTAGGCTTCCAGAAAATCAGCCTACATCTCTGAAAACTACAAGGGGAAGAATCCCATGACAAGGTCCCATTGGAGAAGGGAACAGAGAAGGAAAAAGGCCCAGAGGGAAGCTGGGGCAGAAGAAAACGCTGAATCCAACACCATAGTACTTGCCAGAAAGAAGGAGAAATAGGATTTAAGACTTGTCGAGAGAAAGTCTACCACTCAAGAAAAGGAGGCCAAAGAAAAATTTGATCGAGTGGTAGTAAAAGACGGAATGCTCACAAATGATTTCAACTATGGGTCAGAGCCTTCGCTGGATATCATAGTTAATGTGGTATCAGTGGTTCCCATAGAATTTGACCAGATAACCAAGGTCGAGGATACTGGCAATATCACAGAAATGGAAATGGCCGCTCATAAACCAGTATGCTATTACGTAATGAACAATGGTTGCGTGGAGGAACAAAATGCTTTCTTCGAGCGACCAGATGAGGCTATGAAGAGTCATCTCAAGCCTCTATTTATTATTGGGAAGGTAGAAGACGTCCCAATTAATAAGATTTTGGTAGATTGCGGCACAACGATAAACCTGATGCCACATCACCTTTTGAGGAAAATAGGTAAATATGACACAGATGCCAAGTCCCTTAACATGGTACTTTCCAACTATGAAGGAAAGGTGGGTACCACCCTCGGGGTAATCCAGGTTGAGCTAACAGTTATAACTGTCACCAGATCAATGATGTTCATGATTGTGGAGACAAAGGGCAACTATAACTTGCTACTTGGACACAAATGGATAGATGGATTAAGAGTTGTACCATCCTTCATGCACGAAGTAATCACTATCTGGCGCCCAGACGATATTGTGGATAACATAGAAGCAGACCAGGGCTACTTCAAGAATCCAATCAATCATGTCGATAGACGCTAGTTTGTCAAACACTTGGCCAATATTGCTCCGTGCGATCTGGCCAACTTTGCATTCACTCTAAACGATAATGCATACTACTCTTTGTATCTAGACCCCACCTATGGTTTTCAATGGGATCGTGAAATGGTGGGTGAGGATGATTTTGGGTACATAGGAACATTAGGAGTCTACCCAACAGGTTAGGGAAGCGAATTCTGTGATGATGATTGAGTTTGAACCACTAAAAGGAATTTTGGCTTACATAGCCAAAAACAAACAGCAAGCGGCCTTAGAGGCTAAAGACAGACACATGGCTGTCGAAGCCAACAAGGAACTTCACCAACGAGGTCCTGGTAAGGACTTTGATCCAGAACCACCTGATAAGGTTCAGGGTGAAGATCAAGGTCAGAAGCATGACGCCATCTATGATGACGAGCCTTTAGGATTCGAGAAGGATACACTGGAAACAAACATCAAGATGCTATCTCAAGATCCACTTGAAGAAATCGACTTAGGAGTGGGGTTGACAAAAAGGGCAACTTACATTATTGTTAATATCATCCCTCAACTCAAAGTCGAAGTGATCCAACTACTGAAGGAGTTTAAGGACTGTTTCGCATGGGATTATGATGAGATGCCTGGTTTGAGCAGAGATCTGGTCGAATTAAGGTTGCCAATAAAGCCTGGGAAGAAGCCCATCAAGCAGAATCCAAGGTGATTTACACATGAAATTCTCTCAAAGATCAAAGAGGAGGTCGAAAGGCTGCTTCATTGTAAATTCATCCGTACGGCCAGGTACGTCGAATGGTTGGCGAATATTGTACCTGTCATTAAGAAAAATGGTACTTTAAGGATTTACATAGATTTTAGAGACTTAAATACTGCAACCCCGAAGGATGAATATTCAATGCCTGTGGTGAATATGTTAGTCGATTTTGCCGCGGGCCATGAGTATCTTAGCATGCATGATGTCTATTATGGATATAATCAGATATTCATTGTTGAAGAGGATGTTCAAAAAATAGCGTTTCGATGCCCTGGAGCCTTAGGCACCTAAGAATGGGTAGTAATGCCTTTTGGTCTAAAAATGTTGGGGCAACATATCAAAGAGCAATGAATTCGATCTTCCATGATTTCATAGAGACTTTTATGCAAATTTACATTGATGATATTGTTATTAAGTTTGTTTCAGGAAAGAGCCATATATACCATCTTCGATTGTCTTTCAAAAGGATGAGAAGACATGGTCTAAAAGTGAACCCTCTTAAATGTGCTTTCTGGGTGCAGGTGAGGGACTTCTTAGGCTTTGTGGTCCACAAAAAAGGAATCGAAATAAACCTGAATAAGAACAAGGCCATAATGGAAGCGAAAGCGCCATCAACTAAGAAAGAATTGCAGTCACTACTAGGTAAGATCAATTTCTTGAGGAGATTCATCTCGAACCTTAGCGGAAAAAAGCAAGCCTTATCACCTATGCTTCGACTTAACAGGGAAGACTTCAAATGGGGGAAAGCTCAGTAAGAAGCTTTCGATAAAATCAAAGAATACCTGAGTCATCCGCCAATTCTGACATCGCCTTGCAGGAATAGGAGTATGAGGTTGTACGTATCTGCATCCGACAAGACTTTGGGGAGTATGTTGGCTTAGGAGGATGAAAATGGTGCCGAAAGAGCCATTTACGACCTTAGTAGGGTCTTAAATAATGCAGAAACTAGGTATAACATAGTTAAAAATTTGTGTTTATGCTTGTATTTTTCTTGTACGAGGTTAAAGCACTATATAAAACCTGTTGATGTTTATATTTCATCTCATTTTGATGTTATGAAACATATGTTGTCTAAGCCAATTTTGCACAGTCGGATTGGAAAATGGGCACTAGCTTTAACTGAATATTCCCTAACTTATATGCCATTAAAAGCCGTTAAGGGACAAGTGGTAACCGACTTTATAGTCGACCACTCTATAACTGACAACACATTGAATTATCTCGAATTAGAGCCCTGAAAGTTATACTTCAATGGGTCTAGTCACAAAGATGGGATAAGCATAGAAGTTCTAATTATTTCTCCCAATAAAATTCCAACAAAATTTAAGTATAAAGTGGAAGGTCTTTGTGTAAGACCCCAATTTTGACCCTAAGATCCCTCACACTATCTCATCATTTGCATTGGCTTTGGGATCACACATTGGCATCCTCCTTACCCCTCATTCATTGGGTTTGCGTTGGGAGAGATCACCAAGTACATTTGATTGTATCATACTTTATTTTTCTTTGTTTACTAACCAAAATACAAAAAATATGTCCATGTATAGCTTTGTTTCTTTTGTAGGTAGTGTGTGTATCCACTTGTGCCCTATCAAACTCACAACAAGGGTTTGAGACCCTTAGGACAAGAGACCAATCAAGGAATGATTCACAATGGTTCTGAACGCAATACATGGATTACCATGTTCTTTATTTGTCATTTTGATCAAGAATTCATCAAGAGTTTGAAGCTTGTTTGCCTTGGAAGCCCTAATTCATCTAGGTATCTTGTGTGACTTCCTCAACAAGTTTCGTCAACAATTGGTCAAATATATCAAGTGACACTTTATTATACATCATATTATGCATATATGATCCTCCATGACTCCTAAATATAAAGATAACTTTAAGTTTGCAAGTTGGTTCAAAGAGGTTGACCAGAGAAAGTTAACTAGTCAAAACTGGGGTTCCCTAGACCATATCTACTACAATATTTGTCATATGAAAATGATTCCAAGAGAAACTTTACTCTTTATGGCATTCCAAACAATTTTCATGTTGACATGAAGATATAGTTTTGCTTGGAAAGTCATTATTTAGGGTGAAACATTATAGGTCATTTTATTTGTGCCCTAGTTAGGAGGTCAACTTCTAAGGACCATAACTTTCTCAATTTTTATGATATGAAGGCCATACAAGTTTCATGATCAAATTAAAGATGTATTATCCAACTTTTATTATTTGAGAAAATTCAATTTCAACTTTCAAGGGCATATGCCAAGAGGAAACATTATAGGTCATTTTGGGCCATCACCATTGAACAAGCAATTTTTCTCAACTTCTAAAATGCATAACTCCATTATTCCAAATCCAAATGATTTCAAATTCATGACCAACCTTAAGAGGGATGAAATATCTACAGCTTTGGTTAAGAAACTATTTTCATTTGAAGCTCATAACAAAAGTTATTCAAGGTGGAAGAAGTGGTCATTTTACTTGGTACTTAGAAAAAATTCAATTATGTTTGATTTCTCAAACTTCCACCTCAAAATTCATTATGATCTAAGATCCAAATGGAAAAGTGTTCAATATAAAAGTTGTTCCCCTTAATGTCACATTTATGAAAAGTCCAAGATCACCTCATCTGGATAAATATTGAGGGACTTGCGCATGGTTACTTTCATAGGTTTGTTTTGGCAAGTTTTGAATTCAAATAACCATTTCCCATTGCATGCTTACATGTTAATGTTTCATTACTCATTAGGCACAAATTGGTATAAGATCACATCATGAATTGAGCCCAAATCAATGCACATGCATCCATGCACCAAACTTGCTAATTTTGGCAAAAAATTAAAATGGTGTAGAAAGCATTTCCTTTGCCTATATAAACAAGTGCATTGCATCAGAACTTCACACACACTTTGCCTAAGCCTTGCCAAGCTATCTCAGAACCTCACACCATAAAAGTCCTTGAAGGTTTCTTTGAAATCGAGTTTGAATTTTACCTTCTGTTTTGAGATTCAAACTCCAAGGATTCATTTCCATTTTCATCTCAATTGATCACTACAAGCAAGAGGAGGAAGAACCAAATGAATTCAGATAAAGATCAAGCCAAATTCAAGCTACCTGAAGGTGATTTTTCAGAAAATCCGAGCATTCGATTCTCTCTCATTTCTTCACCATTCTCTTTGATTTTTGGTTGGCTGAAGTCCTACCAATGTAGGCAATAAGATTGAGTTGCTTTGAGGTCAAATCGAAGCAACTCAGATCATGAACCTCAAATTTTAAATCCATGTATCTTTCAATATACTTGGAATTGGATGAAATGGAGGTCATATTCGAGTTCCTGAGCATTTTTCCTTTAAAACCATGTCCTTACTTTTCATTTTTATGGTGGTTTGTGGTGGACCAGTCCGGTGAGGTCCACCAGAGAAGATGACTGAAGCTAGGGCTCCGGTGATGCGTTGGCAAGGTTCCAGCCATCTGATCTCCCATCCACGTTATAATCTCAACCATGTGATCTGATTACCTTTGGTGTTACGCGTTGACTAGGACCTTTGGTGGAACGCGCGCGCTTGGCCATCAGATCTACCACCTCAATTAATAAGGGAAATCTGATGGCCCTTGTTTTTTTGAATTTCTTTTTAATTTCTGAATTTTCGTTTAATAGCCTTATTTTGTTTAATTCATAATAAATCCATTTTTAATCCAAAAAATATGGGACTTTCACCAAAAATCTTTAAATATTTGTCTCTTCCATATTCTAAATTAATTTATTTTTTTGGATTAATTTTGGTATTTTTCATGAATTAAATGTTTATGTACATATTTTTAATTGTTTTAAAATACTTCTGACTTTCTAAAAATTGTGATTTTTTTTGTCTAAGGTCCTTTGACCTTGTTTGACCTAGGATAAATCCCTTAGCCATTTGTTTGGTATTTTGAAGGGATTTGAGGTTTTGACCAAATAAATGTGCATTTTAATTCATTTTTAATGTGATTTTTAATTGATTAAATGTTTAAAAATTATGTTGAGCCATTTTTATGGTCTTGTGATGTTTGACTTTCTGTTTGGGCCTTGGTCATGGTTGATTTGACTTTTGTTTGATCAAAACCATTGGATTTAGGGGATTGATGAAATATACATTTCATTTCCCAAAGTGAGTAGATGGTATTGATCAAATGAAATTCCTCTCATGATCAATTTGTGTTTCTATTTCCCCTTCCCTCTTCATCTTCATCCATATTCTTCCCTATCCATCATTGACCAATGAAATCTCTTCATGTCTAATGCTAGTTGATTCATCAATGACCTTATGTCAGATGAATCAACTTGAGCCAGACTGAGATGGGTCATTCCCTCATTTCTATTAGTGTGTGGTATGTTTTAGGAGTTTGATTCTTTGTACCAAATTATTAACATGCATTAACATCTATCTTTTTACTGCACGACCTCAGATAGTTGTGACTTCTACATAAGTCCAATTACGATTGCTTAACATAAAGCTAAATTTGTCCCTCAAGGCATTGTGTGGAAACTTGACCTTTTTTCCTTTCATGAGAGCTAGTGGCATACTTGTTGAATTATCCAAGTTGGAGCCCTTCTCATGGAAGATGTCTTGGTTTAAGGATTCATACTTATGTATGAATGGTTGAGTGTTCTCCAAAGAATGACTTAATCAATTAAAACTCAACACTAACATTTGACTAGCCATTGACTAACTCTTATTCATTATACTTTTACTTTCAAGTCATTTACTTTATGCAATTTAAATTTTAGTCATTTATCATTCCTTGCCATTTACATTTCATGCAACTTGTTTATGTTTCAGTCCTTTTCACTTTGCTCATTTGAGTTATATCTTGTGATTGTATATATTTGTTTGTGTGTTTTGATTTTGTTTGTGGTAGGACCTTAAAATACATAATAACAACAAAAATCCTAAAAAACATTCTAGTGGACTGTTGGTACTTGATATGAACTTTTGGACTTAGGACTAGGCAACATTCCCTGTGCTAAAAGACTTGGCCAATGCCAACATCTGAGACTGAGTTATCCTTGACAGTGACTTTCATCTGATGCAAGACCTTGGATCTCTTTTATTCATCTTCTACTTTGTCTCTGGATTTAATTTCTATGTTATTATTGCCTATGTCTGATGTTTGGTTCTGAGTTGATCAAGGAATATTTCATCTGATACATTGGAAGACACTGAAGACTGTTAGCTATTGAATTGCTTGCTTGGATATGCCTATCTTTATTTGATGCATTGGTTTTCAATTGATGCTTGGATGATTCTCATTGCTTAGTGCTTATTTCTTGTCAAAGTCCAAAGGAAAATGGATTTCTATATGACATTCTTGTCTGTTGGATTGCATCCCATTGGTCAGATCTTTTCAGCTTTTAAATTTAAATTTTTTGCTTAAGGTAGCCTCTTCATCTCCTCCCACTTTCTTTAATTTCAAAATCTATTCCTCTTTTCAAAAACTTTATTTGCTTGTGATTTCAAACTTAGACATGTTTTAATGATTAGAAACTTTGGCCTTATGCCATTGAATTTTCAAAAAACTTCTTAAATCAAACTGGTAAATAAACTTAACCATATTGACTTAAATTTGAAAAGACAAAAAGAACTAACAACCCCATTCAAACCTTTAGCTTTTTGTGCCCTTTCACTTAAACTCTTGCTAAAATCAACGCACCAACTTCTTTGAAATTTTTACCACGAACTACGAGGTTTTGATCCCTCATTTTTATGTTGGTACGTAGGCATAAGACCGAAGATCTTGTGAAACACAAAAATATAATCAGTGAATTCTTTTCTCATCCCCACACTCTTTATTTTATCAAATTTCATTTATACCAAAAAACATATGCACAAAAAAAGGGCTCCAAAGGAGTACCTAGGACACTTTGGGTGCTGACACCTTCCCTCTGTGTAACCAACCTCCTTACCTATAATCTCTGGTATTTTATTAGTTTTGATTTTAAAACTTCTTATCTTTGGGTTTTATTCGTACTTTTCCCTTTTCCTTTGGAAACAATAAAAGTGCGGTGGCGACTCTGGTTTTATTGACGTCAAGTTTATTCATAGCTTGATGGTCATGAATTTACCGCTACACTTTTCTCGAAAGATGAGGCTGAGTATGAAGCTTTAATAGTCGAACTTGAGATATTGTTGGAATTGGGGGCAACTCGAGTCGAAATAATGGGTGACTCGGAGTTAGTGACAAAACAGATCACAAAAGAGTACAAATGTGTTAAAGAGAATCTTATCATGTACTTCATAATAGCCAATTGATTATTAAGAAGATTCAAGATGGCTAATATTCGACACATACCTCGATTGGAAAATCTAGTGGCTAACGACTTGGCTCAAATTGCTTTTGGGTATAAAATTTCAAAAGATAAATTGCAAAAATTAATCGAAGTCATATGAAGAGTTGTGTCGACTAGATTAGCCCCATCAGACTTGGAAACGATAAAGCCGGAATACACCGACAAAGAGAGCTTTGAAATATTGGTGGTAGATAGCCTGGCAGAAGAGGATTGGAGAAAACCAATAGTGGAGTATTTAAAAAATCCGACGGCATCTATCGAATGAAAAACCAGGTATCGAGCTTTAAGTTATGTTCTTTTGGGTATGGAATTATTCAAAAAGACATCTAAGGGAGTTTTACTCAAATGTCTTAGTGAATCAGAAGCATATCTAGCCCTTTCGACTGTCCATAGTGAGGCATGTGGGGCACACCAAGTTACCCATACGATGAAATGGTTATTATTTCGCCAAGGGATGTACTAGCCTATCATGTTGAAATATTGCATTGAATTTGCCAAAGGATGCCAAGAGTGTCAGGTACATGCAGGCATACAACATGTTCCTGCAAGCGAACTGCATTCTATAGTCAAACCTTGGCCTTTTAGAGGCTGGGTTTTAGATTTGGTTGGGGAAATTCGACCACCATCGTCTAAAAGTCAGAGGTATATTTTGGTTGGTAGTGATTACTTTACAAAATGGATCGAAGTTATACATTTGCCAAATGTAGACCAAGAAGATGTGATTGAATTTATCCAAAAACACATTATTTATAGATTTGTAATCCCAGAGACCATCACAACAGATCAAGGATCAGTATTTACTAGTCGAAAAATGCAAGAATTTGCTAAAGAAATGGGTTTCAAATTATTAACTTCTACACCATATTATGCTCAGGCTAATGGTCAGGTCGAAGCAGCGAATAAGGTGGTAATTAGTTTGATTAAGAAACATATGGGGAAGAGGCCCAAAAATTGGCACAAGACTTTAGATCAGGTTTTGTGGGCGTGTCGAACCTCCCCCAAGGAAGCCACTAATTCGACCCAATTTCGACTGACCTTTGGTCATGATGCAGTTTTACCAGTCGAGATTTACTTATAATCAACAAGAGTTCAGAGGTATCTTGAAATTCCATCAGAATCATATTGGAATATGATGCTAGATGAGTTAGTTGATCTAGATGAGGAGAAAATCAATGCCCTGGAATTATTGAAAAGGTAGAAGAAGAGAGTAGAGAAATTTTACAATAAGAAGGTTAAAGTTAAGACGTTTTCACCTGAAGACTTGGTTTGAAAAGTGATCCTTCCAATGGATCAAAAAGATATGGCCTTAGGGAAATGGTCCCCCAAATGGGAAGGCCCTTTTCAAATTTTGCAAGTATTCTCTAACGGTGCTTATGAGATCGAGGAGCTTAATAAGGATAAAAGAATCTTAAGAATGAATGGAAAATATTTTAAAAGATATAAGCCAGCGCTCCAAGAGATAAAAATAATAAATGAATAATTACATGCAAATTGGTCGAAGCCAACAAGGTAATAAAAATGTTGCCAACATGGCTTAAGTTCATTACAGGCGCCTAAAAGGGTAATAATCAGTACAATTGAAACTAAAAGTTATGAAGAGATAAACGGAAAAGAGACTAAAGTTTAAAAGGGAGATGAGTCCTCATATGGAGATATTTTGCCTTATGAAGTTCCAGAAGTTTCTCACATGGGGATCTTTTTGACCGAAGAGTTGTGAGCTCTGCCTCTAATTTTCGCGCCTTTTCGACAAACTCCAGACCAAAATCTAGCTCCTTAGCCATGGAAGTGTCGTCAAACTTTAAAAGCTCACCTTTGCACTTTCTGGCTTCTGAGATTTTGGCCTATAGTTCTTTTATTTGCGCTTCCCAAGAGGCAATGTCACGATCATGACTTTCGATCTCTGCCTTGTTTTTCTCTTTGGTCTGCTCCATTTCCAATGCTTTTTTGTTCGACTCAGTAGCCGCATCCCAAGCAGCTGGTTTAGCACCAAATTTCTTCTCAATTTCCTTGGATATTTGGGGTAACAACTTATGACCAACAACAATTTGTTCGATCATAATACCCAACTCCAAGATGACATTGATAACATCAAGAGAAGCTACCAGTAAATTAACTTGGTTAAGGAGAGTTTTCAAGGATAATGGGGAAGAAGGATCAGCCAGCAAAAGTAGGAATAAGTCACCCTTAGATATTTTTTCTTTGATCTGCAAGAGTGCTTCATCCACAGGTTTGCTCGAAGGTTGATCCTCAGACGCTGTAGAGGTGCTATAACTTCTTTCAGACGATATCTCCCTTCTACTCAGCATAGTTTTCAGATATTTGAGAGGTTGACTTTGCTTTAGGACTGCTAGTGCTTCTGAAGAAAGACCCCTAGCTGTTCCTATCGAAGCTTTGATCCCTTCAAGAATGACATCAGCTGTTGGAGTAACAGTAATTGGGCCCTGAGGCTGTCCTTCGTTTGTCTCGATGTTATCATCCTTGTTCCCCTCACCATTGTTATCCTCCTCTTCAAGGTCCTCATCATCCTCACCACCGGGTCCATCATGGAATAATGGCTGGTACTCTTCTTCTTCTTCTCTCATCTCCTCATCTTGGCTATCATTACCTCCTAGAGCAGCATTGTCTGTACCATCGATATCAGGCGAGCTACCTCCGGAGTCATGGACTTCTTCGTCCACAACCATAACATCTTTGTTTACTTCAGATTGGGTTTCTTTACTTGAGTCAATTTCATTATCAGAACCACTAGTATAGGAGTGTTGGGTGGTGATTTTGGGTGGTGAAGTCTCACGCTCCTCAGCAGTCGGTTGGTTAGTTTTTCTCATTGAGCTTTTCTCCTAACCCCTTGAAGATGTTTGATGGTAGGCGGGGTCGCCAACACTATTAAGAAGGACTGGTACAAAAGGAGAATCGGTTGCTGTTTGTGTGGCAGTGCCCTGAAAGCCAAAATCAAGAGATAAGTTAGTCAAAGTGTTAGAAGACAATAAATTGAAAGAACAAAGTAATGTATGCTTTTACCTTGTCCCCTTCGACTCCAGGGTTGAAGTTGTCGCTTTCAACTTGCATTGCTGCTATCTTCGACAACTCTTCAGGAGTAGGCTCCAGAACGGAAAGAGTAGTAGGTCGTTTTATAACTCTGACAGTTTTTGCCTGAGGCTGGCTCAAGGTTTCGACAATTTTTGGCTGCTTCTTCCTTTTCCTGAGGGTTAGATCTAGAACAGGAGATAAGTCTTCTTCGCCTGACTCTATCACAACATGGACTCCAACTGCTTTTGTTTTGATTTTTTGAGGAGTAGGAGGAGGTTTTCGAGCAACCTGAATGAAAATATTGAAGTGTTAGTAATATCATTATACATAACGAAAGAAATGAGTAAAGTAAAAATGTACCTTTATGGTCATGCTACTTCCCTCAGCCTTTGCTTCGACTAACTTCTTGACCGTTGTTTTTTTGGGTGGAACTCTGGCATCTAAAATAAAAATAGAACAGTTATTACGAGTCAAGAGTAAATATCCTAATAGAGAGATGTGATTCGAAAGGCCTCCCACTTCAAACCTTCACATGTATCTGATACGATGCGAACAACTTCGATCCCAATATGAAGATGTCCTTTAAAACTGTCTAAAGTGTGCTTAGTCGCAACCACCCGCTGGGATATTTTCTGTGATTGTTATCGAAGGATTTTTATAGAATCCCCACAGATAAACCAGTCTGGAAATGGAGGTGCAAGGGCCACTCCAAAATTAGCGTTTGGCAGTCGAGGAAATTTAAGAGGAAACATTTTGAAAGCCATTTCATATCGTTTCTCAGGAGGAACGTACGAAGGGATTTTTAAGTTCTCCATTTTCTTTGAAAAAATTTCCTTCAGCGTGACAGTTGCCTCGCGGATGATTTGACTAAGATCATCAGGCCTATATGTAGTTTCGAAGTAGTTTTAGAATGCCTGAATTTCTTTGATATGTGTGTAAGTACCTTTCTTGATTTTTTCCTGCACAGAGAGTAAAGCTTTATTAAAGTCTTGAGTGAAGGAAGGAACATCATAAAACTCTTCAGCATAATATTTTGACCACCATCTCCCAAATTCTGGAGTACAAAGGAAGCTTGACTTGAAGCTAACTGGGGTAAGATGTGTTCTACCAGTGTATCGGGCTATTTGTTTAAGAGTGATGGTTTCGTTGTGACTTGCTTTATAGAGAAGGAGGGTTCTTTTTCTGTCGTA